>NC_134702.1:189228611-189531641 GCF_043290135.1 Rhipicephalus microplus
TGGTTCGGTGTGGGGTTACTATTAATTTTGTATCTCCAAATTTCACTAGATTAGACAATTTTTCATACTGTTTCTGATCGCGGAGCTCCAACAGGAGGTCACCATTTGCCATTCTTGATGCTTTATATCCTGGGCCAAAGATTTCAGTCAAAGACTTCGAAACAAGAAAAGGTGAAATTGTTCTCACTTGTTTGCCGGGTGTGTCAGCGTGGATAACGTGGAATCGTGGAAAAGATACTCTTTGGTGACCAAAAAACTGGAATACTTCATCGGTGCGCCCTCTTTTCTGAGGGCGATCAGGGAGTGGGGGGAAGGAACAAGCCATAAGAAAAGGTTTATTTTCGGCAGTGACGCCAGCCACCCACCATGGAGTCCTACAAGGGGACGCTGCAGTGTCTGTAAGGACAGGACTTGCAGACGCCAGCTGTACACCACCGCTATAACCGAATATGGTGTATCCAAGGTAGGATAGCCACACAGGGTTAACCCTTGCCGCCAGGAAACACGGAAGTCAACGGAAGAGAGTAGGGGACAGGACAGATTGAAAGACGAGAAAAGACCAAGATGTAGGGAGAGAGAGATAGGAAAAGGCGACTGCCGATTTCCCCTGGGTGGGTCAGCCCAGAGGTGCCGTCTACGTGAAGCCGGGGCCAAAGGGGTGTGTTGCCTCTGCCGGGGGGCCTTAAAGGTCCAATCACCCAGCGTCAGCTCAACCCCCAGGATCCCTTACCAGGAAAACTGAAGCTGAAACTCCCGCAGTAGGGGCAAGCGGCGGTCACTCCAGCACGTGTGCGTAGCTTGGGCGGCCACCAGATGCTGTCGTGGTGCTGCCCCCTGTTGCACCACTTCAGCAAATGATTTTGCTGCATAGAAAGGGGAGACCCGATGCCTTGCTTCGCGGAAACTTATGTTGTGGGTGACTTTAATGGTAATAATTTCTTTTTCTTTTTTCCATGCTGTGCAGGATCTAGAATACGCCGCGTGTTCTCCATCGCAGTTCGCACAGTGGGGTTCGGCCTTGCAGTCATCATCTGTAGAGTAGCCTGTGATACCACACCGTGCACAGGTAAGCTGTCCGCGGCAACTCTGAGAAGCATGTCCGAATCTTTGGCACTTGAAGCAGCGCCGCGGATTCGGAATGTAGGGTCTCACAGGCAGTTTTAGATAGCCGGTAACTAATTCTTGCGGTAGTGTGGAGCACCCGAAGGTCACAATTATGTGCTTGGTTGGAATTTCTTTGTTTTCTCTTCTCACTACGATACGCTGTACGTGAACGACGTTGTCGTCCTTCCAGCCAGCCAGAAGCTCATCATTTGTTAGGTCTTTTAGGTCATCGTCTGACACAACGCCTTTGACAGTGTTCATCGTTCGGTGCACAGAGACGGTAACGGGCTTGTCCCCAAATGCTACTAATTTTTCTAGTTTCTGAAACTGTGTCTTGTCTTTAACTTCCACTAGCAAGTCTCCGCTTGCCATCTTTGTAGCCTTATAGCCAGTTCCGATAGTCTCGGTTAGGCACCTGGACACGAGGAATGGGGAGATGTTGCGAGCTTTTTTGTCCGAGCTTTCACAATGAATAACGTGGTATTTAGGAAAATGGCCTTGCTTTTCTGAAATTGACATTACATTTGCTTCGGTGCGCCACCTTTTGAAGGGGCGATCAATGGATAAGGGGTTTCGTGATCCCATAGAAAAGTGCAGTTCCTTCAGTAGTGGCGCCTACCACCCACCACGGAGCCCAACAAGGTGACGTGGCAAAACATGTAAACATGTCTGCACAACGCCAGTAGTACGCCACTGCCATAACCTAAAATATCTATCCAAAGTTGGATATTTACACCAGGTTAACCCTTGCCGCCAGGAAAAATTGGAAGTAAAATGAAGTGAGGAGAAGACAGGAAAGATGTAAAGTGAGAACAAAAGACGAAGATGTAGGGAGAGAGAGATAGGAAAAGGCGACTGCCGATTTCCCCTGGGTGGGTCAGCCCAGGGGTGCCGTCTACGTGAAGCCGGGGCCAAAGGGGTGTGTTGCCTCTGCCGGGGGGCCTTAACGGTCCAATCACCCAGCGTCAGCTCAACCCCCAGGATCCCCTTTTCCCCAGGCACGGCAAAGCCACGCACGGCTAGGCGTGGGAGGGAGTAAAAACTCCCCCGTTAGCTCGGGTCCGTGGTGTCGCTACACACCAAACGCCTACTTGCGCAGGCGCCCCTGCGGGGTGTACATGCCTGTGGCAAGGGAATAAATGGAGAAAAATCTCAAGGGAAGACATACATTAACATGTCACAGCAGCAATTCTGTTGGCCTTTGAAGTAGCTTTTCACGAATATATGCTTTATTTATGACTATATGTCAACGAAGATGAAGTTTTCAAATAATTTATATGGACACTAAAGAGCCAAACGATTTTTCGTTCATCAGTAAAATACAATTTCACAATCCCAAATATGTCACTCTTACTACGACGCGACGCTTAGTAAGAAAACCTGAAAAAAGAAAATGGAAGTGGAGATGCAACCTCGAGATTCCCACACTAAACTCCATAATATATGAAATTTTGTACGCATCTACTGGGCCTTACCTAGCTTCTAAGAGTTAAAAATGAAGTACATTGTTTATCTGTGGGTGCCACAGATATAGCATATGAAGTATGAGAAAATTTCATTGAGCCAATGCCACGAAAATACCTAAAGTACAATTTGAAATTTCTTATGTGATGCATGGAGATTTTGGCATACAATTTAAAAATACTTCAACCTTGCTTTTCTCCGCTAATAATGAACTCATGGTGGTCAAACATATGTCATTAACATTCTCAGAATACACTTTGTCAATTCAAGCAACATCACTATTCCTCTTTAGTGTCCCTCTAAAAAGAAAATGAGCATGCACTTTGGTTGCTAATAGACGGAAAAGTGTGTAACTAGTGCCCATGCATAGGCTATATTAAGTAATGACGATGTGTGGCGCTTTAAGGCACAAGGGCCAATTGATGGCCAAAGAGCGCCATTTCAATGAGTGCAGAGATGTGGACAATGATATGTTGCGTGGCTGTATAGGGGCCTTAAAATTCCTCGCGGTAATGCGGGTAAAAACATAAGTGTTAAAGACATGACAGTGACGTGATGTGCATAGTAAAAAGGGTGACAAAGGTTTTGATACTAGAAACGTGTAAAAATATTTGGCACTAGCACAAGTGCCTCATCAGCGTCCTTGTGTCCAAGGACTGTGAGACAAGTGCTTTCTGGTATAGCCACCGCAGCAAAAACCTCTCTGCAGAGGTCGTGTTACGGGATGCCCGGGTATATGATATCAATACTATGAATTTGTTTTAAAAACGCTAACAATGATTTATGACTGAAAAGTGGTTCCCTACCGACGAACATTGCAGGGTGTAAAGGTATATGTTGTCGGTAGGGTAATGGAAAGTGTTGTTTTCTTAGAGCGTCCAATTGTTTGCACTGAATTAAAATGTGAAGGACTGTCAATGCTTCACCACATCTGTCACACAATGGTGGATCGCCACCGGACAAAAGGTGTGTGTGTGTCGTGTATGTGTGTCCTATCCTGAGTCTCGTTAGTATTACCTCTGTATGACGCGATTTCGGTACGGGCGGCCAATGACCAAGGTGTGGCTTAATATCGTGTAGTTTGTTTTGTGTGTGTGTATCCCACTTGCTCTGCCAGTATACTCTGATGTTTCGTTTGAGAGACGGCTTAAGATCAAGGGCCGGGATTGATATGGGTGTAGGGGCAGTGCTTTTGTGGACGGATGCAGCAAGCTGATCCGCCCTCACGTTGCCTTGAATCTCACGGTGCCCTGGCACCCAGCACACTACAACATGTTGTTTGAGTGTGTAGAGTGTGCATAAAATGGAGTAAAGTGAGACAAGGACTGGGTTTTTGTGTTTTTTAAGAGTGTGCAGAGCCGTTACTACACTGAGGGAGTCTGTATAAATTACTGCTTTTTGTATTTGTAATTTCTTGATGTGTTTAGCCGCCACAAGTATCGCATAGGCTTCCGCTGTGAAGATACTTGTGCTTGAATGTAGAGGGCCAGCATCCGAAAAGGATGGACCGACAGCAGCGTAGGACACAGAGGAGTTAGACTTGGAGGCATCTGTAAAGAACTCAGGGCGTGTGTATTTGTGTTGAAGTTCCAGGAAGTATGTTCGGATATGGGCAATAGGCGCATGTTTTGTAACTTCTAGAAAAGACACATCGCAGTCTATAGTCTGCCATTGCCACGGTGGCGGGTATGCTACAGGAGCCATTAAACTGTGTTCTAGTGAGACTCCAGTTTCCTCAGCTAGACTCTTCAGGCGAATTGAGAAGGGCTGCCTCATCGAAGGCTTTTTTTGAAACAAAATTGAGCTCGACAAATCATTAATAGTAGAGTATGAGGGGTGCTTCTTATCTGCTTTCACCTTAAGGAAATAAACAAAGGACATGTAAGTTCCCTGCAGATGAAGCGACCACTCATTTGACTCAACATAAAGGCTTTCTACGGGGCTGGTGCGGAAAGCACCCGTAGAAAGGCGGATGCCCAAATGGTGCACGGGGTCCAGCATCTTCAAAGCACTTTGAGTCGCAGACTGATAAACAGGCCCCATAATCTAAGCGGGTGCGAATGAGGCTTCTATATAGCTTCATGAGACATTGCCTGTCACTACCCCACCTAGTACGTGACAACACTTTTAAAATATTCATGGCTTTTAAACATTTAGTTTTTAGATACTTAATGTGCGGTACGAAGGTCAACTTGTTGTCCAAGATTATTCCTAAGAATTTATGCTCTGTATTAACAGACAGACGTTGACCGTTCAGTTCAATGTCGGGTTCTGAGTGCATGCCTCTCTTTCTGGAGAACAGGACACACATGCTTTTTTGTGGGTTCAGTCGGAATCCGTTTTCCTCTGCCCATTTGGAGAGCTTGTTTAAACCTAACTGAACCTGCCGCTCACACATTGCCAGATTGCAAGACCTAAAGCCAAGCTGGACGTCATCGACATATGTACAATAAAACATATTGCGAGGGATGGACAAGCGCAAGGAATTCATTTTTATGAGAAAAAGTGTGCAGCTAAGTACACCACCTTGTGGCACGCCTGTTTCCTGGACAAATGTTTGGGAAAGAACCGTGCCAATTCGGACACGGAATGTCCGGTTTGGCAGGTAACTTTTGATTATGTGAAACATTCTTCCGCACACGCCAAGGTGGGATAGGTCTCTTAGAATTCCAAAACGCTATGTTGTATCATAAGCCTTTTCGATATCGAGGAATACAGAGAGAAAATATTGTTTATGGACGAAGGCGTCTCTGAGCTGTGCCTCGATACGAACAAGGTGGTCTGTCATGGTTCTACTCTCTCGAAACCCGCACTGAAATGGGTCGAGCGAATTGTTTGTTTCAAGAAAGTGTACAAGACGGCCGTTTATCATTTTTTCGAAGACTTTGCACAAGCAACTTGTAAGTGCAATCGGCCTGTAACTCGAAGCTAAAGAAGGGTCCTTGCCCTCTTTCAAAATGG
Source organism: Rhipicephalus microplus (assembly GCF_043290135.1). Lineage (NCBI taxonomy): Eukaryota > Metazoa > Arthropoda > Arachnida > Ixodida > Ixodidae > Rhipicephalus > Rhipicephalus microplus. The sequence goes on from NC_134702.1 coordinate 189,234,141, forward strand.
GAATAACAATCGCCTCTTTCCAGGAGGTAGGAATAGTGCCAGAAGACCAAATAGCATTGTACAAACAAAGTAAGGTTTTTCGGGTTTCATTTGGTAGGTTTTTTAACATTTCATACATCACACGGTCTGAACCTGGGGCGGAAGTACTGCAGGAGTTTAGAGATGTTTGGAGCTCAGCTAGACTGAAAGCTTGGTTATATGCCTCGTATCTAGTGGATTTGTGTTCGAGTTTCTGCATTTCTATTCTTGTTCTGTATTTTTGGAAAGTGTCAGTATAGTGGCACGAGCTGGATACCTGTTCGAAGTGTGCACCGAAGAAGTTTGCCTAATCTTCCAAGGTATCACCCTGAGTCTTTACGAGGGGAAGTGTGTGTACTTGTTTTCCTGCTATCCTACCGACCATGTTCCAGACTTTAGCCTCCTGTGTGTATGAATTAACCACTGATAAAAACTTCTGCAAGCTTTCTCTTCTGGCCTGCCGACGCGTTCTCCTGCCTTGAGACTTTATTTTCTTGAAGGTTTCAAGTTTTTCGGCTGTCGGTGAGTTCCGAAGCAGCCTCCAAGCTCTGTTTTGCTGTTTGCGCGCGTTTCGGCATTCAGAGTTCCACCAAGGCACACGTCGTTTTCCAGGGTGTCCATTTGTTTGTGGGATGCATTTTGTTGCAGCAACAATCAAAAACGCTGTGAAGTAGTTCACAGCAACATCAATGTTCAAAGTACAGATGTCATTCCAACCTAGACGAGCGATAGTATAAAACTGTTCCCAGTCGGCTCTGTTTATTAGCCACTTGGGAACACGTTGTGGGCACTCGGTTACTGTAGTTGTGCTCAAAACTACGGGGAAGTGGTCACTTCCGTACAGATTACTGACGACATTCCACTGGAGTAGAGGGACAAGAGATGGAGATGCTATGCTTAGGTCTATGGAGGAGTAGGTGTTATTAGCGAGATTATAATAGGTTGGTTCTTTTCGATTAAGGAGACACGCGCTCGACGAGAGAAGGAACTGTTCGATCAGTCGACCTCGCGCGTCATACCGAGAGTCACCCCATAGCCTACTATGCGCATTAAAGTCTCCAAGGAGAACATAAGGCTCCGGAAGTTCATCAATTAAATAGTGTAAATCACGTTTTTGCAGCTGATAGCTAGGAGGGATGTAAATAGTGCACATTGTGATTAGTTTATCAAAAAGAACCGCTCGAACAGCCACTGCCTCAAGAGATGTTTGGAGTTGTAAGTGTGTGCATGCAATTCCTTGACTCACTATGATGGCAACACCTCCGGATGATGTCATGGCATCATCACGGTCCTTTCGAAAAATAACGTATTTGCGAAGAAAATTTGTGTGTTTTGAATTAAGGTGTGTTTCTTGTACACACAGCACTTTTGGTGAGTGTTCGTGTAGGAGTTCTTGGATGTCGTCAAGGTTTCTGAGAAGGCCCCTGACGTTCCATTGTATAATTTGAGTGTTCATGGTGAATGTAAAATAATGCTGTGTGTACGAAAAGCGAGTGGCTGTTTAGACGGGGAAATTGAGTTCACTTAACAGGGCCGTCACCAGGCCCTGTTATTTGCTTTTTTGTTTTCTTGGCGCGCTCCAAGGAGCCACGCCGCTCTTTCGGCACCAAGGGTGCCGACGTATCCATTGCCTCCTCGGAGGCACTGGATGCCCGCACGTGCGGGCTGTTAGTTTGGATTTTGGGCCTCGCCTGGTGAGGGGAGGCCTTGAGACCCGAAGACTCTGGAGTCTCCGGTCTCTGTTTGGGAGTAGGCGGTGTAGCCTGGGCTACAGCCGCCTTGGGGGCAGGTGCCACAGCCGACGGCTCGCTCTGCGCAGGCCGAAGGGGTGGCGAGGGCTGGTGCGGCGTTGCCCCCTGACGCGCCGCATCAGCATATGTTGCGCCGTAAAATGGCGACACTCTTCGTCTTGCTTCTTTGAATGTGATGTTTTCTTTGACTTTAGGAGTGATTATTTCTTTTTCTTTCTTCCAGTTAGGACACAAACGCGAGTACGCGGCGTGTTTCCCGTCACAATTCACGCAGCGAGGCGTCGTAACACAGTTATCAGATGGGTGGCCGTGGCTACCACATCTTGCACAAGTTTCCTGACCCCGGCAGTTCTGCGAGCCATGACCAAATCGTTGACATTTATAACACCGTCTTGGATTGGGAATGTAGGGACGGAAAGAGAGTTTGATGTATTCTGTGTCTATAGATGAAGGCAGTGTGCTAGATGCGAAGGTGAGTATTAAATGTTTGGTAGGTATTTCTTTGTTGTCTCGTCTGATGACGATTCGTTTCACATCTGTGACATTTTGCTCTTTCCACCCTTCAAGCAGTTCCTGTTCAGACATTTCAAGAAGGTCTGCTTCTGAAACAACTCCGCGTGAGGTGTTCATTGATCTATGAGGTGAAATAGATACTGGGATATTACCAAATGCTACGAGACTGCCAAGTTTTTCATAGTGGTGTTTTTCAGGCAGCTCAAGAAGAAGGTCTCCGCTAGCCATCTTTGTAACCTTGTATCCTGGGCCAAAGACCTCTGTCAGAGATTTAGCAACAAGAAATGGAGATATTGTTCTGGCTTGTTTTGTTGGGTTTTCGCTGTGCACAACATGGAGTTTGGGAAAGCATTGTTTGGTTTGGCTGAAAATTGATATGTCATCGGTGCGTCCCCTCTTAGGCGGGAGACGATCTAGGAGACGGGGAAATGCAGGTGTTCCCATAGTAGTGTACTTTTTGTTCGGCAGCAATGGCGACCACCCACTATGGAGTCCAACCAGTGGACGCTGAAGCACTTAATAGCATAAGGCTGCAGACGCCAGCCGTACATTGCCACTATAACCAAAAATAACTACTCAAGGTTGAGTAATTACACAAGGTTAACCCTTGCCGCCATGAAAAATCGGAAGTAAATGGAAGAGAGAAGAAGACAGGAAAGATTTAAAGACGAGAAAAGACTAAGATGTAGGAAGAGAGAGATAGGAAAAGGCGACTGCCGATTTCCCCTGGGTGGGTCAGCCCAGGGGTGCAGTCTACGTGAAGCCGGGGCCAAAGATGTGTGTTGCCTCTGCCGGGGGGCCTTGAAGGTCCAATCACCCAGCGTCGGCTCAACCCCCAGGATCCCCTTTTCCCCGGACACGGCAAAGCCACGCACGGCTAGGCGTGGGAGGGAGCCGAAACTCCCCCGTTAGCTCGGGTCCGTGGTGTCGCTACACACCAAACGCCTACTTGCACCGGCGCCCCTGCGGGGGCCTGATTGTTCCTTCGGATGATGATTCGCTTCACATTGGTCACATTCTGTTCTTTCCAGCCTTCGAGGAGTTCAGCCTCCGTCAGGTCAAGGAGGTCTGTCAGAAACAACTCCACGTGCAGAGTTCATGGATCAATGAGGTGTTACGCTGATGGGGATGTCGCCGAATGTTGCAAGGTTCTTTAGTTTGTCAAATTGTGTTTTGTCACAGAGTTCTAAAAGAAGGTCACCACTGGCCATTTTTGTAACTTTGTAGCCATCACCTAATGTGGCTGTCAAGGACCGCGATACTATGAACGGGGACACTGTTCTGGCTGTTTTGTTGGGCTTGTCACTGTGTACAACTTGATAACGAGGGAATACTTCTTTGGGTCGGCTGAAAAAGGAAAATTCTTCGGTGCGTACGCGCTTTGAAGCGGCACGATCATTGAGGAGTGGAAAACTTCTCTGCATAATAGAGGAATGTAATTCAGTAACGATGGCAGCCACCCACCACGGAGCCCAACGAGGGGACGCTACAAGGTTCATGAAACGAGAAACATGCACCCGCCAGCCGTACACCGCTACGATAACCTAATGCGCGTAGGCCAAGGTTGGCTAGTCGCACAAGGTTAACCCAAGCCGCCCATGAAAATGGGGAAGTAACAGAAGAAATTAGAAGACAGGATAGATTTAAAGAGGAGAAAAGACGAAGTTGTGGGGAAGAGAGAGATAGGAAAAGGCGACTGCCGATTTCCCTGGGTGGGTCAGCCCAGGGGTGCCGTCTACGTGAAGCCGGGGCCAAAGAGGTGTGTTGCCTCAGCCGGGGGGCCTTAAAGGTCCCATCACCAAGCGTCGGCTCAACCCCCAGGATCCCCTTTTCCCCGGACACGGCAAAGCCACGCACGGCTAGGCGTGGGAGGGAGTAGAAACTCTCCCGTTAGCTCGGGTCCATGGTGTCGCTACAAACCAAACGCCTACTTGCGCAGGCGCCCCTGCGGGGATAGGCTATATTAAGTAACCAACTGATATCTCATTCCGATAAGGCTACAACAACTGCAAATGTTCTTACTTTTTTGTTAAATACTTAAAGCAACAGCTTTTCTCTAAATACTGCTGCAATCCCGTGAACTGTTAACCTACAATGATTTAGCCACGCAATCTTTCTTGTAAAGCATGTTCATATTTATACCAGCCATATTTTTAAACAATTACATTCAAGAATCTGTATTAATACTTCAAACCAGTAAGCAAGATCATACATCCTCTGTTCATTTTTAGAGCTAATTTAGCAACAGGTATACATGCGTCTTCAGAAAATTCCAGGAAATATTCAGTGTGATGACGAAGACCGAAACTGGCTATCAGGCACAGACGCGCATGCAAGGCGAGCGAGGAGGAGAAAGAAGAGGCAGAATAAAACAGCTTGCCCGACGAACGGGTGTTGTGTCTGTCTCGCTCATTATATCAGACTAGTTGGGGGAATTTTTTAGTAATGACCTATGCATTGTACTTAGTCAAAGGCACAAGGCTACACTCACACCACCTTGCAATGTACAAGGCAATACTAACCTATGTAATAAGGCTCTTGATTGTTACTTGAGTCAAACCAAGTATCAGTGAAACACCTAGTGACGCCTAGAAGAACACAGTGCATGTATTCGACTGTTTGACCAAGCACAAGGTCAAAACGCTTCAGACTCGAAAGTGGTGAGGGCCCCTTCAAGCCATTCACTGGCTCTCCAACGTCGATGGCAAACTTCATATCTCGAAGCATGCCCTTTGCTGTCCGCAGCTCCTCTGCTATAACATTCATGTACCTCTGGCCTCCTGAAAAATTATGTCGTAAAGTTTAAGCAAGCACTAAGCCTGCATTTAATCACGTAATATAAATAATGAAATCTACACAGTCTCATAGCAATATTTTAAGCCACAAGCCACATCATGCGAATTTGATTTTCTGTGTACTGGATAAGCTAAGCTTGATCACTTTTAATTTCACCAATGAAGCTTAACTAAAAAAAAAGCTTATAGACTTCAGTATTCAACGACAGAAGACTCCTAGATACAGAATGAAGCTTGCATGAACGGCGGCGACGCTATAGACTCTGGGTAGGCAGCCATTTTTTTGTCAGAGGTAGCTGGGGAGTGGAGCAGCGTCCTCGCGTTTGCGAGCGTTGGCGTAGCTTGCAGGCGTGATCGAGTGTGATCGTGAAGCAAAGTTAACTCCAAGAAGTGTCGTGCTTGATATCAGCCTCACCGCAAGACTACACTGCAAAGCTGTGCCAGAAATACTTCGAGCAGTACGAAGAACAGAGGAGAATTTGCTCAGAGTGACCCATTCACACTTCGTGCGGGCGACTGTGTAAGCAACATGTACTTGTGGCGGCGCGTCGACAGCTCCGACATTCATAAATTTTTCGGTCCGAGGCCGAGTTTGAAAACCCAGGAGCAGATTAAGCCCAGAAAGGCCCTCAAGGGTCACAAGTTTGTGTAGAGTGGTCGGGTACGGGAGCCGTGGGTGAAGAAAGTCGCCGCCGACACCACGGCCTTCGTCACTCAAACAAGACGTGTTCAATTGAGGAGCGCTATTCTCGTGCATGTGCGTCGCACACCACGTAGAATAACAGCACAGTGGGATGAGAGCAGGTTTCGTTGTTCCCGGTCATGCATGTGCAGTGCGCGGCAAGGACCTCACCATTACTCTTGCCCATGAACAACACTTTGAAGGCAGCTTGTTAACACACTGGAAGTTGAATGTGCACGGAAACAAACATTAGCATCTGCGGCAAAATCAAGTGATTTAACACCTCTTACTTGAGTGTCGAGGACCACGGTATCGGCAGCGAATTTCTTTAACTAGGACTCCCACAACCAGCCACTCGTCACAAAGTTGTGGCCCTTGATTGCCTTTCTCGACTACAGCCCCCGGGTAATCAAACTCGCCTTCGGAACGAGAAATTTATGATTAGTTAGTTAGTTATGTTGGGTTTAGTGGCGCAAAAGCAACTAAGGCTATGCTGCGCCAGCCACATGGTGAAAAAAAAAAAAAAAAAAAAAAAAACGTCACTAGTTAGCTCGGCATACATTGTGCTGTGAAAGTCTGATTGAAAAACTATTTTCTCTGAGGGAGTAAATCCGTCAGTCAGGGGAAATTGTGCTTCGTCGTCCAAGTGATTTTTCCTTTACAATGGTCATGACTATGAATGCGCGGTTAACGATGACTAATGGAATAAAATGAATAATGTTGTGCGGCTGTATAGAGACCTAAAACCAATCGCGTAATGTGTATACTTTTAAAATTATGGACATGGTACATGGTGTGGTCAATGGGTATGGTATGTGCGTGAGGTGATTTTGTCAAAAAATGTAAGGGGATCGCTCCAGCACTCCCGCCTCACCTGTGTCCTTGTGCGCAAGGACCAGGAGGTAAGTGCTGTGTTCAGAAGAAGCTGTCACAGCACTGACCTCTCGCAAGAGGCCGTGCTGTGGCCACACAGGTTCGTGAATCTTGCAGATCTGTACCGTACAAATACGATGGCGTGCTTCTTATAACTTATTTAGAAATTTGGTGTCATCCAGGAAGTTGACAACGTCAGTTAGGGGTATCAGCGCGTCATCTCCTAGAAGGAACATGGGGTGACGTGGAATGCGTAACTTGTACAAGGTGTAAAAATGTTTTCTTCGATGTGCTTCCAAATGTGCGCATGTAAGCAAGATGTGCAACACTGTTAGAGGTTCATCGCATTTATCACATGTTGGCTGTTTTTCTTGTTTTAACAAGTAATTATGAGTGATGTGCGTGTGACCAATTCGAAGACGGCACAGGATTACTTCGATAAAACGTTCTTGGTGGTAGCATGACTTCCATTCACTTAGGAATGGCTTGATTAGTTGAAGTTTGTTGTTGCCTGTCATATTCCATTCCCGTTGCCATTTAGATGTTAGCGCTGTACGGATTGCGCGGATACTATCCCTAACGGGAACATTTACTTGCGAGATACTTAAGTTCTTTGCTGCTGCTGCGCACTGATCTGCCCTTTCATTTCCGGGTATCCCGACGTGACTTGGGACCCAGCAGAACCGGATATTTTGTCCTTCACTTAGACGCGATAATACGCTTAAAATGTCGCCGATGAAGGGTTCGTATTGAGAGCGTATATGGAGGGCCTTCAATGCACTCAAGGAATCCGTAAAAAGTATTGCTTTCTTGTATCTAGCACTTTCAATTCTTTTTACTGCCATCCACAAGGCATAACATTCAGCAGTAAAAACTGAAACAAACCGTGGTAATCTGACTGTTTCTTCCCACGCACCTTGGACGACACTGCTACCGACATAGCTAGCCGCTTTGGAGCCATCAGTGTAAAATTCTTTGTATGTGCTGTACCTTTCTTGAACGATGCGAAATTCTTGCAGTATGTGTTCACGTGGTGTACCTTGTTTTTTGAGATGTGTCAATGAGAGGTCAAGAAATTGCGTAAAGTTTTTCCAGGGAGGCAGCCTTCTTGGCCTTTTAGTAACAGAAAGGGCATCTGTAGGGACGTTACACTCGCGACATTTTTCTTCGAATCTGAGTATAAGTGGCCTTATTGCGTTTGGTTTGTTTGTGTAATGGAGTCGTTTGTCACAGTGTGTGATAATGTTGTAGCATATATGGTTTGGCGATGAGCGAACTCTTAGGACATATGTAAGCATTAGCTGCGTTCGTCTGCTGTCCAGTGCCGGTTCGTTACTCTCGGAGTACAAGCTGGGAAGCGGCGAGGTCCGGTATGCACCGGTTGCCAAGCGTATCCCTTTGTTATGTACGGGGTCGAGTCTCTTGAGGTAGGATTGTCTCGCTGAACCGTAAACTACACTTCCATAATCTAATTTGCTACGCACCAATGAACGATATATGTGCAGAAGGCACTTACGGTCAGCGCCCCACCGCTTCCGCGACAGAACTTTGAGGACATTGAGTGCCCTAGTCGCTTTAATTTTTAGACTGGTAATGTGTGATAGAAAGTTAAGTTTCTTGTCAAATATGACTCCTAGAAACTTGTGCTCTTGTTTAACTGGTAGGACTGTTTCATTCAGTTCAAGAATTGGGTCCGGCTGCAAGCCTCTTTTCTGAGAATACACTACGGCAACTGTCTTTTCCCCGGAGAAACAGAAGCCGTTTTTCTCCGCCCATTGTGTTAGTTTGTTCAACGTGATTTGAATCTGTCGTTGACATGTCACCATGTTAGACGCGCGGCACGCAATCTGGAGGTCATCAACGTACAGAGAATGCATCAGTGTGGATGGTATAACTTTGTTTACAGAGTTCATTTTCACAACAAAAAGTGTAGTGCTCAGAACGCACCCCTGAGGTACACCGTTTTCTTGAGTAAATACACGAGAGAGTGTCACGCCAAGGCGGACCTGGAAGGTTCGGTTGGACAAAAAGTCGAAGAGACAGTTAAGCATTCTGCCGCGGATTCCCAGATCCGCCAAGTCTCGTAAAATACCATACCTCCAAGTAGTGTCGTAGGCTTTTTGAAGATCAAAAAAGACTGCTAGGCAGTGTTGTTTGTGTAAGAAAGCTTCTCGTATTGTGTTTTCAAGCCGAACTAGGTGGTCAATTGTTGAACAACCTTTTTTGTACCCGCATTGATGGATATCTAGTGAGTTTTCTGTTTCGAGGACGTACGTAAGCCTGATGTTAATGACACTCTCGTAGGTTTTTGCAAGACAACTTGTAAGTGCGATTGGCCTATAGCTGTTTGCTAATGTAGAATCTTTTCCCGTTTTTAGGAATGGGATTATAATGGCCTTCTTCCAATCCGTGGGCATTCGACCAGTTTGCCAAATAACGTTGAAGAAAAACAGAAGGGCCTCGACTGTTTTTGGCGACAGGTGGGCAAGCATTGCATAGTGTATTGTGTCAGGACCAGGCGCTGTTTTTTTACCTGTGGAGAGTACTGTGTTCAGTTCATGGATGGTTAAAGGCGCATTGTATGGCAAGTCTAAGAAACCTGCTGTAGGAAGCTTTTGTTTTTCTATAGATTGCTTGTGCCTTAGGAACGTTTCTGAATAGTTTGCTGAGCTAGATATGTTGTAAAAGTGAAGCCCTAATAGGTCTGCCTGTTCCTGTAGGGATGTCTGAGTACCTGTTGTTGAAAGAAAGGGGATGGTATAGGCAGCGTAGTTGCCATTAAACTTGCGAACCTGATCCCACATTCTTTTGGATGTGACCGAGCTGTTTATGGATGAAACGTAGTTTTGCCAGGAGATTTTCTCGGCTTGCCTACGAACATATCTAGCTTTCGCTTTCGCCTTTTTGAAGGAGATGAGGTTATCGTACGTCGGGTACCTCCGGAAGATACCCCAGGCTTTATTTTGGAGTTTTTTGGCTTCTGTACATTCGTGCGTCCACCAGGGCTTCAAATTCTTTTTTAAGCAACCAGAAGACTGAGGGATAGCTCTCTTTGCTGCCGCGATTATACACGTTGTAATCCTTTGATTCATTTCATCTACGCTCAGATTATCTAGACTCTCTTTATCCAGACTGGCTTGATCGGTAAAGAGAGCCCAGTCTGCCAAATGAAGTCGCCAGCGGGGTGGTCTGGAGGGTATGGTAGGAAGTGCTGTGGTTAGACTGATGAGTGCAGGCATGTGGTCACTACCGTATGGATTATCTATTACCTTCCATTTAAAATCTGTGAACAGCGCTGGAGAGCATAGCGCAAGGTCCAGGCAGCTCATAGCTCTTGAACTTGGGGAGCAGTAAGTGGCAGCGCCAGAATTTAAAAGACAAACATCGTTGGCTAAAATAAAATCTTCAAGTGTTTGTCCTCTAGAGTCAACTGTTTTACTACCCCAAAGCGTGTTATGTGCGTTAAAATCACCTGCTATCACAAAAGGTTCGGGTAGTTGGTCTAAAATTAATTCTAAATCGCTTACGGTGAATTGCGTGTGCGGTGGAATGTAGAGGGAACAGACGGTGATGGTTTTGTGCGCTACAATGGTAACGGCGGCGGCCTCTATATGACTATTAATATGAATTTCTCTCACTGCTATACCACCTTTAACAACAACAGCCACACCGCCCGACAGTCGGCTTGCCTGCGTACGATCGCGCCGCACAACAGTGAAGCCTTTTAGGATGTTTTGATATCGATCACCTAGGTTGGTTTCCTGAAGGCACAAGGCTACAGGAGAAAAGTCGTGTAGTATTTCCTTTACGTCACCAAAATTGTTTAAAAGCCCTCTACAGTTCCAATGAATTATAAAAGCCATGTTGAATGTAAAAGTTTAAAAATTGAAGGACAAGTGAGTAGGATATAGTAGAATGGAGGTGACTTGCTTCTAAAAGAACTAAAAAATGCGAGTTCCAAAATGGTGTAGGTTCACTTATTTTACAGGACCCTTTTCTGGCCCTGTAATTGGGGTTTTGCTTTTTTTGGAGCGGTCGAGAGTGTCTCGCCGCTCCTTAGGCGCTGCCTGCACCGCTGGGCTAGAAGTAGTGTCCATCGCCTCGTGCAAGACGTCGGACAGTTGCTCTAGCGAGCGATGATGGCGTTGTGTAGGCCTCGTCTTGGCAGACGAGGCCTTTGACCCCACCAGAGAAGAGGTCGGCAGGACCTCTTTGGCCTCTGAGCTGTCCCGGCTGGTGCCAGGTCTAGGAGAGGCCTCCAGTGTGGCCACGTTAGGGGAGGGTAGGGCAGCCGTGGCTGCTCCCACCGTGGGGGCGAGGGGCGGTCGCCTCAGCGCACTACGCGTGGCCTGGACGGCCGCCTGATGCCGTTGTGGTGCTGGCCCCCGTTGCACCACTTCGGCGAATGATGACTTTTTAGCAAGGTACGGTGAGAGGCGCTGTCTGGCTTCGCGGAAGCTTATGTTTTCCTTATATTTGATAGTGATGACCTCCTTCTCTTTTCTCCAAGCTGTGCAGGATCTCGAGTACGCCGGGTGGTCACCATCACAATTTGCACAGTGAGCTTCAGCATTGCAGTTGTCATCAGCAGAGTGTCCCGTAGCACTGCACTTAGCACAAGTAAGCTGCCCTCGGCAGCTCTGTGATGCATGGCCAAACCTTTGGCACTTGAAGCAGCGCCTTGGGTTCGGAATGTATGGTCTGACGTGCAACTTCAAGTAGCCTGTTTCTATTTCGTCTGGGAGTGTGCTAGAGTTGAAGGTAACGATTATGTGCCTAGTGAGTATTTCCCTGTTGTCTCGTCTGATTTTTATTCGTTGTACCTGTACAACATTCTCATCCTTCCAGCCGGCCAGGAGTTCATCGTCAGTAAGGTCCATGAGGTCATCGTCTGACACGACACCCTTCACCGTATTCATTGTTCTGTGGGCGGTGACAGTTATCGGTTGGTCCCCAAACGCTACAAGGTTCGTCAATTTTTGATACTGCGACTTATCTTTAACTTCAACCAGCAGGTCCCCACTGGCCATCTTCGTGGCTTTGTAGCCGCTTCCGATGGTCTCAGTGAGACACCTTGACACTAGGAAAGGTGAAATGTTACGGACTTTTTTGTCGGCGTTCTCACAGTGGATGACGTGATACTTGGGGAAGGTGTCTTTCTTTTTCTGGAGGATTTCAGCGGTTGCATCGGTGCGCCCCCGCTTCGGGGGACGATCATTTGCGAAAATGTTGGACGATCCCATTAAATGAGTACATTGTTCGGCAACAATGCCAGTCACCCACCACCGAGCCCAACAAGGGGACACGGCAGAGGTTGTGATGGAGCAAGCCCTGCCATGCCAACTGTACATCGTTGCTATAACCAAATATGGTGTACCCAAGGTAGGACCACCACACAAGGTTAACCCTCGCCGCCAGGAAAATTGGGAGTAAATAGAAGAGAGTAGAAGACAGGACAGATAGATAGCGAGAGATAAAGACGAAGATGTAGGCAGAGAGAGATAGGAAAAGGCGACTGCCGATTTCCCCTGGGTGGGTCAGCCCAGGGGTGCCGTCTACGTGAAGCCGGGGCCAAAGGGGTGTGTTGCCTCTGCCGGGGGGCCTTAAAGGTCCAATCACCCAGCGTCGGCTCAACCCCCAGGATTCCCTTTTCCCCGGACACGGCAAAGCCACGCACGGCTAGGCGTGGGAGGGAGTCAAAACTCCCCCGTTAGCTCGGGTCCGTGGTGTCGCTACACACCAAACGCCTACTTGCGCAGGCGCCCCTGCGGGGAGAAATTTATGAATATCAGAGCAGTCGACGCGCGGCAACAAGCCCACTTTGCTTACACAGTCGCCCGCACAAAGCGTGAATAAGTCACTCGAAGCAAAGTCTCGTCTTTTTTTAGTACCACTCGAGGTCTTCCTGGCACAGCGTTGGGGTGTAGTCTTTTGGTTAGGCTGGCATCGTGCACGACTTTTCTTGGAGTTAAATTTGCGTCCCACTCGCACTCGATCACGCCTGAATGCTACACCAACGCTCGCAAACACGACTGCGCTGCTGCACTTTCCAACCGCTTCTGACGAAAAATGGCTGCCTAACCAGAGTGAATAGCGTCACCGCCGTTCATGCAAGCTCCCTATATTGTAACAGTAGCTTTAGCACCAGTTATGATGGCACAAAAGTTGTAGAATGTATTGTGCATTATTAGAATAATTTACCTTCATGATGCTCTCCACAAGCGTAGCACCAGGGGCAGCCAAACATGTCATTGATGATGTTTGATGTTTTATGGCGCAAGGGCCGATTCACGGCCAAAGAGCGCCAGTTCATCTTACTAAAAAATATGGACAATGATTGTGATAAGCGGCTGTATAAGGGCCATAAAATTCCTCGCAGTAAGGCGGGTAAAAACATACAGGTAATAAAATCATGACCATGCCGTGAAAGGTGTGTGTGATGTGAACAGATGACAAAAGTTGGTGATGATAAAAGACGATGGTGGATATGTATGGCAATAGCACAAGTGCCTCACTCGTTCAAACCCTTGCGTCCAAGGGCCGTGAGGCATGTGCTTTTTTGTGTAGCCACCGCAGCAAAAACCTCTCTGGAGAGGTCATGCTACGGTATGCCCGGGTATATGACATGAAAGCTGTGAATTTCTTTTAAAAACGCTAACAATGAATTATGACTAAAAAGTGGTTCCCTACCGACAAACATTGCAGGGTGTAAAGGTATATGTTGTCGGTAGAGTATTGGAAAATGTTGTTTTCTAAGAGTTTCTAAGTGTTTACACTGAATTAACATGTGAAGGACGGTTAAGTACTCCCCACATCTGTCACACAATGGTGGATTGCCACCAGACAAAAGGTGTGTGTGTGTCGTGTATGTGTGTCCTATCCTGAGTCTTGTTAGTGTTACCTCTGTTAGACGCGATTTTGATACTGGTGGCCAATGGCCAAGGTGTGGCTTGATAACGTGTAGTTTGTTTTGTGTGTGTGTATCCCACTTGCTCTGCCAGTAGTCCCTGAGTTTTCGTTTGAGAGACGGCTTAAGATCAAGGGCCGGAATTGATGTCGGTGTAACGGCGGTGCTTTCGTGGGCGGATGCAGCAAGCTGATCCGCCATCACGTTGCCTTGAATCTCACGGTGCCCTGGCACCCAGCACACAACAACATGTCTGTTGAGTGTGTAGAGGGTGCATAAAATGGAGTAAAGTGAAACGAGGACAGGGTTTTTTTTTGTTTTTTAAGACTGTGCAGAGCCGTTACCACACTGAGGGAGTCTGTATAAATTACTGCTTTTTGTATTTGTGATTGTTTGATGTGTTTAGCTGCCACAAGTATCGCGTAAGCTTCCGCTGTGAAGATACTTGTGCCTGGATGTAGAGGGCCAGCATCCGAAAAGGAAGGGCCAACAGCAGCGTAGGACACAGAAGAGTTAGACTTAGAGGAATCTGTGAAAAACTCAGGACGTGTGTATTTGTATTGAAGTTCCAAGAAGTATGTTCGAATATGGGCAATAGGCGCATGTTTTGTAACTTCTAAAAAAGACACATCGCAATCTATAGTCTGCCACTGCCACGGTGGCGGGTATGCAACAGGAGCCATTAAACTGTGTTCGAGTGACACTCCAGTGTCCTCAGCTAGACCCTTCAGGCGAACTGAGAAGGGCTGCCTCATTGAAGGCCTGTTTTGAAAAAGAATGGAGCTCGATAAGTCATTAATAGTAGAGTATGAGGGGTGCCTCTTGTCTGCTTTCACCTTAAGGAAATATATAAAGGACATGTAGGTTCTTTGCAGATGAAGGGACCACTCATTTGACTCAACGTAAAGGCTTTCTACGGGGCTGGTGCGAAAAGCACCCGTAGAAAGGCGGATGCCCGAATGGTGCACGGGATCCAGCATCTTCAAAGCACTTTGAGTCGCTGACTGATAAACAATGGCCCCATAATCTAAGCGGGTGCGAATAAGGCTTCTATACAGGTTCATGAGGCATTTCCTGTCCCTACCCCACGTAGTACGTGACAACACTTTTATAACATTCATGGCTTTTAAACATTTTGTTTTTAAATACTTTATGTGGGGTACGAAGGTCAACTTGTTGTCCACGATTAAGCCTAAGAATTTATGCTCGGCTTTGACGGACAGTTGTTGCCCGTTCAGTTGAATGTCGGGTTCCGAGTGCATGCCTCTCTTTCGAGAGAACAAGACACATGTGCTCTTTTGTGGGTTAAGTCGAAATCCGTTTTCATCTGCCCATTTGGAGACCTTATTTAAACCAAGCTGAACCTGCCGCTCACACATGGCCAAGTTGCATGACTTGAAGCCAAGCTGAACGTCGTCGACATATGTTGATGATATATGGTGTTTTTTGGCGCAAGGGCCATTTGATGGCCAAAGAGCGCCAATTCATGGGACATGGAATGTGGACCATGATTGTGATTAGCGGCTGTATAAGGGCCATAAAAATCCTCGCGGTAAGGCGGGTAAAAACATACAAGTAATAAAATGATGACCATGCCGTGAAATGTGTGTGTGGTGTGAATAGATGACAAAAGTTGGTGATAATAAAAGACGATGGTGGATATGTGTGGCTTTAGCACAAGTGCCTCACACGTTCATACCCTTGCGTCCAAGGGCCGTGAGGCACGTGCTTTCTTGTGTAATCACCGCAGCAAAAACCTCTCTGGAGAGGTCATGCTACAGGATGCCCGGGTATATGACATGAAAACTATGAATTTCTTTAAAAAACGCTAACAATGATTTGTGACTAAAAAGTGGTTCCCTACCGACGAACATTGCAGGGTGTAAAGGTATATGTTGTCGGTAGGGTAATGGAAAGTGTTGTCTTCTAAGAGTGTCTAATTGTTTACATTGGATTAAAACGTGAAGAACTGTTAATGCCTCACCACATTTATCACACAATGGTGGATCACCACCGGACAAAAGATGTGTGTGTGTCGTGTATGTATGTCCTATCCTGAGTCTCGTTAGTGTTACCTCTGTATGACGCGATTTCGATACGGGCAGCCAATGACCAAGGTGTGGCTTAATAACGTGTAGTTTGTTTTGTGTGTGTGTATCCCACTTGCTCTGCCAGTAGTCCCTGAGGGTTCGTTTAAGAGACGGCTTAAGATCAAGGGCCGGGATTGATATGGATGTAATGGCAGTGTTCTCATGGACGGATGCAGCGAGCTGATCCGCCCTCACGTTGCCTTGGATCTCACGGTGCCCTGGCACCCAGCACACTACAACATGTTGTTTGAGTGTGTAGAGTGTGCACAAAATGGAGTAAAGTGAGACAAGGACCGGGTTTTTTTTTAAGACTGTGCAGAGCCGTTACCACACTGAGGGAGTCTGTATAAATTACTGCTTTTTGTATTTGTAATTGTTTGATGTGTTTAGCTGCCACAAGTATCGCGTAAGCTTCCGCTGTGAAGATACTTGTGCATGGATGTAGAGGGCCAGCATCCGAAAAGGATGGGCCGATAGCAGCGTAGGACACAGAGGAGTTAGTCTTGGAGGCATCTGTGAAGAACTCAGGACGTGTGTATTTGTGTTGAAGTTCCAAAAAGTATGTTCGGATGTGGGCAAGAGGTGCATGTTTTGTAACTTCTAGGAAAGACACATCGCAGTCTATAGTCTGCCACTGCCACGGTGGCGGGTATGCTACAGGAGCCATTAAACTGTGTTCAAGTGACTCCAGTTTCCTCAGCTAGACTTTTCAGGCGAACTGAGAGGGGCTGCCTCATCGAAGGCCTGTTTTCAAACAGAGTTGAGCTCGACAAATCATTAATTGTAGAGTATGAGGGGTGCTCCTTGTCTGCTTTCACCTTAAGGAAATAAACAAAGGACATGTAAGTTCTTTGCAGATGAAGCGACCACTCATTTGACTCAACGTAAAGGCTTTCTACGGGGCTGGTGCGAAAAGCACCCGTAGAAAGGCGGATGCCCAAATGGTGCACGGGGTCCAGCATCTTCAAGGCACTTCGTCGACATATGTACAATAGAACATATTGCGAGGGATGGACAAGTGCAAGGAATTCATCTTGATGAGAAAAAGTGTGCAGCTAAGTACACCACCCTGTGGCACGCCTGTTTCCTGGACGAATGTTTGGGAAAGAACCGTGCCCACTCGGACACGGAATGTCCGGTTTGACAGGTAACTTTCGATTATGTGAAACATTCTTCCGCGCACGCCAAGGTGGGACAGGTCTCTTAGAATTACGAAACGCCATGTTGTATCATAAGCCTTTTCGATATCGAGGAATACAGAGAGAAAATATTGTTTATGGACGAAGGCGTCCCTGATCTGTGCCTCGATACGAACAAGGTGGTCTGTGGTGGATCTACTTTCTCGAAACCCGCACTGAAATGGATCGAGCAAATTGTTTGTTTCAAGAAAATGTACAAGTCTGCAGTTTATCATTTTTTCAAAGATTTTGCACAAG
This sequence comes from Rhipicephalus microplus, assembly GCF_043290135.1. Classification (NCBI taxonomy): domain Eukaryota; kingdom Metazoa; phylum Arthropoda; class Arachnida; order Ixodida; family Ixodidae; genus Rhipicephalus; species Rhipicephalus microplus. The sequence continues at coordinate 189,251,206 of NC_134702.1, forward strand.
CAGCTTGTGAGTGCAATAGGCCTATAACTGGAAGGTAAGGAAGGGTCCTTGCCCTCTTTCAAAATGGGAAATATAATAGCCTCTTTCCAGGAGTTAGGGATAGTGCCAGAAAACCAGATAGCATTGTACAAACAAAGTAAGGTTTTTCGCGTTTCGATCGGTAGGTTTTTTAACATTTCGTGAACGACACGGTCAAAACCTGGGGCAGAAGTACTGCAGGAGTTTAGAGACATTCGCAGCTCAGCTAGACTGAAAGCTTGATTATATGCCTCGTATCTAGTGCATTTGTGTTGGAGTTTCTGCTTTTCTATTCTTGTTCTGTATTTTTGGAAAGTGTCAGTATAGTGGGATGAGCTGGACACCTGTTCGAAGTGTGCACCGAGGAAGTTTGCCTGATCTTCCAAGGTGTCACCCTGAGTGTTTACGAGTGGAAGAGTGTGTACTTGTTTTCCTGCTATCCTACCGACCATGTTCCACACTTTAGCTTCCTGTGTGTATGAATTGATCCCTGACAAAAACTTCTGCCAACTTTCTCTTCTTGCCTGCCGACGCGTTCGCCTGCCTTGAGACTTTATTTTCTTGAAGGTGTCAAGATTTTCGGCTGTCGGTGAGTTCCGAAGCAGCCTCCAAGCTCTGTTTTGCTGTTTGCGCGCGTTTCGGCATTCAGAGTTCCACCATGGCACACGCCGTTTTCCAGGGTGTCCATTTGTTTGTGGGATGCATTTTGTTGCAGCATCAATCAAAAATGCTGTGAAGTAGTTGACAGCAACATCAATGTTCAAAGTACTTATGTCATTCCAACCTAGACGAGCGATGGTATAAAAGTGTTCCCAGTCGGCTCTGTTTATGAGCCACTTGGGAACACGTGATGGACACTCAGTTACTGTATTTGTGCTCAAAACTATGGGGAAGTGGTCACTTCCGTACAGATTACTGATGACTTTCCACTGGAGTAGGGGCACAAGAGATGGGGATACTATGCTTAGGTCTATGGAGGAGTAGGTGTTATTGGCGAGATTATAATACGTTGATTCTTTTCGATTTAGAAGACACGCGCTTGAGGAGAGAAGGAACTCTTCAATCAGTCGACCTCGCGCGTCATACCGAGAGTCACCCCATAGCCTGCTATGCGCATTAAAGTCTCCAAGGAGAACATAGGGCTCCGGAAGTTCATCAATTAAAGAGTGTAATTCACGTTTTTGCAGCTGATAGCTAGGAGGAATGTAGATAGTGCAGATTGTGATCAGTTTATCAAAAAGAACTGCTCGAACAGCCACTGCCTCAAGGGATGTTTGGAGTTGTAAGTGTGTGCATGCAATTCCTTGATTCACAATGATGGCAACACCTCCGGATGATGTCATAGCATCAACACGGTCCTTTCGGAATATAACGTATTTACGGAGAAAATTTGTGTGCTTTGAATTAAGGTGTGTTTCTTGTACACACAGCACTTTTGGTGAGTATTCGTGTAAGAGTTCTTGGATGTCGTCAAGGTTTCTGAAAAGGCCCCTGACGTTCCATTGTATAATTTGAGTGTTTATGGTGAATGTAAAATAGTGCTGTGTGTACGAAAAGCGAGTGGCTGTTTAGACAGAGTTTGACTTCACTTAACAGGGCCGTCACCAGGCCCTGTTATCGGTTTTTTTGTTTTCTTGGCGCGCTCCAAGGAGCCACGCCGCTCTTTCGGCACCAAGGGTGCCGACGTATCCATTGCCTCCTCGGAGGCACTGGATGCCCGCACGTGCGGGCTGCTAGATCGAATTTCGGGCCTCACCTGGGGAGGTGAGGCCTTGAGACTGGAGGACTCTGGAGTCTCCGGTCTCTGTTTGGGAGTAGGCGGTGTAGCCTGGGCTACAGCCGCCTTGGGGGCAGGTGCCACAACCACCGGCTCGGTATGCGCGGGCCGAGGGAGTGGCGAGGGCTGGTGCGGCGGTGCCCCCTGACGCGCCGCATCAGCGTATGTAGCTCCATAGAATGGAGCGACTCTTCGCCGTGCTTCCTTAAATGTAATGTTTTCCTTCACCTTCAACGTAATTATTTCTTTTTCTTTTTTCCAGTATGTGCAGGAGCGTGAATATGCGGCATGGTTTCCTTCGCAGTTTACACAGTGTGGTGGTTGTTTGCAGTTCTCAGACACGTGGCCTAGAACTCCACATTGTGCACAAGTCTGGCGACCACGACACGTTTTGGAGCCATGGCCATATTTCTGGCATTGGAAGCAACGGCGGGGGTTGGGAATATATGGTCTCACGGATGTCTTTGTGTACCCAGTCTGAATAGTTTCCGGCAAATCGCTCGAAGCAAAGTTCAGTACTAAGTGTTTGGTTGGGATTTCCTTTTGATCTCTTCTGATCCTAATACGCTGTACGTTTGTCACGTTCTGGCTCTTCCATCCTCCCAGAAGTTCAGCTTCCGTCAGCTCAAGCAAATCTACGTCTGATACGACCCCGCGAGATGAGTTCATGGACCTGTGTGGCGTAATACTGATGGGTGTGTCTCCAAACGTTGTGAGGGTGTTCAGTTTATCGAATTGGTTTTGTTCACGTGTTTCAAGGAGTAGATCTCCACTGGCCATTTTGGTAACCTTGTACCCGGCACCGAGAGTTTCGGTTAAGGACCTAGCCACTACGAAGGGGGATACTGTTCTGGCTTGCTTGTTAGTTTTTTCACAGTGTATAACATGGAATCGAGGAAAGGTTTGTCTTGGCCGAATGAAAAAGTTGATATCTTCGGTGCGTACCCGCTTTGAGGAGGCACGATCACTTAGTAAAGGGAATGCTTTGTGCATGCTAATTGTATGTTGTTCAGTAGCGTTGGCGGCCACCCACCACGGAGCCCAACGAGGGGACGCTGCAGGTTTACAGATGCTGAAACCTGCAGACGCCAGCCGTACAACGCCACTATAACCCAATGCGCCTAGACCAAGGTAGGCTATTTGCACAGGGTTAACCCTAGCCGCCAGGAAGTTTGGAAGTAAACGGAAGAGAGTAGAAGACAGGACAGATAAACAGTAAGAGATAAAGACGAAGATGTAGGGAGAGAGAGATAGGAAAAGGCGACTGCCGATTTCCCCTGGGCGGGTCAGCCCAGGGGTGCCGTCTACGTGAAGCCGGGGCCAAAGGGGTGTGTTGCCTCTGCCGGGGGGCCTTAAAGGTCCAATCACCCAGCGTCGGCTCAACCCCCAGGATCCCCTTTTCCCCGGACACGGCAAAGCCACGCACGGCTAGGCGTGGGAGGGAGTAGAAACTCCCCCGTTAGCTCGGGTCCGTGGTGTCGCTACACACCAAACGCCTACGTGCGCAGGCGCCCCTGCGGGGGCCAAACATGTCATTGAACTGCACCATGTTCATAACAGCGGCACGGGCAGGTGCGTCGACACAGCAGCAGATTGCATGAACTGTAGACTTGATGACTGAGGATGCCGTCCTCCAGACTAGGTGGCCAAAGTTGTTCACTTCTTCCACGAACTTCCACAGTGGGCATGGCGAAATGCACCAAGCAGCAATGCTTACCAAGCTCTGTCACTTCGTTATGAAGGCAGTCCTTCTCGGAGGCTTGTTCTTCGAGCCCGCCAGCTATCAAGAGCCCGTCTTTTCCCCGGAAATCAACTTATCTCAGCGAGCCACACCATTCATCACAACTGGACCAGTGCACGTATGCTTCAACTTCCCTGCCGTCACCAACGACATGGCGCTACGCTCCGTGACGTCATAATCGTTGGCACCTATAAACTCCGGCCCTCAACGGTTCAACTTCAGTGGGCATGGCGAAATGCACCAAGCAGCAATGCTTACCAAGCTCTGTCACTTCGTTATGCAGGCAGTCTTTCTCGGAGGCTTGTTCTTCGAGCCCGCCAGCTATCAAGAGCCTGTCTTTTCCCCGGAAATCAACTTATCTCAGCGAGCCCCACCATTCATCACAACTGCACCAGTACACGTGTGGTTCAACTTCCCTGCCGTCACCAACGACATGGCGCTACGCTCTGTGACGTCATCATCGTTGGCACCTATAAACTCCGGCCCTCAACGGTTCAACTTCAGTGGGCATGGCGAAATGCACCAAGCAGCAATGCTTACCAAGCTCTGTCACTTCGTTATGCAGGTTGGTTGTACGCATTCTTCTGTTTGTTCAAGCAACAGGTTCTTGGTTGTTGTGCCATGCCCACGCACCTGCCTCGGTATTTTATATGACTGTTTTTTGTGTGCAAACTTATGCTCTGTGGCGATATTGCGTCAAACCCTGGACCCGATATTCAAAAAATACTAGATAAGGTTTTGGAAGGGCAGAAAGAAATTCTGAAGAGTATCTCTGATATAAAATCGGAACAAAACGCCCAACGGGAAACATTCACAGCTGTCCTTCAAAAAGTTTCTAATCTGGAAACGCTTCTTAACACCATGAACAAATCTACTTGCAAGATCGATAACTTTGATACAAGTTTAAATGAACAAAAACATCGGTAGCAGATCAGTCGGAGAAGATAGTCGATATTCAAGACCGTAGTCGGCGATCAAACCTAGTAGTGTTTGCTTCACTGAAAAACCCAACGAAACTGAGGCCGTCTTAAGAAAAGAAGTAGTGGATGAACTGTTTTGTAAAAAACTTAATGTATCCTGCAACTCGATTGGTCGTATACATAGACTTGGTAGACAAGCTGAAAATCGTCCCGTAATCATGTATCTTCAGGACTTCACGGAAAAACAAGAAATATTAAAAAACGCAAAAAACTCAAAGGAACTGAAATCTACATTCAAAACGATTACTCCCGTTGCACACTGCGTCGACGTAAACTACTGTGGGAAAGTGGAAAAATTGACAAAGCAAATGGGAAAAAGCCATATCTTGTACACGATAAGTTACGGATCGATGACGACATTTTTATGTGGGACGATAGCAAGAACATGCGCGTGAAGGTTCTAACCGTTCCAAAGCCGACACCAGTTTCAAGCACAGTTAGTGCATGACAAGCCCTTCGCCGATGTAATCAAAATTTGCGCCTCCTTAATATAAATGCTCAAAGCATTGTTAACAAAACTGTAGAACTCGAAAGTATCTTGTTAACCTACGCACCCCATATCACCGTTCTTACGGAAACTTGATTAAACGATTATCATTCTGATGAAGATATAGTACCGGAAAACTACAAAATAATTAGACAAGATAGACCGAATAGAGGTGCTGGTGTCGCTGTTGTCTTGAATACTCACACAACCACTATTCTTTTAGATCAAATAGAAGATCATGAAAGCTTATGCCTACAGTTAAACGTCTTTGGAAATACAATTATCTTAATTGCCGTTTATCATCTCCCGTCTTCAGAAGTAGAATTTTTAACCAAGCTTTATGATTACTCACTCAAGCATTCAAAAAACCACTTGATTATTGCCGGTGATTTTAATCTCCCGAACATCAACTGGGCAAAGTTACGCTCTCCATGTTTTAGCGATCAAGTTGTTTTTGATATTATGTTGGCGCGTGATCTAGATCAAGCAGTAGGCACTCCAACGCGCGTTCAGGAAAATACGGCATCCATTCTTGATCTCGTTTTTCATAGTAAAAGTTTCTCCAATGTATATGCATCTGTAGAAGACGGTCTGTCCGACCATAAGCTTGTCCTTTTCTCATGTTCTGTAGTAGATCTATCTGACCAGGTGCCCGTACAGCGGAAAATGTTTAAAGACTTTAGTAGGGCTAATGATGAATCTGTTCTCCACTATCTTGCTTTGTCTTTCGACGATTTTTCATGCAATGATGCTAATTATCTGTGGAAAAAGTTCCGGTCGCTGTGCGAGTTTTGCCTCAAAAACTTCATTCCAAACAAAGCTAAAAAGTCAAACCACAGAAACCCTTGGATAACCAAAGAAATTATTCATTTAACGCGCAAGGTTAAGAAAACGAAAAGGCAGCAACCGAAAGGCCCGCTGCTTCAAAAGTTAAAAGATACACTTGCTAATAATATATGCGTAGCTAAACTTAATTACTTCTCGGTGACCCTGCCACAGTTCCTAAAAAGTGATCCGGCAAAATTCTGGCGCAAAGTTCAGCATAAGAAACAAAAATCAGTCGAATGTATAAAGCTCGGAGACGAGATTATTCGAGATTCTAAGCAAATCGCGATTGAATTTAACCGCTATTTCCACTCAGTGTTTTCTGACCCGTCCGTGTGTGCCAATTAAAATGATAACTGTATAAGGTTGATCCCGATTTCATAACATTTGAAGGCATATTTGCCATGCTTCTTAATATCAAATCTAAAACATAATGTGGCCCAGACAACACCCCTAATGTATTTCTTCGTCGCTACGCCGAGTCACTCGCACGTTTCCTGGTTGAAATGTTTCGCTCGTCCTTGTCGCAAGGCATTGTCCCGAAAGACTGGCTCATCGCCCGGGTGGTCCCAGTGTTTAAAAAAGGAGATAATGCAACTATAGGCCCATATCACTAACTGTGTCATGTTGTAAACTCATGGAGCACATTATTTCGAACTACATTTTGAACTTCTCAGATGAGGGTAATATTCTGTCACCATTTCAGCATGGGTTTCGTAAGGGCCTTTCTACTACTACTCAGCTTATTACTTCTATTCATTCGTTCTGTGCTGTAATTGACAAATCAGGCCAAACCGACGTAGTTTTCATAGATTTCAGTAAAGCCTTCGACAGAATTTCCCATTCAAAGTTAATTTTCAAGCCTAATTTACTGGGTCTTCCATCTACAATCGTAAACTGGATAAAATCTTACCTGCATTCCCGCGTTCAACTTGTATATATAAATGACTCTCATTCAGACTTCCTTCCTGTTAACTCCGGCGTCCCCCAGGGAAGTGTTCTGGGACCATTACTTTTCCTGATTTATATTAACGATGTAGTATCATGTGTTAAAGAAGGCGTTGAAATACGATTATTTGCAGATGACTGTTTGTTATCCAGCAAAATTAATTCTTCTAATGATCAGCGACTTCTAAACGATAGCCCTGACGCAATAAATATTTGGTGCGACCTTTGGGACATGAAACTAAATACTGAGAAAACCGTATTTATGCGTATTACTAACAAAAAGCAACCATATCAACATCAGTACACAATCAATGGTCTTCCTATCTCGCGAACTGATAGCTTTAAATATCTTGGCGTTACAATTACTAGTAATCTAACATGGTCCTCCCACATTCTTAAAGTATGCGCCTCAGCACGACGAAAACTAGGTTTACTAAGACATAAACTGAAAAATTCGCCTGCGAACATAAAGCTTCTTGCGTATAACACAATAGTACGACCATGCCTTGAATACGCATGCGTAGTCTGGGATCCACATACTACAAAAGACATTGACAATCTCGAAAAAATCCAAAGATTAGCCATCCGCTTAATTTACAACCGATACCGCCGTTATGACTCCCCGACAGAACTAATGCAGATGAATAAAATCCCTACTTTGGAATCTCGACGCAAAATGAATGGGCTAAAATTTCTTTTCCAATTATCACACGGGAATATCAGACTCGAAACGTCGGCCTTCCTGACTCCGTTATCATCGCGTCCCACCAGGAATTACCATTCTGCAAAGTTCTCGCCTATCACAGCGCGCACTAACAATTTTAAGTATTCTTTTTTCCCCGCACTATAACCGACTGGAATAACCTCCCGCATGAAATTCTTTCATCTGACAATGTGCTGAAATATATTGATCAAATGTTTTACTTGTAAAATTTTGTATTAATATTTTACAGTGTTTTCCAAATATTTTGTATTGTCCTGTTTATTGTTTTTACCTCGCTAAATATTGTATAATTGTTCTAACGGCTCTGTAACACCCTCACTCCTGCTTGGGCCTATTTGTGGCCTGCATTATTGTATAAATAAATAAAAATAAATAACTTGCCCAAGAACAGTGACATGTCTGGGTGGCGTCCAAACCAAAGACCCCCAACTAAGCAGTTTTTCATACGATAATCTGGTGGCCGCTCATTTATCAAGAACTGAATGGGCCATATCGACGATGCTGATGACTTAAACACAGGGCTTCCATCTGTGTTGAATGTGATTGTCAGATCCATCTTGCCTACTTGCCCATTCTTGCGCAAATTTCTGAGCATTGTCCCACTTGTTATGTCATTGAAGGCCCCAGATGTTAGGTTGTTCTCATCACTTAACTGCATGAGTTTTCTAAAGAGAACATCCTTGGTTCGAGCAATCACTGATTTTACCTGCTCTTTTAAATTTAGAATAATAAAAAATTTATATTGGCCTTCAATGCAGAGACGTCATTGTCTACACAACAAGTGGGACACCTCATGGTTTTTGCGCCAGTTTGGGAGTTCGGCAGGCTGCCACAGTCATCGCAATAAAAAAAGTGCTTGAGTAGGCTCTTCGTTCTGGACGACCACATCTTTCTGAACAAGTGCTTCGTTCGTGGAAGAGTGTTTTTTCCGACTCCAAAGAGGCCATCAATGAGACTCAGGAGGTCATCCAAGGCCACCCAGCTGAGGCCATGCGTTATGACAAAGACCATGATCATTATGACTGCAGCTGCCTTTGTTGTCGTCGAGCCTGGCAGACTCTGAGACTCCAAGTGGGCAAAGTCTTCAGCCAACAACTCCGACTCATCCAGAAAGGTGGGGCGCACTTCTTCAGACTTGTCGCCGATTTTAGCGTCACCATCACTTTCGAAACTGTCGTTACAGTCACTGAATGTCTCGTCCATCGATGAAGGCTCTTCCTTTGCTCCCTCTGATGCTTCGGAGTCTGTGTCACCTTCCGCATCAGTGAGGGCGCCGAAGCTGTCGTCATCAACAAGGTCATCGGCCTGTGGCGGATGCACGTCCTCTGGACTCAAGCCGGCGTTGTTGTCGGGACCGAACGAATCAGATGTAGAACTCAAATGTGAGTTTAACGACACGTCCTCGGCGGTCAATGCAGGATCACATGATGACGACGGGTCACCAGAGGGTATTTGAGTTTCTGCGAGAAATCGGTCGTCCTGCGAGTCATACTCACGAGCGCGGCTGCGCTCTCGTTGCTTCTTACAATACGCAGTCGACTGCGGCAGTACGAATGGCTCGTCTCTGTCGAGGTAACGCTTCCGAGGAATCCTGGGTGAACGTTGGCTCATTTTAAAGGCAAAGACGCGGGCTCACTCTGAGCACTTGGGGCAGTAGCTACAGCAGAGAAATGACTAAGCGGCTGTCCCTGTGACACTTTCGCTACTAAAATCAGGAGACCGAACTATCCCTACTGAAAAAACCTACATAATTCCATACAGGATCCGTATGCTTCAATACAGGGGTTACAGGAGCTAATACAGGAGCTGTACAGGAACCAAATGGGGGTAAATGGGTCTTATACAGGAGCTATATGGTGGTATGTAGGAGCTGAATGGGACCTGGGCAGGACATATAGGGGTATGTAGGAGCTATATAGGCATTATGGGTTTGGTATGTAGGACTCTCATCTAGCACAATATAGGAGCTAATGGGGCTGAATAGGGGCCATACATAGGATTTGATAGGGCTCAATGTCAATCTTGATAGTCAATGTAGTACACCAGTAAACTTATTAGACCAAATACCTAGGCACGCATAACATTTTTGTGTTTTTTGTGTTGAAAGGTCTAAAATACTCAGTTTTTCAGCTCCATTAGTTGGCTGCACACACTCAAGAAATAACCAATTTTAACGAGTCCATTTCATGAAATGCAAATATGTGCAAAACATAACAGATAAGTATATCAGATAATTACCAAAGTACTTTATTTCATTTGATCACCTTAGTTGTACACGTGTTATATTTGCACAAATATTGCTGTTCAATATATGAAAAAAAAACAATATTTTAAATGTTGTATTTGTGCAATGAATATAATCTTTCTATGAGAAATCTCTAACAGAAAATAGTGAGTGAGTAATTTTATATTATATGAACATACACAAGAAGATAAAAGACAATTAATCCTTATATTCAGGAAAGATAGACCAAGCCTCGCTCACGTGCTCTGTCATTGCACCAAGGCACAAAGCACAAGGGGCAATGCAGGACTACCAAGAAAGAGTGCGAATGAGCTCTACAAAGCTTGAACCTCGAGGAAAAAGTGCACACGACACAGTCGAGGGGCAAGGCGTCTCTGTTATGACATAGCAATTGCACTCTCTGGTCTAAACACACACACTGAAAGATATCGATGAAGTCTTTAATCTGTACAAGTACAAAATAATTACATACAAACACATTAAAAAGGTTTTGCAATACTGGTGTTGTTGAAACAAAACTACTTCCAATATTCAGATCAATTTTCCATGCACTGCTCGAAACGGTCGATCTGAGAGTTTGGTTGGCTTTGCACAAGCTTGCTCACTTGTGAACAATACTTGACTGTGTTTGTTCCTCAGAATCAGAATAAGAGCATATAATTATCAAAATTTCGTTTGGTGTGCTTCCATCTGAGCTTTTGAAAACAGCTTATTGTACGTCTGCATGAAAGTATCTTCACCACTGGCCAACTAAGTATTTCTAATGCTACTCCTGTCTTAAACAAAATTGATACAAATATTCAGTTTAACTTTCAACACATTACTTTAAATAGTTGAATAAGTGTTTGGGTGGCACAAGCTTGCTTGCTCGTGAAATGTACTTGGCTGTGTTTATTGCTCAAAAGCTAAATAGGAGCAAATAGTTCTCAAGATTTTGTTTCGTGTGCTTTTATCTGAACCTTTGAAAACTTCTTGTTGTACGCATTCATATACCACATCATTCCAACTCAACAGCTAATGGTCATGATACTCATGTCTTCCAAACAAGAATGGCTCAAGTTGTTGTTTTGAGCTTCCATGCATTACTTGAAAAGGTTGACAAGAGTGTTTAGTGGCACAAGCTTTCCTCTTCCTGATACATGGCTGGGCTATCACAGAGAAGGTGTACATTAGCAAATATTTCTCCACGCTTTGTTTTGTGTGCTTCCAACTGAACCTTTCGAAACGGCTTGTTGTATGCTTGCATGTACAGCATCATCCCCATTGGTCAGCTATTTGTAACAGTACGCTTGTCTTGCAAATAAAAGGGGCTCAATTTTTCAGTCTGAGTTTCCTTGTATTTCTTGAAATGGTTCATGAGAGTGTTTTTATGGTGCAAGAATGCTTGTCTGTGATACTTGGATGTGTTTATCACTCAGAAGGTGGACAAGAAGAAATAATTCTCCATGCTTTCTTTTGTGCGCTTCCATCTGAACCTTTCAAAACGTCTTGTTATATGCTTGCATGTACAGCATCATGCCCATTGGACAGCTATTCGCAATGGTACTCATGTCTTGCAAACAAAAGGGGCTCAATTTTTCATTTTGAGTTCTTACGTATTGCTTTAAATGGTTGATGAGAATGTTATTGTGGCACAAGAATTCTTGTCTGTGATACTTGGCAGTGTTTATCAGTCAGAAGGTGGACAAGAGGAAACGATTCTCCATGCTTTCTTTTGTGCGCTTCCATCTGAACCTTTCAAAATGTCTTGGTATATGCTTGCATGTATCGCATCATGCCCATTGCACAGCTATTCGCAATGGTACTCATGTCTTGCAAACAAAAAGGGCTCAATTTTTCATTTTGGGTTTCCAAGTATTGCTTGAAATGGTTCATGAGAGTGTTTTTGTGGCCCAAGATTGCTTGTCTGTGATACTTGACTGTGTTTATCACTCAGAAGGTGGACAAGAGGAAATAACTCTCCACGCTTTCTTTTGTGCGCTTCCATCCGAACCTTTCAAAACGTCTTGTTATATGCTTGCATGTACAGCATCATGCTGATTGGACAGCTATTTGCAACTGTACTCATGTCTTGCAAACAAAAGGGGCTAAATTTTTCATTTTGAGTTTCCATGTATTGCTTTAAATGGTTGATGAGAATGTTATTGTGGCACAAGAATTCTTGTCTGTGATACTTGGCAGTGTTTATCACTCAGAAGGTGGACAAGAGGAAATAATTCTCCAGGCTTTGTTTTGTGCGCTTCTATCTGAACCTTTCAAAACGGCTTGTTGTATGCTTGCATGTACAGCATCATGCTGATTGGACAGCTTTTCGCAATGGTACTCATGTCTTTCAACCAAAAGGGACTCAGTTTTTCATTTTGAGCTTCCAGGTATTGCTTGAAATGGTTCATGAGAGTGTTTTTGTGGCACAAGAATGCTTGTCTGTGATACTTGGCAGTGTTTATCACTCAGAAGGTGGACAAGAGGAAATAATTCTCCACGCTTTGTTTTGTGCGCTTCTATCTGAACCTTTCAAAATCGCTTGTTGTATGCTTGCTTGTACGGCATCATGCCGATTGGACAGCTATTTGCAACGGTACTCATATCTTGCAAACAAAAGGGGCTCAATTTTTCATTTTGAGTTTCCACGTATTGCTTTAAATGGTTGATGAGAATGTTATTGTGGCACAAGTACTCTTGTCTGTGATAATTGGCTGTGTTTATCACTGAGAAGGTGGACAAGAGGAAATAATTTTCCACACTTTGTTTTGTGTGCTTCTATCTGAACCCTTGAAAACAGCTTGTTGTACGGATTCATGTACCGCATCATTCCAACTGAACAGCTAATGGTCACGGTAGTTACGTCTTGCAAACATGAGTGGCTCAAGTTGTTGTTTTGAGCTTCCACTCATTGCTCAAAATAGTTGACAAAAGTGTTTAGTGGCACAAGCTTTCCTCTTCCCGATACTTGGCTGGGCTATCACAGAGAAGGTGTACATTAGCAAATATTTCTCCAGGCTTTGTTTTGTGCGCTTCTATCTGAACCTTTCAAAACGGCTTGTTGTATGCTTGCATGTACAGCATCATGCTGATTGGACAGCTTTTCGCAATGGTACTCATGTCTTTCAACCAAAAGGGACTCAGTTTTTCAATTTGAGCTTCCAGGTATTGCTTGAAATGGTTCATGAGAGTGTTTTTGTGGCACAAGAATGCTTGTCTGTGATACTTGGCAGTGTTTATCACTCAGAAGGTGGACAAGAGGAAATAATTCTCCACGCTTTGTTTTGTGTGCTTCTATCTGAACCTTTCAAAATCGCTTGTTGTATGCTTGCTTGTACGGCATCATGCCGATTGGACAGCTATTTGCAACGGTACTCATATCTTGCAAACAAAAGGGGCTCAATTTTTCATTTTGAGTTTCCACGTATTGCTTTAAATGGTTGATGAGAATGTTATTGTGGCACAAGTACTCTTGTCTGTGATACTTGGCTGTGTTTATCACTGAGAAGGTGGACAAGAGGAAATAATTTTCCACACTTTGTTTTGTGTGCTTCTATCTGAACCCTTGAAAACAGCTTGTTGTACGGATTCATGTACCGCATCATTCCAACTGAACAGCTAATGGTCACGGTAGTTACGTCTTGCAAACAAGAGTGGCTCAAGTTGTTGTTTTGAGCTTCCACTCATTGCTTAAAATAGTTGACAAAAGTGTTTAGTGGCACAAGCTTTCCTCTTCCCGATACTTGGCTGGGCTATCACAGAGAAGGTGTACATTAGCAAATATTTCTCCACGCTTTGTTTTGTGTGCTTCCAACTGAACCTTTCGAAACGGCTTGTTGTATGCTTGCATGTACAGCATCATCCCCATTGGTCAGCTATTTGTAACAGTACGCTTGTCTTGCAAATAAAAGGGGCTCAATTTTTCAGTTTGAGTTTCCATGTATTGCTTGAAATGGTTCATAAGAGTGTTTTTATGGCGCAAGAATGCTTGTCTGTGATACTTGGCTGTGTTTATAACTCAGAAGGTGGACAAGAGGAAATAATTCTCCACGCTTTCTTTTGTGCGCTTCTATCTGAACCTTTCAAAACGGCTTGTTGTATGCTTGCATGTACAGCATCATGCCCATTGGACAGCTATTCGCAATGGTACTCATGTTTTGCAAACAAAAGGGGCTAAATTTTTCATTTTGAGTTTCCAGGTATTGCTTGAAATGGTTCATGAGAGTGTTATGGGGGCACAAGAATGCTTGTCTGTGATACTTGGCTGTGTTTATCACTCAGAAGGTGGACAAGAGGAAATAATTCTCTACACTTTGTTATGTGCGCTTCCATCTGAACCTTTCAAAACGTCTTGTTGTATGCTTGCACGTACAGCATCATGCCCATTGGACAGCTATTTGCAAAGGTACTCATGTCTTGCAAACAAAAGGGGCTCAATTTTTCATTTTGAATTTCCAGGTATTGCTTGAAATGGGTGATGAGAGTGTTTTTGTGGCACAAGAATTCTTGTCTGTGATACTTGGCTGTGTTTATCACTCAGAAGGTGGACAAGAGGAAATAATTCTCCCCGCTTTGTTTTGTGCGCTTCCATCTGAACCTTTCAAAACGGCTTGTTGTATGCTTGCATGTGCAGCATCATGCTGATTGGACAGCTATTTGCAACGGTACTCATGTCTTGCAAACAAAAGGGGCTCAATTTTTCATTTTGAGTTCTTACGTATTGCTTTAAATGGTTGATGAGAATGTTATTGTGGCACAAGAATTCTTGTCTGTGATACTTGGCAGTGTTTATCACTCAGAAGGTGGACAAGAGGAAATAATTCTCCATGCTTTTTTTTGTGCGCTTCTATCTGAACCTTTCAAAACGGCTTGTTGTATGCTTGCATGTACAGCATCATGCTGATTGGACAGCTATTTGTAACGGTACTCATGTCTTGCGAACAAAAGGGGCTCAATTTTTCATTTTGAGTTTCCATGTATTGCTTTAAATGGTTGATGAGAATGTTATTGTGCACAAGAATTCTTGTCTGTGATACTTGGCAGTGTTTATCACTCAGAAAGTGGACAAGAGAAAACAATTCTCCACGCTTTGTTTTGTGTGCTTCTATCTGCACCTTTCAAAACGGCTTGTTGTATGCTGGCATGTACAGCATCATGCTGATTGGACAGCTATTTGCAACGGTACTCATGTCTTGCAAACAAAAGGGGCTCAATTTTTCATTTTGAGTTCTTACGTATTGCTTTAAATGGTTGATGAGAATGTTATTGTGGCACAAGAATTCTTGTCTGTGATACTTGGCAGTGTTTATCACTCAGAAGGTGGACAAGAGGAAATAATTCTCCATGCTTTTTTTTGTGCCCTTCTATCTGAACCTTTCAAAACGGCTTGTTGTATGCTTGCTTGTACAGCATCATGCCGATTGGACAGCTATTTCCAACGGTACTCATATCTTGCAAACAAAAGGGGCTCAATTTTTCATTTTGAGTTTCCACGTATTGCTTTAAATGGTTGATGAGAATGTTATTGTGGCACAAGTACTCTTGTCTGTGATACTTGGCTGTGTTTATCACTGAGAAGGTGGACAAGAGGAAATAATTTTCCACACTTTGTTTTGTGTGCTTCTTTCTGAACCCTTGAAAACAGCTTGTTGTACGGATTCATGTACCGCATCATTCCAACTGAACAGCTAATGGTCACGGTAGTTACGTCTTGCAAACAAGAAAGGCTCAAGTTGTTTTGAGCTTCCACTCATTGCTTAAAATAGTTGACAAGAGTGTTTAGTGGCACAAACTTTCTTGTTCCTGATACGTGGCTGTGCTATCACAGAGAAGGTACACAATAGCAAATAATGCTCTACGCTTTGCTTTGTGCACAAGATGCTCATGCGCTGTGACATGTGTATGGTTACAAATAGCTATCCAATGGGGATGATGCTGTACACGAAAGCGTGCAACAAGCCGTTTTCAATGGTTCAGATGGAAGTGCACAAAACAAAGCTTGGAGAATTATATGCTATTGTGCGCCTTCTCTGAGATAGCCCAGCCAAGTATCAGGAAGAAGAAAGCTTGTGCCACCAAACACACTGATAAACCATTTAAAGCAGTGCATGGAAGCTCAAAACAACAACTTGAGCCCCTCTTGTTTGCAAGTCAAGAGTATTGTGACCATTGGCTGTTCAATTCGAATGATGTGGTGCATGAATGTGCATTGTTTGAAATGTGTTATCTGAGTAATTGTGTGACACAAACTTGTGCATTTTCTGCTTGCCCGTTTTGAGTTTTCTTTAAGGGCCTAGAAAATGTCATTTGAAGACATCTCTTTCATTTTATTGAGGAACGTAACCTTGCAGTGCCATGCAAGCATGGTTTAAAATAAATGTTGGTGTAGTGTAACTGCAGAGAGAATTCATTCTTGAAAGAATTGAAGAGAAGTGTCTAGTGTTAGCCCTCTTTATTTACTTTAAGAAAGTCTTACACTTATAAAACAAAACCAAGAAATACTTTCTGTTAAGCTTGTATTTCCATATTATTATGGCATTCGAGTCTTATAACTTGTGAATTCTTGTGCGTCGCTTCGACATCAGCATGTTATTATTGATTAGCACTCATGAGAAACACTGGATCCTATGCCAGCTAGGAGTCACATAAAGAAGCATACTGGGTTGTTTCTTGTTTAACTTATTATTAACAAGATTGTCAGTATCTATTACTCATTTTGTTTTGCACACTTATGCATGGGCGTCAGTAACAGGAAAAAAATGGGGTAGTTGTCCCCCGCAAGCCTCACTAGCACTTGCACCCACCCAAGCTACGGCAGTGCTTTCGCCCTACAACAGCCATGTGCACCCCTCAAGAGAGAATCCTGCCGATGACCATGCACTTATGGCACCGATAATACAGTTGTGTGTGAGAGCTGATCTCGAGGCGTGTGCTCCTGGGTCATGCGGCTTTGCTGTCTGCGTTGGAGGCGTAACCGATAGATTGAAGACGAGAGAGTAAGCGCGGAGTCTGTAGACATCAAGAGCGACTGCAGCCTCGTTTTCTTCCTCAGTCACGCAGGCTCTCTCCCCACCCCTCGCTTTCGTTCCTTATGGGTGAAGTTTGTGCGCCTGCAGTGCGGCAGGCTTCGATTGTCGTAAAGTGGCTGTAGGCGTTCCGCTTAGTTCGCGGCTCCTTGAACGCACATAGTGGTGTGCGTGAAGCTTGAGCACTGGCAGTTTTAGTGGCAACATGTAGCGAATTAATGTAATGTTTCTACAACAGCGGAGTGCATGTGGCTGCAGTTAGCATTGCTTCAACAAGAAGCTGCGCGTAGAATTTGCGTTAAGTAATGTCGTAATCTTCGTAGAATTTTTGGTTAGTAAAAATGGAGCGTGACTGGAAAAAGTGCACTAGAAATTGTTGTGGCTAATACGAGAGGGATCACTTTTTGGCCACGGGGTAAAGCATGTGCTATGACAGGAATCACTGACTTGCAGCTCTAGAAACATAAAAATTGTGCCAGCCATGTAAAACCCTAGGTGTTTGGTTACCATAAAAGTTGCTGAGGGATGTGCAGGCCAGTCTCGTGCCTTAAGCTGTCTCACGTTTTAATTGTTCTTCCTACTAGCAGCACTTTAAAGAAGCTCCACGTTATTCAAAACAGAGCTTTACGCATAATTTACAACTTAGCCAAAGATAATTCTTCTCCACAGCTCAGCTGTTTTTACACTATTACTTACACTGAATTCCGGCATATGCATATACAAGATAAAGAATATATTAATGCTTACAGATACAGTAAGGTCAGCTGAATACTCATCTATGTAACACTTACGGCTCGTGAAAAAAATTCTAAACACCACACACTAATTACGGGGCCCAGACGAGAATATCTCGAAGCAATACTTTTTTGCAGACTTTTTGCAGAGTTGGTAGCCTGCGCTCTTTCCTGTCTCTCTTGTTTTTTTCTTCAAGTTTGTGCAGCAATTCAATTTTTCGAGAATATCTCCACCATTACCCTGTGTATTGAACAAAAAATAGTCAACATCTCGCAGATCTGCGCTTTATGCTTTCGTCGTTAATCAAGAATAACACGAATGAATTTTATCTTTGATGTTTTTTTTTCTGTTGGTCTCCTCGAAGTTGGGTGTACTGGTCGCGTTCTTTTGGCGATTATGTATGCTTATGTACGCCAGTTAACGTATGCCGTCACGGCGTGCTGCTGAACATTAATCCGCTGGGAAGCTTAGTGAAGTTCAAAAGAGCTTTTTTTTTCACATGCTCTCCGCTGTAGGTAGGTCCAGTTTGTTACTGCGTCGATGAGAATCAACGGGATCATTGCAGAATGCTTAACTGCCATTTGCATTTTTGCGCGACCGGATGTTTACGAGCCATAAGTCAACACTACCTGACAGCCGCACTACGGAAGCCAAAATACAAGTTTTTGGTTGCGTGAAAAAAAAAACTATTGAGACCAATCAAACTTACTGCATGCTTTTTTGTGCGCGCGAAAAAACGTGAATTTATTAATTTGAAATTGTGTCAACGAGTTTTCTCTTTCTCGCCAGCTTCGAGTTTTTTTTTTCATTGTAACTTCAGGAGAGTCGGTTAACGACAAGAGGCCAAGACAAGCCCATTTCGGAGTCATTCGTCGTCAATATGGCGCTTGCAAGTTGTGCGATGGGGTTTGTTGCTTGTCTTGTGCTACCGGGTTTAAACGTTTCCTGTGTGCAGCCTCTATGCCTCTTCGAACTGTGCGGCAGGTGTGAAACAGATGTGGTTCAGTAAAACCGTGAAGAGTCATTTGAAATGCGGGGTACACCAAAAGTCACGTTCGTCGTTTGCGGAGACTGTTACCGCGCCGTTGTGGACAACCTCGAGAAATGCTTCATTTCGCTGAGCGTTGCCGATATGGCAAAAAAGGCCTTTATCGGCAAAGTGAGCCGGGTAAGGACATCAAGAAGAGCTGCTATTACAGGGATGTCCACCTTCTTTGAGGTGAGTGTCATTTTATTTTCCATAACGTTTTCGCTGGCGTGCGTTTAGGCGAACAAAGGAAGGCACAACGAAAACATGTTTGAGTGCGTGTGTGTTTTATTTTTTTTATGTGGCACATTTTATCTGTGTGTTGTGTATGTTGGCATGCTGCACCTGATATCGCGTGCTCGTGTCCCATGGGATCTTTCGATCGCAATCATGACCGATCTGGATTAAAATGTATTATGTGCGGCTGCACACTGACATAAGTTGTAGCTGGCACTGTTGATCAAAACCACATTCGGGTCGGCCCTGATGGGGCTGGAAATGTCCGGTGTGACACCGGTAGAGTTATTAATATATGAACAAGTCGACGTCGCTATTCCTGATGGCGAACCTGCACTATATTGTTCGCATGTAATAGTCAAATATTCTATGTTTTCATTTCTGTGTGGTTATTTATAGTAGCCTGCTCTCCAACTTTATGTGTTCTGTGATTAAACGATTTTTACTGACTTCGTGCAGATGGAGAAAAAAAAACGACTCGCCGTGCAACACAATCTTTTCTACCAGAGTGACTGTGAAAGGAACATCAGAACTTTGAAGGTAAATGTGGTTTAATAGTAAAACAGATTTTAACAACATATACAAAATGCTAACTTCTAATGTCCTGGTTGCTTTCACAAGCCGCACGTCTATACAATAGTCGCTCATTCAAGTACATTTGTGCTAATTGGCTAGGCAAGGGTCACTCATTCTATGTTGCATTTTTTTTCAAGTTCTGTTCGGTCGTGAAGTAGTAACCAGAGCAAAAATGAAGACTGCTTCATTTGAAACGTTTAGGTACATATACCAGCTACATCTGTACATATTTGCCATTTTGATTCAGACATTTGTCAGTGTGTAGCACCGACTCATTAATTTATTTATTCACAATACAGCAGCCTAGCATAGCCCAAGCTGCAGTGAAATTACAAGAAAGGAGAATAATACAGAAATAATTATTAACAATACTGGCACCACACGTAAATACGTCAGTTTTGTTAGGATGATTCTTACAAAGAAAAAGAACAGCACTAATAGTTAGCAACCACACTTTTGACTTAGTAATGTAAGAGTCTCAATGATTTAGTATTCAGCACAACAAATGTTGATCAAGGGCTTCATCAGAACTGTCTGCCTTGCAACTTCCTTTACTCTCCGCCTAGAAGTTCAGTAAGCGAGTCTGCATCAAGCAGCAGAGCGAAGAACAGGACTGGGTGAAAGCACAGGCCTCCTAGCCAGCATTTCATGTTAGCAAAATAATGGCAATCAGAGATAGCTAAGTTGAGTCTGTATGGTGGTTGGCGACTGAACTTCCCGCTGCTTCCTCTGTGGCCCCATGTTGTCATGAAAAAAAAAAAGACAGTGTCTTATGACATCTCTCTTTGCTTATTCTTAATGGCATTACTGACACATCATTTTTTCCAACTGGTGCGAAGTCGTCGCCTTCTTAACCGCTAGTAATTGTGTATACATCACTGCAATTGGTGCCATGAATTCCACGGTGTCACCCCTGTCATGATATCGTGCGGCTGTTGGCTGCTCTGTCTTGCTATTTTCTGTATCAAGCTCAGAGCCAGCTGCACTTTGCATAGCGGCCGTGCATTTTAAAGCAAATGCCGTATGCTTGTCGTAGCTGTGTAGATAGTGATTGTGATGATGAAAACTACACATCCAAACGACTTTTGTACTTCAGTCTTGGCGCCTTAGATTCTCTTTCGACGTGCCAATATGTTGATGGCACGTAGTCAACCTGCCATGGATCTTTTCTTGGAGCGCCTGTACATAAATACTGAATGTGTCAAACGAAACCATCCATGCAGGATTGTCGATAAATATTACTCACCTTACGCTAGGCATCCAAAGGCTATACCACTCACCATATTTCTCCACAAAATCCACTTCAATTTTCTATCTTTGTTCCAAGGGAATTGGAGCGTTTTTTCCCTTTTGGCACTATTTTCGACAGCTGCATAGCCAACTATGATTGTGCAAATGACAAGATTTCAACACAGTTGAAAGAAAAGCCCTGTCTACGTCTCCAAAAGCGTGGCCAGCAAACGTGCCACGGATATCTTTAACTAGGAGCCGATGCAGATGGCAAATCTCATGAGTCTTTGTGGGTTTATGCCTCACCTATTTTATCAAGGAAACACCACCATTTATCTCCCCGAACACAGCAGCAATGCACGTCTTCTTGGAGAATGTTCACTTGACTTTCTTTGCGCTCATTGGAATGCTTCCACTGTTAGTATTGCACCTTCAGTTCTGGAGTACATCATGGTAGTGCCAGAGAAATGTCAAAATGGCACCCGTTTATTGTTTTGTTTTCATGACCAGTCAGCATTTTAGGAACTGACTGCACGCAGTTTGCAGCACTCACTCTGTGTCCAACCATGGTATACCATCTCACTCTCACTCTGTGTCCAACCATGGTATACCATCTGTGCTGTATTGAGCTGACTGCAATATTTTGGGAAATGAATTACTCAGCCCGAAAATTCTGACCCAATGATTTTCCCAAATTATCTGATCCGTTCAGTCAACAAAATCATTGTTTTACACTTGCTTCATTCCCAGTCAGTTTGCATTGTAAATATTGTGCATCATGCTTCTAATTTCCTATACTATTGCAGTCCCTTGCTGTCATGTATTGAAAGTAGTGCTGTACACATTGCTCAATATTCGATGAATTTCAGCTGCACTGCACTGCTCAGCACCCTGAAATCGAATTCTAGCACACACTTCACACTTATCCGAGGCATGCTTACATGGGCGCTTTGCGTCAAGAACTGAAAGCTGTGACCTCATAAGATGGACAGGCACACTAAAGAAATTGTAGAACACATATGCGTTGCATCATGAAATTTTAATTGCTTTTTATTCGGGGGCCATTTTGACTGAAAAATATAGGCATTGTATTTTATGAGCTGAAATGTATCTCAGGAGTGTCAACATGCCAAAGCAAGCTTTTCAAGTTACACTCATGCTGACTGTATGTTTGTTACAATCATGAAGCAATTAATTTTGTAATGATTTGCATAAATTCATGTGGCTATATGATGATATATGGTGTTTTTTGGCGCAAGGGCCATTTGATGGCCAAAGAGCACCAATTCATGGGACATGGAATGTGGACGATGATTGTGATTAGCGGCTGTATAAGGGCCATAAAAATCCTCGCGGTAAGGCGGGTAAAAACATACAAGTAATAAAATGATGACCATGCCGTGAAATGTGTGTGTGGTGTGAATAGATGACACAAGTTGGTGATAATAAAAGACGATGGTGGATATGTATGGCTTTAGCACAAGTGCCTCACACGTTTATACCCTTGCGTCCAAGGGCCGTGAGGCACGTGCTTTCTTGTGTAATCACCGCAGCAAAAACCTCTCTGGAGAGGTAATGCTACGGGATGCCCGGGTATATGACATGAAAACTATGAATTTCTTTAAAAAACGCTAACAATGATTTGTGACTAAAAAGCGGTTCCCTACCGACGAACATTGCAGGGTGTAAAGGCATATGTTGTCGGTAGGGTAATGGAAAGTGTTGTCTTCTAAGAGTGTCTAATTGTTTACATTGGATTAAAACATGTAGAACAGTTAATGCCTCACCACATTTATCACACAATGGTGGATCACCACCAGACAACAGATATGTGTGTGTAGTGTATGTGTGTCCTATCCTGAGTCTCGTTAGTGTTACCTCTGTATGACGCGATTTCGATACGGGCAGCCAATGACCAAGGTGTGGCTTAATAATGTGTAGTTTGTTTTGTGTGTGTGTATCCCACTTGCTCTGCCAGTAGTCCCGGAGGTTTTGTTTGAGAGACGGCTTAAGATCAAGGGCCGGGATTGATATGGATGTAATGGCGGTGCTCTCATGGACGGACGCAGCGAGCTGATCCGCCCTCACGTTGCCTTGGATCTCACGGTGCCCTGGCACCCAGCACACTACAACATGTTGTTTGAGCGCGTAAAGTGTGCACAAAATGGAGTAAAGTGAGACAAGGACCGGGTTTTTTTGTTTTTTAAGTCTGTGCAGAGCCGTTACCACACTGAGGGAGCCTGAATAAATTACTGCTTTTTGTATTTGTGATTGTTTGATGTGTTTAGCTGCCACAAGTATCGCGTAAGCTTCCGCTGTGAAGATACTTGTGCGTGGATGTAGAGGGCCAGCATCCGAAAAGGATGGGCCGACAGCAGCGTAGGACACAGAGGAGTTAGTCTTGGAGGCATCTGTGAAGAACTCAGGACGTGTGTATTTGTGTTGAAGTTCCAAAAAGTATGTTTGGATGTGGGCAATAGGTGCATGTTTTGTAACTTCTAGGAAAGACACATCGCAGTCTATAGTCTGCCACTGCCACGGTGGCGGGTATGCTACAGAAGTCATTAAACTGTGTTCAAGTGACACTGCAGTTTCTTCAGCTAGACACTTCAGGCGAACTGAGAAGGGCTGCCTCATTGAAGGCCTGTTTTGAAACAGAGTTGAGCTCGACAAATCATTAATTGTAGAGTATGAGGGTTGCTCCTTGTCTGCTTTCACCTTAAGGAAATAAACAAAGGACATGTAAGTTCTTTGCAGATGAAGCGACCACTCATTTGACTCAACGTAAAGGCTTTCTACGGGGCTGGTGCGAAAAGCACCCGTAGAAAGGCGGATGCCCAAATGGTGCACCGGGTCCAGCATCTTCAAGGCACTTTGAGTAGCAGACTGATAGACAATGGCCCCATAATCTAAGCGGGTGCGAATGAGGCTTCTATAGAGGTTCATGAGGCATTGCCTATCACTACCCCACGTAGTACGTGACAACACTTTTATAACATTCATGGCTTTTAAACATTTTGTTTTTAAATACTTGATGTACGGCACGAATGTCAACTTGTTGTCCAAGATTAGGCCTAAGAATTTATGCTCGGCTTTGACGGACAGACGTTGCCCGTTCAGTCGAATGTCAGGTTCCGAGTGCATGCCTCTCTTTCGAAAGAACAAAACACACGTGCTTTTTTGTGGGTTAAGTCGAAATCCGTTTTCATCTGCCCATTTCGAGACCTTATTTAAACCCAGCTGAACCTGCCGCTCACACATGGTCAAGTTGCATGACTTGAAGCCAAGCTGAACGTCGTCGACATATGTACAATAGAACATATTGCGGGGAATGGACAAGTGCAAAGAATTCATTTTGATAATAAAAAGTGTGCAACTAAGCACGCCACCTTGTGGTACTCCTGTTTCCTGGACAAATGTTTGGGAGAGCACGCTGCCCAGACGGACACGGAATGTCCGGTTTGACAGGTAACTTTCGATTATCTGAAACATTCTTCCGCGCACACCAAGGTGAGACAGGTCTCTTAGAATTCCGAAACGCCATGTTGTATCATACGCCTTTTCGATATCGAGGAACACAGAGAGAAAATATTGTTTATGAACGAAGGCATCTCTGATCTGTGCCTCCATACGAACAAGGTGGTCTGTGGTGGATCTACTTTCTCGAAACCCGCACTGAAATGGGTCGAGCAAATTGTTTGTTTCAAGGATATGTACAAGTCGGCAGTTTATCATTTTTTCGAATACTTTGCACAGGCAGCTTGTAAGTGCAATAGGTCTATAACTTGAAGCTAAAGAAGGGTCCTTGCCCTCTTTCAAAATGGGAATAATAACAGCCTCTTTCCAGGAGGTAGGAATAGTGCCAGAAAACCAGATAGCATTGTACAAACAAAGTAGGGTTTTTAGTGTTTCGGCTGGTAGGTTTTTTAGCATTTCATACACCACACGGTCAGAACCTGGGGAAGAAGTGCTGCAGGAGTTTAGAGATGTTCGGAGCTCCGCTAGACTGAAAGCTTGGTTATATGCCTCGTATCTAGTGGATTTGTGTTCGAGTTTCTGCTTTTCTATTCTTGTCCTGTATTTTTGGAAAGTGTCAGTATAGTGGGACGAGCTGGATACCCGTTCAAAATGTGCCCCGAGGAAGTTTGCCTGATCTTCCAAGGTATCACCTTGAGTGTTCACGAGTGGAAGTGTGTGTACTTGTTTGCCTGCTATCCTACCGACCATGTTCCAGACTTTTGCCTCCTGTGTGTATGAATTGATCCCTGACAAAAACTCGTGCCAGCTTTCTCTTTTGGCCTGCCGACGTGTTCTCCTTCCTTGAGACTTTATTTTCTTGAAGGTTTCAAGATTTTCCGCTGTTGGCGAGTTCCGCAGTTTTCTCCATGCCCTGTTCTGCTCCTTTCGCGCATTACGGCACTCCGTGTTCCACCATGGGACGTGTCGTTTGCCGGGCATTCCAGATGTTTGCGGTATGCACCTGGCTGCTGCGTCAGTTAGGAAAGCTGTGAAGTACTTCACAGCTTCATCTATGTTTAACCTACATATGTCTGTCCAACTCAAACGTGTAGTGTTGTGGAACTGTTCCCAGTCTGCTTTGTTTATCAGCCATTTGGGAACATGTAGAGGACATTCATATGTTGTTTGTGAACTCAACACTACAGGAAAATGGTCACTTCCATATAGATTATTTATGATTTTCCATTTCAGTAGGGGTAGGAGTGATGGTGATACGATGCTGAGGTCTATAGACGAGTAAGATTTGTTGGCAACGTTATAGTATGTTGGCTCTTTCCTATTCAACAAACAGGCACCGGAAGAGAAGAGAAATTGTTCAATGAGACGACCTCGTGCATCAGAGCGAGAATCGCCCCACAGTCCACTATGTGCATTTAGGTCCCCAAGAAGCAAATAGGGTTCAGGCAGTTCGTCTATTAAAGACTGAAATTCACGTCTTTCAAGACGGTGGTGGGGAGGTACATACAAAGAGCAGATGGTGACGAGTTTGTTTAAAAGTACCGCTCGAACAGCCACCGCCTCAAGGGATGTCTGGAGTGGTAAGTGTGTACACGCCACTCCTTGGTTAACAATAATGGCCACGCCACCGGATGACGCCACAGCATCATCTCGGTCCTTTCGGTATATGACGTAAGCACGTAAAAAATTTGTAATGGAGGATTTCAGATGTGTTTCCTGTACACACAGCACTTGAGGTGAGTGTTTGTATAAAAGCTCTTGGACGTCGTCGAGGTTTTTAAGCAGGCCTCTGACGTTCCAATGTATAATTTGTGTTTCCATATTGGAAGTAAAGTAGTGCTGTGTGTACGTTAAGGAAGTGACTTGTTTAAGCTGAAAGGTCCAGCTCAAGTAGCAGGGCTATTATCAGGCCCTGTTATGAGCTTTTTAGTTTTCTTGGCGCGCTCCAGAGAGCCGCGCCGCTCTTTTGGCACCATGGGTGCCGCCGTATCCATTGCCTCCTCGGAGGCACTGGATGCCCGCTCATGCGAGCTGGTTTTTCGAAGCTTGGGCCTCGCCTGGCGAGGTGAGGCCTTGAGACCCGAGGACCCTAGAGTCCCTGGTCTCTGTTCGATAGTAGGCGGAGTAGACTCAACTACTGCCACCTTGGGGGCAGAAGCCACAGCTAATGGCTCGCTCTGCGCAGGCCGAAGGAGTGGCGAGGGCTGGTGCGACGCTGCCCCCTGGCGCGCCGCATCAGCATATGTGGGGCCATAAAATGGCGAGACTCTTTTTCTTGCTTCTTTAAATGTAATGTTTTCTTTTATTTTTAAGGTGATGATCTCTTTTTCTTTTTTCCAGAAAGAACAGGAGCGTGAGTACGCGGCATGACTACCGCCACAATTCACACAGTGTGCAGGTGCTTCGCAGTTATCGGACGCATGGCCCACGACTCCACACAGAGCACAAGTTTTCTGGCCACGACAGCTTTGCGAGCCGTGGCCATATCTTTGACATTGGAAGCAACGGCGGGGGTTGGGAATATATGGTCTCACAGATGTCTTTGTATACCCAGTCTGAATGGTTTCTGGCAAATCGCTCGAAGCAAAGGTCAGGACTAAGTGTTTTGTTGGTATTTCCTTTTGATCTCTTCTTATCTTAATACGCTGTACGTTTGTCACGTTCTGGCTCTTCCATCCTTCAAGAAGTTCAGCTTCGGTCAGGTCAAGCAAATCTGCGTCCGATACGACCCCGCGAGATGAGTTCATGGACCTGTGTGGCGTAATACTGATGGGTGTGTCTCCAAATGTTGTGATGGTGTTCAGTTTATCGAATTGTTCTTTGTCACGTATTTCAAGGAGTAGATCTCCACTGGCCATTTTGGTAACCTTGTACCCGGCACCGAGAGTTTCGGTTAAGGACCTAGCCACTACGAAGGGGGATACTGTTCTGGCTTGCTTGTTAGTTTTTTCACAGTGTTTAACGTGGAATCGAGGAAAGGTTTGTCTTGACCGCATGAAAAAGTTGATATCTTCGGTGCGTACCCGCTTTGAGGAGGCACGATCACTTAGTAAAGGGAATGCTTTGTGCATGCTAATTGTATGTTGTTCAGTAGCGTTGGCGGCCACCCACCACGGAGCCCAACGAGGGGACGCTGCAAGTTTACAGATGCTGAAACCTG
Source organism: Rhipicephalus microplus (assembly GCF_043290135.1). Taxonomy (NCBI): domain Eukaryota; kingdom Metazoa; phylum Arthropoda; class Arachnida; order Ixodida; family Ixodidae; genus Rhipicephalus; species Rhipicephalus microplus. The sequence continues at coordinate 189,278,400 of NC_134702.1, forward strand.
CAGACGCCAGCCGTACAACGCCACTATAACCCAATGCGCCTAACCAAGGTAGGCTATTTGCACAGGGTTAACCCTAGCCGCCAGGAAGTTTGGAAGTAAACGGAAGAGAGTAGAAGACAGGACAGATAAACAGTAAGAGATAAAGACGAAGATGTAGGGAGAGAGGGATAGGAAAAGGCGACTGCCGATTTCCCCTGGGTGGGTCAGTCCAGGGGTGCCGTCTACATGAAGCCGGGGCCAAAGGGGTGTGTTGCCTCTGCCGGGGGGCCTTAAAGGTCCAATCACCCAGCGTCAGCTCAACCCCCAGGATCCCCTTTTCCCCGGACACGGCAAAGCCACGCACGGCTAGGCGTGGGAGGGAGTAGAAATTCCCCCGTTAGCTCGGGCCCGTGGTGTCGCTACACACCAAACGCCTGCTTTAACAGGCGCCCCTGCGGGGAATTCATGTGGCTAAATCACTGCATAAACATCAGTCTGCAAATGTGATGTACAATTATTGCATAGTTATAAATTAAGGAGCAAATGCAGCTGTTGCGGTCAGCAACACAGCAGACAGTATGATATTCAAGTGAATATTCATGGCGACCATGAAGTATTATATGACTTAGTAAGGTAGTTACTGCAACTCTAGTCTAGAGGTACGCGTTACTGGAAAGTACAGACTTCGTAGTATGTTTGTTTATCGAAAAATTCTCAGCAAGTGCTCCTGGAGAGTGAATGATAATTCAACAAGGTTTGAAGAGTAGGCCCTTGCTCAGTCATCGGTCAATATTTAACGTGGAAGTGAAAGAATCACTGAGAATAAAAAATGCACATCTGTGCGTCTACTTAAGCACTTTCTTGAATGCCCATGCATACACGGCTTTATTTCGCATTCACTCGGCAAATAGAAACAGTGAAGATGGTGGTAGAGGAGAAGAGGCTACTTATTTAGCACCTCTTGAAGAAAGTAGGGAGGTGCTTGCTCTGTTAGGAGTGCTTACTCTGGATTTTATGGCATTAAGAGCGTCTCTACTGAGTGGTAATATTTTAAGTTTATATATACACTCCCAAGACCCCCACCCCACCCCTCCAAAAAAAAAAGTCGCAGAAGGCAGCGATTCAAGAAAGAAAAAGAGCCCTGTAGGATGGCTCTGGCAATTAGAAGCTTGTTTGATTGAGCCTCCTCCAGAAAGAGAAAATTTTTACAATGGAACGAGTGGATTGAGCAACAAATAGAGGCTTTGGAGGAAAGGAATAGCAGACTTCAGAACCCCTCTCAGCCATAGGTCGGCAAACTCCCTCACAAGCCAAGTCACTCAAACTCGGATTGGGCCATAAATGAGAATCTGATTGAGCCATATGTGCAAATACATTTTGTGATTGAGTGAGCTTCACTTTTTTTTTTGGTCGGCCTGTGCTTTCAACACACCTTCGACAATTTAAAGATAGAATTTTCAGTGAGCCTGTAGTTTGCGCTCTCTTCTTTTTCATTCATCTATAGTTAACACTGGCCCATCTGTCCTAAGTAGGTATGGCCGAAGCTAAAAGGAACATTTTACTTTACCCCTCTATGGTAATCAACAAAATTTTTGTTGTGTTTACGAAACAAATGTGAGTCCAGCTTCTTGTCCCCTCTCATTGTTTTCAGCATGACATTATATCTCGCCTAGTACCTAGTCTATTGGTGGCCATAATGCATTGATGTTGTATCTATTTATCACTTTCTTTAGCCCCTGAGCTATGTTGTGAATGTAAGGACTACCCACGACACACCCGTTACATGCTACGCTTCTCACTTATTATGTTCACAGAAGTCAAACATAAATCTTTACCAACAAGCTCAGCTGTCCATCACTCCAAGTTGCAAATTTCTATAATGTAGTGAACATTCTTTTTCATTTCTTAATACCTATTATCTGTCACCCCCTAGGTTTCAGTCATATCCTCCAGGTCAGGCACCTTCAGCAGAAACACTGCAGCTGCTGCTACCACCACCACGGCCTATATTTCACTTCAGCCATTGCTGCATCACAACCAGTATTACAACTTTTGAGCCGCTACCACAGTCCTTCCCAATGATGCCTCACCTTGACAGGGCTTCACATGCTTCCAAAGAAAGCTATCAGGCAAGTGTGTACTGTTAAGAAATTTAGCTTTCAATAGCATTGATGTTTTCGATGGGCAGATAAATTGACAAGTCTGCCAACTTCATGCTTCTTGAACAGGGTTGAAACTACGTGTGTCTGTCAGTGCAGGGAACCAAGTTTATGTGAATTTCAAAGTAGCTTATTTTTATTTTATTTTACAATACTGCAGGCCCCTTCTCGGGCCCATGCAGGAATGGGTTGAACTTCAATACACAAAAGTGTGAGGAAAATAAATAGAACTTATGTACAAAGCAATTAAGAGCAAGAAATATGCAAATTGTAATACAAGGTGTTCACATAAGTTCTGAATTCTGTTTATAAATTTGACAGAAGAGGAGTTCACAATATCAGCGGGCAGCATATTCGATTGCTAAATGGTGTGCAGAACTAAATAGTATTGGTAAGGGTTCTGTTATTAATTTTGTGTATGAAGGAAGCAGGGCAAGCAAAAATTAGAAAAAAGTACTTTTTCATTGTTTACTAGATATGAAAGCAGATTCTTTTTCCACAATTTTCGTGTACTGTGCAATCCTGAGCAAGTGCTCCCACTATGGTGAAGGTGACGAGAATTTGAGGGGGGGGGGGGGGGGTTCTTGCTCGGTCTTGCATCAAAAATCAAGATTGTGGTGAAAAAGTCGCATGTGCTTCCAACGAAACTGATACACTTTAATAAATATGCATGAATTCACTATGATTCTGCTACTTTGTTGCGCTTCTAAATAAAGAAAGTGAAGGAAACTGCAGAAATGGCAGGAAGGCGGGTGGAGGGGAGTGCTTGCTCAGTTGTTCATGCATGTTTTAAATATCTTGAAAGAGAGAGGATGGAACTCGCTTAGGTGGGGGCGCTTGCTTGAGATATTATAGTATTGTCCTCATCCTGCGCATCTTTTTTTAATCAACTGAAAAAAGCGACCTGAAAGCAAATGGCCCTTTTACATATGGTATATTTGTAGCTTATTTACTTTGTAAATTGACGAAAAGCATGAAGCTTAGCATTTTGAAGAAAAAGCTGTCCAACTAGTAATGTTTACGCATTTACCGAAGTCAGACACAGTGAAATAGATAAGGTGGCACAGTAAAAAAATAGGTCAGCACAGAAAAAACTGCAATTTTCATTGCGTAAGTAGAGCTCCATCTTCTCGAAATGGCATTTTTCGTTATGTCAGTATGATAATTTTGAAATGGCAAAAGATGTCATGCTGATTGTTTGTGCACATACTCAAGCAACACATGGTGGTGTACTGAACTGAACTTGATCCTTTAGAATAACTTTCATTTGATCTAAAAGAAAGTGTGCAAAATGTCCAAAATCATGTACAGGAGTAAAAAATGCAATTTTTTAAATAAAATAAACCATTCTTTGGTTCGGTCAATAGAAGACAAGGCTCTGAACAAATTAGTATAAACTTCTGGTTGCTATCATTATTACATGCTTAAAAATGACGACAATAGGGTAAAAAATACGTGGAAGTCTGGGACTTGCCGGTCTCCTCTAATCGACACAGTGCTCTGAAATAAGGCAGTGTTTACAAACACCCGCAGGGCTCTCTTATTCAATAATGGCAAAGTAGATACATGGTGCAGAAAATTTATTGTTGCTACCCCTTAATTGGAGGCAGTAACCGGGTAGACTCCAATGGCTGACTTAACAGCCCCCAAAATGCACTGCTAAAGCTTGAACAGTTTAACATAACCATGAACTTAGTTTTAAGTGGGATTAAAATTAGGTTGTTTTAATAACACAATGTAGAACACTGATCAGTTCATTGTGCAGCTCAGTGATTGGGCTTTTAACAATTTATAGAGCATAAGCTGAAAAAACAATAGGGATAAAAGTTTCAGCAGCTGTTATTGGGCTGAACAAAGCACAAATGAGGGCTGATAGTTATGTTGTGTCTGAAAATAAAAAAAAAGTTTTGGAAATGATGTTTAAATTTCATACCTGGAAGCCATATGTGTGCCTAATATTTTTTATAGCTGATCGACTTTTCCTTTGTTCTGCCTTTTAGGGTTCGGGTGCCAGTGATGAACTGCCGCTGTTTTTCCAGGTGGACAATCAAGCAAGTAGCTTTACAGTAGCTTGGATAGTTAGGCTAGTTGGTATTGGTTCATCTTTTAACGGAATATGGGCACATACAGACACTTGAACATTGCTTATGCTGTGTGCATTTTCTTCTTCTAGTGTCCGTCTCTGTGTGCATGCCCTTATTCAGTTAAACGATGAAGTAGCTCTACTTTTTGTGAATTTATGTTTATTCAATGCAATACTTTCACTACTGGGTTGAATACATAGTTATGCAACTTGCATTGCACTTTCACTTCTTTGTATGTTTATGCTTAGTTTATTCATCTACTACGGATAATTTTGTAAATTATGAACTGGTGAATTTAGACATTTAGGAGGTTATTTCACGAATGACCAGTGCAATCTTCTGCATTACCCTTTTTTTGGAATGTCACGGCATTCAGTAAAAGCTTCATAAATATTTTTGTGACAAGTCTTAATGTTAGAAAAAAGGGGAATGAATTGAGGCTCTGTCTTTTTGATTCCTGAGTTCCTCAATATTGGAGTTGACAAAAGAAACTTTTATCTGCAATGTGCCAGAGCACTTTTTGTCAGTGCCAGCTCTAAGTGCCTTTTAGGGTGTCTGGTGGCCTTTAGTAGAATATTATGGACTCAACATTACTAACAACTGTAACACAACTGTAAGATATGTTACATAGTTGTTAATTTAACTTTCACACATATCTACAGCACTCAAAATTGTAAATATGCTTTTTTCTTAAAATGTCTTACAGCTTCTCACAAACTGTTCAGGTGAGACTTAAAGACAGCAATGATGTATGTGATTTGCTTTTCATTGATCATTGAAACGAATGCTTTTTTGTTTCGCTGGAGCCACTATAATGTAAAATTTCTAAATAGGGATTGTGTTGATGTTTTTCTAGCTTACTATGCCACCCCACTTTTTGCCCAGTCTTTTAGTATCTAAAAATTAATGATTCTCCTTGTGAAGGCTGGTGTAGTATTGCCATTAATGAGCACTATATGCACCTGTAGACTTACATACATTCTGTGAACTGTACTTGCTTTAGAAAAAGAATATTTGGATAACGTTTAGTATGCCAGTATTATACAAGATGGCATGCAGTTGCAGAAGTGAATTGTAAGATTCATCAGAACTATTTGAATACATACCAGCAAAACTATACTCGCACGACCAAAGAGCGCAAATAACATTTTCAAAAACAAGATATCTCTTGAGTCTTTTATTATGATTCCACAATTTTTCGCGCAGATTCACCTAGGAAACGGCATATTCCTGGAGCAGGAAAAATGGGCATGGCTGCTTTCGCGTCCGAGAGACAGCTTGTTCTGTAAGGAGGCGACCAAGCTTCTGTGGGGTGTGAGTGCCCTCCACAACAGTAGCATCACAGGAGCCCCTTGTCGGCGCTATGTGCGCTCAGAAAACCAGGCACCACCCAGGAGGGCACTCACGCCTAAGAAATTGGAGGCAGTCGGAAGTAAGTGTTTCATGCTTAGTATATTTTGCTGAATTTAGGGACAATAAAATTTATCATTTATATGAACCAGTAAGTCCCTAATTGCTACATATTCCTGCTCATTTTTACAGATGCCTTCAGCAAGTACATTGCTGGGACACCAAGTGAAGCGGCACCTATGGATAGGTTAAGAAAAATGAATAGATTCATTGCCGAAATGTTGAACGACCTAAATAAATGAGTCGTCAAAACATTACTCTAGCCTGATCGTGTTTATTTGATATCATTGCAGCATACCTACATTACATTGTTTATTTTACTGTGTGCTTCATGAACTAGCATGCCTTTCTTAATACATTCTTTTACTGCATGTTAATTTTGACCCAAATAGCTAATTCAACCCATATCACCTGCATAACTTGTAATACCCATACATTCGTTACACTTATACCACCTTTATGAGCCTTACCACCTGTATGACCCGCACCACCCGTATGACTCGTACCACCCGCATGACCCATACCACCCGCATGACCCGTGACACCTGTATGCCCCGTATCCAATAACATCGTATGTGCAGGTCCTGTACATGTGGGAATTTTCAGTAGGGATCGCACAGTCAATTTTATGTTGCCTCAAATGCCTCAAACTGCCTCGAAAAATACACACGGGAAAACATGTGAAGCCCTTGCAGAGTGTACATTTTAGTTGCAAAACTCCCGTCATCCTACACGTATCAAAATTTGTACAAATAAAAGACCCCTAACAAGTAATCACCAATTTTTGTGCCATCTGTTGTTTGTAATCTGTACAATTATTTGTTTTTTTGCGTTTTGTATTGCAGTGTCCAGGTGACGCGAACATCAGCAAACATTTAAAAAGTTGGACCAACTGCGTGTCTATATTTTTGAACGCAGTTGTGCAATTCGTGCAGTTCAAGAACTCTGCCTTCTAGTGGGACTCCAGGTAAGTGGATATATAGGGCACGACCTACTCTAAATGGATAGATTATGCGACTCAAGTACCCAGCTGTGCCGCATCTGTGGGCAAACTACATTAGTGAATATTAAACATTGCGGACTATGGCGCGTGCAGGCAAAAATGAGGATGCATACAGATGTATATATTAAGACATTAAAATAGAAAGGCGTAATAAATCCTCCATATCACGGTGTATTTGTAAAAGCACATTTGAGTGGTTGTGCGAGAGCCCTCCGAAGGCTCTAAAATATTGACGTAACTGAACAACTAAGTTCAAAGTAAACATTGCGCAACTAAAGAAAAATACACCACAAAGAAAGAACACTCAATAAGGTCGAGCGCAAACTGTTTTGTTGCTCTCGACCTGTTTAAATGTTCCTTCTTTGTGGTGTCTTTTTTTTAATTGTGCAATTTTTCCTTTGAAGCACGGAGGAAGGCACGTGCTTTGAAGTTATGAACCAACTAGCCGCACAAGACGTCCTGATGAACAACTAAGCTTTATTACTGAAATGAGCGGGCCGTAGATGATGAATGGGGAGGAAATGATACATGCATACCTGCTTGCTCTCGTTGCACAGCTATCAGAAAATAGAATTCGCCACTTTGAGACACTGTCAGAATGGCTTCAGGCGACCAAACCAAACTTCGATCCTATCATTCAGAACTGATGTGAAGGTTTTTTTTTTCACCCGCGTGTACCAGCTCCCAGTTTTCGTCAATAGTCTCTACCACGGTAAAAAACACCGATGATCTTCTGATGTGCTTTGACCATTGACTATAGCTGATCTTGTAGATGAGTAGCACTTGTCGAATGCCGCCTGTAACAATACTTGTTTTTTTTCTGTTTTTGTTTCGACACTTATAAATAAACGTGCTGCGACGTCAATTCGCAATAATGATTGCGGTCTTAATTGTCGTGCTCGGGCTCTCCGAAGTCGAAGCGGGCTGGACCCGCGACGGGTCACGAAGCATTATCTCACTCGCGGGGTGTTTCTTTTGACCCACTGAAACCTATAACGCCCTCAGTCGGTTTTACTGCGGTCGCAATGCACTCGTATCCCTATCTTTTGATCTAGTCGACGTTTCACGGAGATCTTCTATCGTGTCCCTCCTTACAGCTCCACGCGGGTGAAAAGATTTCGCAAGACACTTTGTATTTGTGGGCCGAACCAAGATTCAGACAGTCGAGCAGGCCCACGACGTGGCGGTGAGGCTTGGCCTTGCCATCCCAACGTGGGAGCAGCCCACGGTCCTTGCTCTATGAATACGGGAGTTACTCAGAATATCAATAAAGTTTACTACCTACCTACCAACATAATATGATACGCTGAAGTTTCTTGGTGCAGCGTATACAGACATGTCCACACTGTACGTCTGGTCAGACATCCTCAAAGGTGCAACTGAAATCGAATGACACTTCGCAAGTAATAGTGCTAAGCTGTGCAATTCAGGAATGTTCAACTCAGCCCTGTCTCAGTGTACCTTTTCTTGTAAGTATTTATAATACAATAATGTTGGGGTTTCATGCCCAAAAACCACAATATGGTTATGAGGGATGTCACAGATGGCGGCTCCAGAAGTCTTGACTACATATTGGGCTCATGAGTGTGCACCTTAAATCTAAGCACATGGATCCATGGCTCTAGCATGTCGCATCCATTGACCACTGCCCTTGCAGCCGGCATTTCATTGCCTCAACTTTAGGTCAGCTATCGGCGCAAGAATAAGTATGTTAACAATAAACATGCAACTTATGCGTGCCCTCGTATATTGTTAATTATTGCATCTTTCCGGTAACTTGTCATGCCCGGCCTTGTGAAAGACATGCAATGATGCAAACCTCTCAAGTTGTTCTGCTGTTTGCGAATGAGAAAAGTGGCATTATTGATTCACCTTCGAAATACAATACTTCATTTTGTGCTACAACTTATTACAAGTAGTAAAGAAATCGGCACTCTTTCATATTTATCAATGTTTCGTGATTCGAACACTTCGAGCACCCCCTTCTCTTCAAGAGGGTGCAGCTACAAAAGCAGACGACACCATAAAAGCCAAAAGCTGTAAAAGCTCAAAGCAGACGAAGCCATCCATAGCCTCTTAGGCCTATTGGCGCACGCCATTGCTTGCAAGCCCTCTTCCCGCCGAGACTCTGGTGGTGCGTTTTTTGTTTTATCAGTTGGTTTTTTTTGTTTATAATCATGTATGCGTACGTCGCATATAAAGATGGCGCGAAAGCCGTCGTGGCGGCCTCACTGATACGCGATTTCAGGCCGTCGTCTGAAACGGACCTCGCCTCAGGCAAGAATAAAATGATTTATTGGAGAGAAAAGCAGGAAGACGGCAAGCTCGAAGATTACTTTCCTGGCGATGTCGTGGAATTAGCAGGTACGAAGCGTGCAGCTTGCTGTAAAGCGTGGCTGTTCATTACTGCTCGTATGTTTATTTTTTGTTTACCGTCTCTTCGTGCATTGAGTTATAGCGGCCCTTTGCGACTGTAACAGCTACTTGTATGGTGCAAGTTGTTTTCGTAGATTCTTGGTTCCTGCGCTAACGCCTTGTGCAATAGAAGGGTACGAAGTTCAGTTTGTTAGTACACATTCGTGGTGGAACACAGCGTAAACAACGATGACGAGAAAGCCCTAACTGGGCTAACGCAAATAGGCAGTGCTAGTCCTGTTTGGTCAATCTCGTCACCGTTCGCGCTACGTTTTACAATGAATCTTGTGCATGCACGAAACATTTGGCTGTGCCGCATGCACGCACGCGTACACACACACACACACACAAACAAACAAACTCAAGGCCCTTTATTTAAACTCTCAAGGCTAGTGGCGTATACCTGTGGCCAATAGAAGTTGGGCAATCGTAGATCATTGTTATGCTAGTAAGCTCGCAGGACAAAGCGCAGACTCGTCAGTCAGCTATTTTTTATGTATTTGGTGAATTATAGATTTATGTATACCACCTTTGTCTAACCCATCGTGCAGTCGTATTGCGTGGTTTTTGAAATGCACCTTACTTCTAAAAGATTTTTGTATATCACCTTTGTCTAACCCATTGTGCAGTCGTATCGCGTGGGATTTTGAGTGCACCTTACCTCTAACCAGGCCTTGCTACTTATAGGTATGTTTTAATTCGTTCGTAACCACAAATTTTTAACATCGTTCTCTTTACGACCTAAAATGTTGCCGTTCTTGGGCATGATGTCGCAATGAGCTATCAGTGCTAAGTTGCGTGCAAGGTATACACCAACCACATAGGCATAATTACATGCTCCACAGTTGCAAAGTAAATTTATGAAGTGCATGTCGAAGCTAAGCTGCCTTCCAAACCTAATAGTTTTCTCATGTGACAATCAAGGCAGTTGAAGTGAATGCACGTAAGCCACACATTGGAAACAACTTTACTCTCTCGTATTGTTATTCTCTTCCTTCTTTATATATAATGGATTGATTAAAAATTCTGTAAAGAATGAATACACGAAAGAAAACATATAAAAAAGAATTCATTTGTAGCAATATTATTCTGATGCCATATTGAAACAGGCTATAAGGCAACAAGTTTAGTGGCATGTAAGAATACTTTGTTGTGTGCATATTCCTGGTGTGCTAAGCCCCTTACATTGTGGATATGACGATCACAACTAAAGCACAGGGGTCTGACAGAAAGGTATGGATTTCGTGCAACATGAAAAAAAAAATGCATGTCACTTCATTCTGCCGGTCTCACTTCTTGCCTTTGTCTCTATTGTTAGACAACTTGGCAAGTAGGTAAATGGTCATATCGATAGAGATGTTGGCGAAAACCACTAAGAAAGAGCACTTCAGTTTCTCTATGATTTGTAGGGAAACTGTGCTTGTGTGTATGCTTAAAAGTTGGAATATTTGTGCACTGTGCAACAGTTAATTTTGCCTTTACACTTGTTTAATTAGTCCATATTCCACAATTGTACTGTATAGTGGCCCTTGCCAATTATTTTTAAACTATCCATCTTTGTGCCTGACTGTGATTTTGCATGTCATAATTATTCAGACTTTTGGCCACTTATGTGTCATCATTACATTCGTATTGTACATTACTTTGCCTGAAACAACTGCACATGACCTCATCACTTCCTCTCTGAGAAACTTCATTGAACTATTGTTACAGAGTGCAAAGAAGACCAAGCCCGGAAGCTGTTCAGAAGGCGTATGCGATTCCCAGAGCATGTCTTTGACGACGTCCTTAAAGCTGCGCCTTTTCGGGTAACTAAATTTTGTTTTCTTTCTGGCAACTCTGATGAAATGTATTGTACCTCGTTTTAGACTCGTAAGTTGACCTAAGAAAACTCTATCATCATGTTAGGTCTATTAGAAAGGTTCTTCAAAGCTTCTTGCATAGCTATTGCGGCCATGATGGGATGCCGTGAAATACCTGTGCACTGCCTCACGATCACATGCACTAAAAGTAAGCCGTGTCTTGTAAGGAGGAAAGAGAACAAAAGTGCTTGAGGGCATGACGCACAATGAAAAAGCGTACCTTCTTGCACCCTTGTCAACCTCAGTTCTCTCCATTGTTTTCGGCATGCTCGCTTGCACAGTTTTCTGAACTGCTGTTCATTCAAGTAGTATTCTAATGATATTCAATTAAAAGGAAATAAAGTATTTAAGTGAATATGTTATAAAATATTTCGTATATCAAAAATCAAAGGATTTCACAACTGCTCAATACATCCAATAATTCATTATATGTGGCTTGGACTACATCACAACATATGATGTATATGTGTTAATAGAATTGATATAATTTCGAGCAAGCACATTTTCATAGTAAAGAATGCGGGCATGTCGAGGCAGTACTCTTCAGCCATGCAGAGTTGTCATGCAGTCTGATTTTGCAGGGAGAGCCGAGCCAAAAAGAAAAAAAGAAAAGAAAGGAAGCAGCCAAACGAAAGGAGATGGTGGCCTTGTCCGAATTGCCTGCAGCGGAAGGTGAAGAAAGAAACAACAAGATGGCGAGGCTTGAGCAAAAAGTTGTATCATAGAGAAGGAAACTTGCTGACGAAAAAAAAAACGAAACCGGGAGTTACAAGAGGTCATGATCAAAGGGATGGGTAAGCATTTGTGCAGGGTTTGTATAGAAAATTGGAACACCATGCAAACCCTTGAATTTGAAAGTTTCAATCTGAAGGCTCCTAAAGGTGATGAAAAATTCGAATTTGGGACCAGTGCAGACAGGTCCACAGTGCAATCCGTTATCTGTTGTAGGTTAGCATTATTACAGCAAGCTTCCCCCTTCAGAATTAATACACTTGTGCGAGTTTAGTTGTATTCTGTTTGTTTATGCTATACTATCAATAATTTCATTCCTCATTTATCATGTCATCATGTCTTGCTTTCACTCTCTCTACTTATCTCCTTACGAAACTTATGCCTGTTGCATTTATGCTTCTTTTGCCTGCCGGCCTGGGTTGATCATCCTTCCATTTGTATTCCCTCTCTCTTTCCTGTCTTAACGAGTGGTGCATGTGGTTAGTACAATGTACGAGTGGTGGTTGCTTATCCTTCCTAACAATGCTCCCTCAAGAACGCTACTTTTTATTTGCATGACAGGTTACACTGATAGTCAACCTTCTTGGTAGCCCTCTTCTCATAATCACTGCATTTGTTCTCCCTGTCTTTGGATTTCGGTTGCATGTCATGTAATTTGTGACTCTACCTGACCTGTGTTGCCTGGAGCGCATGTGTGAGAATGAATGTTCAGTACTCCAAAACAGACTTCACCAGAGCAGGCATGGGTCAGCTGCAAAAGCGGTGCGGTACATTTTGGTTGTCTATTACAATTTCGGATTTAAAAGGTTGTAACACCCCTTTATTGATTTTAGAAACTTTCCTATTTACCAAAGTAATTTGGGCTTTGTGTTAAACTCTATAAGTGTAGTAAATTTAGTGATAATTTGAAAGGTTGTAAAAAAATTTCTTGTTTCGGTACCATAGGAAACAGGGTAAGTAAAAGTACTTTTAAAAAATTATTTGTTTCTTTTTGCATTATTTGAAATATGGAAGCTTTTCTGAACTATAATCGGTCATTTGTCTTAGCGCAATTTTTTTCTCTCTAAATATGACAATATTTCACAACTTCGGTGGAGGCCTGCCATGCCCGCAATCTTGCGTAGCGAGGGATTCCTTGCAGTTCAAACATTACGGCTATATGAAGAAGTTACAGTTAGAAAGCCAGAGTGCATGTGGCACAATGAGAAAAAAAAAGGGTGCGGAACTGCGAAAACGCAAGAAAACAAAGGCATCAAGCTTTCTGTCGGGAAATACATATCTAGTTGGAGACTTCTTAGTGGTGTCATCATTGGAAAGCACCAAAACTATTGTCGTTAAGTCATTAAAAGAAATAGAGCCAGTTTAGAGGACATGGAAAAAGCTGTCCGGTTCACATATTTTTCCATGGCTTCAAAAAATATCAATCACTGACACGGCCTTATCGAACGATGCCGAAACTTAGTGTTAATTCAACAAAGCGCAGTTGAATGGTGAACCATTGGTTGATGAAGAACACCTTCCAGCATTTGTATTCAGGCTGTCAAGCCAAATTATTTGGAACTACCTCATCCAGAATACTTGCTCAATGCCTCTATGGGAAAACACAAAACCATAACGATTCAGTGGATTGTCGTGTGTGAGTGGACTCCAAAAAAACATTTTCCTCGGGCATCAAACACTGTAAATATGCACCCTTGAGTCTGTACGTGTTCACTTTTAATGATGGCAATATAGCCCGTGTCAAAGTGTTGAACTACTTTAAAATTTCACCAGGGCAGTGCACAACGTAGGACCCACGCACCCTTGAACTGCATTGACAGTACTGTGCTGACAACACGACTGCATACCAGGTGACAAGTGAAGGAAGCCAGCCAAGACGTTTTAGCATAAAAAGAAAAAAATTATATTGGTGATGCGTATCTGACTTATGCCTATTAAACGGGTCTGTCAATTTGGTGTCACTCGTTGTATACTCTTGAAATAATGTAGATTTCCAACTTTATATGCGATTATCTCAAAACATGCTTTTTCGTACTTAAGTTCCTTTTTCGCAACAACCACAGTATCTGGAATCCTAGATTTCGGCTAGTATTCAGGTAACCTAAAAGGGAATATGCTGAAGGACAATAATTGTTGTATGAGAAAGTGCTCTTGTGCAATGTGACATCTGATAGCTATTGTGTGATAGCGAGGCACCTAGAGTAAAAATTTACCAAAAGTTAGCATTACAATTTTCAGTGATAAATTTGCTTTATTAAAAATAAGAATGGCTCATTAATACAAGGATAATAAAATAATTACTCCAGCTCTTACGGTTATGGAGAAAAAAGTACACAAACTTCGCCTCAACTATATGGCAAATACAGGGCTTACTCTGTTCCCTTAAGTCCCTAAAAAACGTTTGACAGGGCCATGAAGTTGCATAAATATCCTTCAATTTCCTCCTTTCAAACCTTTATGAACCCTGTGTATGTGCAGGAATGATGTTATCCTACTTATGCTTATGAAATATTTATGCAGAAAAATTGCTGGAGAAATCATGCTGCTGCAGCCATCAGGCGGCCAGTCAGCTTCAACAGGTATGTGCACTTTCAGTAATTCTGAAATCGCATTCAAGATCATTAAAAGTGTGCTTTTTGCACATGTTGAGACGAAAGGATGAAGCATTCATTGCCTGGAAAAGTTACTTACCAGGTCCTCGAATGGGTGTTCAAACAAACTTTTCTTAAAGGGCCAGTCAACAGGCACAGACTTTTTTTTACAACCGCCCCAAACAATCTCGGTAATTCGTGGAGTAGACCGCAGTGATCTCGTTTTCTGAGTATTACAGAGCGGCGTGCCGCGCACAGCCTTCATTTCGAAAAACAATTCCTGCCCTCTATTCCTATGCCTGACCAATCTCCTTGCACACACAGTAACGATAACTCGGCTATCAGCAATGTAATGCAGCATGCAGCTCGTTGATTGGTCTAAACCATGTCTCAACAAACAGTAGTGAAATCAATGACAGTTCCTGTTCCCACCCACAGCATAGACAGAGATATTTAATCATATGAGTTGCAAAACTCCCCTTTGGCTCCATGCAACGTAACCGGGACACTTCACTGACCCAGTCTTTGAGAGTAACCAAATTGTCGCGCCACCTTTTGACAGGCACACCCACATTAAGCGCATTATTTGTGTTTTATGTTGCTGCTCCCAGATGTCGTGTCCGGGTTTCGGAACGCAGTTTTGCTGCAAATAGTTGTCGGCTGCAAATCGAGTGACTGGGCTAGCTGCGGAGAAGTATCGGCACCGGGTAAACGGAAAAGAACCAGGTGTCGCAGCAATTGGAAGTGCATTGAGACCGATCCAGTTAGCTGATGACGTAAATCGCTGACGGGTTGTCGCAATGCTGAAGTGGGCGGAGTTACGACAGACAGCACAAAAATTTGAAACCAGCAGAACGCGATGTTCTAGCCCCTGTAACTTCCTTAATACAGCACTTATTCACAAAATTGTTGCGGCAGCATGTTCACGAAGTAAAAGCAAACATACTTCTCTTTACAACTTTTGGACATTGGAGTTGTTCACTAGCCCTATAAAGCGAGCTTTCACACCCACTAATTTTCATTTTATTGCACGTAAAGCTGCAGTGGATGTGCCAAAGGAACTGGACATACTAGTTCTGCAGGAAAAGTGTACTGTGCATCTGCACACAGTGAAGCAACTCGGCCCATTGACATTAAATTGGCCTAAATAGAAACAACTGACACTCTTGCACCACAACTTTGGTTTACTTGCTATGCTTCTCATGGGCATTATCCCCTACTTGGTGGTCGTGTGCTGGAGAGGCCACGTATGGAAAGTCGGTCGCTGCTTTGTATGCTAACGTGGCCAGCTCTATTTACAAACCACTTTCGGTTCCGCCCCTCTACATGCTGTTTGACTGAAACTGCAGCTGGGTGCAGTAAAATTGTATTCAACAATAACAGCCCGATTAACAGACTGCAAGGAACATTTCTGGACTGATAATTGGGTGGATAGCTGCTCATTGTAACAAAATCAAATGAACATTTAAATTTTTATGTCAGTATCTCTTTTAAGCTTGCATTGCCTCATTACAGGAAATGGATTCAAATCTTGAAGCCATGAGCTTGAGAGGGCCTTTAGATGACGAGTTTCATCTTGAAGAGGTGCGACAGATGGTGACACACAGTCTTCAAGATCAGGTATGCATCACTGGCTTTTCAAAAGTGAACTTATGCTGGGGCAAATATGCCCACAGAGCTCATACTTTTACTTTTGTCTGATTTCATGGGACTGTGGCATGATATGCACTGACATTTATAAATGACTGTCTCTCTGCCACAGTCATAATATGCCATCACTGCAAGCACTGGCACATTCAGTGTTAGTTGCACATCAAAACCTCTGCAAGAATATGGCACTTCAAGCAGGCATTGTGGCGCAAGTGTTGTATTTAACCAAGTATGTGCATGAGAACAGTGTTGGCTCATCCAACTCTTGCACATAGCAAAGTTGCTGTATTCATGAGTTTGCATAGAGAAAGAAACCAGCATAGCCCGTACTAAAGAACTTGCTCTTGAGCGAAATCTTGCCTGAATTTGCTGAACATATGTTTTACTGCATTTACGCCAATCTAAGCCAGCCCTGATTTTAAAATCTACCCGCTAAAGTCCGAAGCCTTCGAAAAAAAAATTACTTCGAATGTAGGCAGAATGAAACGGTGAAGACGACGTTCACAAAAGGAAAACCTTGATTGAACCTGAAGAAGAAAGAAAGCAGTTGGTTCATGATGATAAGAACTCAAGAAACATAAGCCACTAGTCCTGTTGTATCCAAAATCAAGATGGGAGCCAACAGATGGTAACAGGTAGTGGGGTAATGGGGGTGAACAGTAAGTGTGCTTCAGACAGGCTGGCACGGTTTGATAGGAGGACCTATCTCTGTCAAAAGCACTTTGTCATCCTTGGCGAGTTAGTTTCAAGGGGATTAGTAGTGACGTCATCTTTTCATAGTGGCGTATGTCCCTGTTGGTAATCACAGTCTGAAAAGAAAAAAAAATCTATAAAGTAGGAGAGTGCAGCCCTCGCTTTCTTTCAAGTTAGGTTGAGATGTACAAAGTGTTTTCTTGTCAGAGGTTGGGGGCAGGAAAGCAAAAAATGAAAGTGAAAGAAGAAAAGAAAAAGAAGAAAGAAAAGGGGGATGCAAAGTAGGTACAAGCGGTGGGCTACAAAGCGGCAGCCGCTACAGACACGACCGAAGAAAAGAGCATAAAATACTTTGAAACCAGCAGATGGGCACTGTGTCTAGCCACCACAAAGGGTTGCCGACGACAGCGGTGTACGTTTATTCTCAAACACCTATAAATGGAAAGGACAGCAACGAAGCAGTTACTAAAAGGGGGAGATGCAGGCGGCATACATTTAAATGTCAAAATGATGATGGTAAGCGATGTCGGATGGGGTCTTAAGAGCACGTGTTTAATGGGAAATGTCATTAGCAAAAGGGGCGGGGGGGCAGAGAACTTTTTCGATTGTCAATGAGCTTGAGGATACATGGTAGAACTGGTTTTAGAAACAGTAGGATTGGGCATGTTGGTATAACATGATAAAGAGTGCTTACCAGTGCAAACGACAGGGCAGGAGGGGACACAAGAATAGACGAAACAGAGCGCTGACGCTCTGTCTCGTCTCTTCTCCTGTCCCCTTTTGCCCCGTCGTTTGCGCTGGCAAGCACTCTTTATCAAGGTTTTAGAAGCGAGGAAAGAAAAAAGGAAGCAGTGATTTGAAGGTTCTTGAAAATAAAATTTTTTGTAATGATATATGGATGCATGTATATCTGTACTTAAAATGAAAAATTAAAAGAGAATCAATGATAGAATGATATGTAAGCTTCTTTTTTTCTTTTCTTGCTTCTAAAACCAGTTCTACCACGCGTCGGCAAGGTCATTATCAATCCAGAAAGTTCTCTTTAGCAATTTTTCCATCTGTCCCACTTTTCCCCCATGCCGCTTTTTTTTCTTTCCTCCTCTTGTTTAACTCTTTATGGCTCATTTTCTTTGCATTCTCAATTCCCCTTTTCCTTAGCCAACGTGAGGCCGGATTCTTACGGTGTTTCCCCTGAGCGGGCTACCTGTAGGGACACCTGCCCCCCCCTCCCCCTATTTTGCTAAGGACCTTTTCCATTAAACACGTGCTCTTCAGACTCCATTCGGCATCGCTTACTGTCATCATCTTGACATTTAAATGTATGCCGCCTGCTTGTCCCCTATTCAGTAACTGCTTCGTTGCTGTCTTTCCCATTTATAAGTGTTTGAGAATAGGCGTACGCCGCTGTCGTCGGCAACTTTTTGCAGCGGCTAGACGCGGCACCCATATTCTGGTTCCGAAGTATTTCATGCTCTTTCCTTTGGTCGTAGCGGCCGCCGCTTTGTAGCCCACCGCTCGCTCCTACTTTGCATTCCCCTTTTCTTCCTTTTTTTCTTTTCTTCTTTCACTTTCTTTTTTTGCTTCCCTGCCCCCACCTCTTACAGGAGAACACTTGGTACATCGCAACCTAACTTGAAAAAAAGCGAGGGCTGCACTCTGCTGCTTTATAGATTTTTTCTTTTCAGGCGGAGATTACCAACAGGGACATATACTACCACCAAAAGATGACGTCACTACTAACCCCCTTGAAACTAACATGCCAAGGATGACAAAGTGCCTTTGATAAAGATAGGTTCTCCTATCAAAACATCAGCCAGCCTGTTTGAGGCACTTGTGTATGTGTGTACGTGTGTATGTATGTGTGTCACATGTGTACTTAAGCCGGGTGTTGATTACTAGCAGCTATGTAACCGTCTAGGTATTGCTAGTTGTTCACCACTTTTCTCCATTGAAAATGGCACGTTTTTGAAAATCCTCATATTTAAGCCGACCGTGAAGTTTATAGCAAAAAATTTGAAAAAACGACTGTCTAGATTTGCATGAATACGGTGATTTTGTTGCAAAGCTATAAACCTAGGAGAGGTGGAGGGAACAATCCTTTTTAACAGGAAGAGGCAGAGCTGTTCCAGTGCACCACTGTACGTATCTCTCCTCTGCCCTTTTCATGTTTCTAGCTCTTTGCCAGAATTAATATTTTCAGCTTACCCCATACTTTGCTTTCAGTCATTTTTGATCGATGTGTGGGTTTTATTTGGTTAGGTGTTTGTTAACCGAGTTTAGTTTCTGACCAACTTTCTGGACCTTGCCGGGTCTGTGAAATATCAAACAGTCCTGAAAAATAGCTAATACATGAAAATTAGGTTATTTGGATTAGAATGGCCTAAAAAGATCCCCAAGGACACCCGGCTTCATGCTGTGTTTCGGGACAAGCAGAATTGGATTTATTTGGGCTACGGTAATGTCAGCGCATTGGCAATTGCTGCCACTGACTGTTGTGAGCAACCCGGTTGGCAGTTCCATCCCACAAGCAAACGAAACTTGATGCAGGTCGCAAAGAGATGCTTGCAATGTCTTGTCTGGTTTGTGAGATTCAGCGACGCAGTCAGGGTTCTTGACCAGCACTGTCATTACATACTGTGTAAGCCTTCACTATTTCACCTTCCTCGAACCGCTATTGCCGTGGCCGCGATTGAACCAGCATGTTTCAGGATATTCACGTTAACTAGATTCCTACTGAGCTGCTGCAACAGCTGAGAACACGTGACCCACACAACAGCTCAAAAACTTGAAAAATCACCAAAATGACCACATGTCAAATGACAACCAGAAAAACTATTACTCTCCTTTCTTCATGGGAAAAACAATCCTTTAAAACAGAAAAACCTATGGGTGTAGTTTCTTTCCCTATGCAGTTTTTCTTGCCAAGGAAGATAGGACGCTGCCTCAAAAATCGGAAGATGTGCACATTTTCAGTTTAGAGGCAATCCAACTTCCCATTGGAAGTCAACAAACTTGACCAAGCCAATAAAAATCTAACATGGTGGCTTTCGAAATCGAGCGGCACTTTAAAACGAGCTATTTTGTCCAAAAAATTAAACTTTAGGGTAAAATTTGTTTGAAAAATTAGACGCAAAAATGTTTTGTGCTATGGTAATATTGACAACACATTTAATGAAGTCCAAAATATCGAACAAGTCTGAAAAATCTATTGGCGTTACTGAATCTGTATGTGTGAAGTATTTTACACTTTCAAAACTCTGAATATTGAAAAGGACTTTGTTTTTATAAGTTCGTGTATTTGTATTGCACTATGTTAAAGCGCTATCATCTCCAATATTCACTGATAAAGACGCCTCCTGCTGTGAAACAAGTGCTGCCACCCGCAGCAATGGCGGCAGCAGCTCCAGCAGCAGCGGCGGCGGCACTACCAACATCACTTCCAGCAGTGCTGCCAGCAGCTGTAATGCCACCACCGCAAGCTCCAACTCTGGTGGCACAACCTGAAGCCATGCCGCTGGTAGCAGAGCCACCAGTGAGTGCTGCGCATCAGTGCGGACTTGAAACAGAGGCTACTGAGGTAAGGTTCTCTGTCATATCTTTATAGATGGCTAGTATTGAGTTCACACAACATAACCACTCATCAAGCATGACTGCCTGTAATCTTTGTTTCCTATTAGTCCTTGCATAGAACTCTAAAAACATAAATGCCACGTATTGTGCAGGTGCATGAGACATAACTGCTGCCAACTAGGGTGGGAGGGGGAACCGTTGTAAAGCCTGAATAACCAAGTGTCAAAAAAAATCATTCCCCACAAAAAGCACCTTTATTTGAGGTTTGGGCATAACGCCCATGTATGAAACTGATAAGAGTGAAGATGACTAGGAAAGTCATTTTTGTACATCACAATAAAATACCAACTATATCCTATATTGACAACCTTGTTCAACATTTATTGGCCCACTGACCGGAAAAATGTGTCACTGCACTTACGTGCTTCTGGCGCACATGTTTATGCGCTACCAAGTCTGCCAGTATTTCAGCCTGTGTTTGGCCATCTGGTGGATGACAGCTGACCTAAATCTAAAATTGTTTGGGAGTTTGTCAATTTGAAAACACGGTCATTTGTCAAGTACTCAAACTTGCATAGGTGGACATTATGATGATGATGTGCTGTCTACTCCACAACCATCATGGGCACCTACAGTGGAAGTTGCAACAGTCTCTACAGGGATGGCCAAACACTGGCTGAAATAAAGACCGACTTGTGCAAAGCGTGCGTGTGTAAAAATATAGATGGACAAAATTTTTCGGCCGCTGAGCTGAAAAAGGGGCTTTTTTGTGAATACTTTTTTTCAGACTCGGTTATTTCGACTCTTTGGCAGTGCCCGCTAAGTTTAAAGGGTCAGCCACACTATCGTAAGCGTCGCTGGCTGCTTGTCATGCCATGAAAGATCACATTAGATTAGGCACCCGCAGTCCAAAAAAATTGAATGGCACACGGTGGAGCATCCGAATTTTTGTTGTGAGTTTACATATGTAAAGGGCGAAGGGGTGGTCAAAAGTTTCCAGGTCGCTATCTCATGCATTCCTATGCGAGCGTGACCTGGGAACGTTTGACCCCCCTGCACTTCAATAAGATGAGTGACAGTGCCACGAAAATGTCCGAATAAATAACAGGTGACTTTTATCTCATAAAATGTTGCAAGTAGCGTGAAGTTATTAGCAAGCAAGTTAGTGAATGAGTTTCTGTAACCAGTGAGCTGGTCAAGGGGAAAACGACCATTACACCACATGCTGCATAGGCGTTCACCTTGTGTTATCATTCCAGTGTCTAACACATGTTAGTACTACAGCAAAATGATATTGTGTTCTAATGACATGTCAACTGCTGAGAAAGAACTTTGTCATGTTTCCCTGCTGACACTGTGTGCACAAACTTCCAATGTACGTGGCATGTAGTAAAACTTGTTTTGTATTCATGACCGCCAGCAGTGTCTTGCCATCACTGATTAAAATTATGTTATACAGTCGAACTCCGCTACAACAAACAGCGCTCCACTGAAATTTCTGCTGCAACGAAAAATTCACAATTCCCTGTCAGCAGTCAATAGAAGTCAATGCATAAATATTGTCGCCATAACGAACACTTTTACTTCGATCGTCCCACTTCAACGAAGTTTACGATGAAATTCAAGGCTCGGGCACCTATTTTTATGCAGTAAACCCAATTTTTAACATTTCGATGCATTTTCAGAGCCTGAAAATGCGTCAACAAAGTCTAGAACACGCGTTGGCACCACCAGAAACCGCCGTTATACTGCCGCTGTTCAGCAAGCATATGGCACCGCCATTGCTCGATAGCGATGGCAAAAGACTGCCCTGCTTTTGCCACTGGCTTGCTTCGAGCGGCAGATGATCCGAAGCTGAAGCTCAGTCGCTCAGTTCATGGTTTCTGCCGTGCAGCTGCTGAGTGCAACTGCGGAACGATGCTGCAGATGATCCGAAGCTGAAGCTCAGTCGCTCAGTTCATGGTTTCTGCCGTGCAGCTGCTGAGTGCAACTGCGGAATCTGCTAACTGCGGGTGATGGATGAAAAAAATGGCATAGAACAATGCAAAAGTCGTCGCTCCACGATACCTTTTCTTCATCTCGGCGTTCTCGGATACTTTTGATGATGATGATGTTTGATGTTTTATGGCGCAAGGGCCGATTCACGGCCAAAGAGCGCCAGTTCATCTAACCAAAAATATGGACAATGATTGTGATAAGCGGCTGTATAAGGGCCATAAAATTCCTCGCAGTAAGGCGGGTAAAAACATACAAATAATAAAATCATGACCATGCCGTGAAAGGTGTGTGTGGTGTGAACAGATGACAAAAGTTGGTGATAATAAAAGACGATGGTGGATATGTATGGCATTAGCACAAGTGCCTCACTCGTTCAAACCCTTGCGTCCAAGGGCCGTGAGGCATGATGATGATGATGTTTGATGTTTTATGGCGCAAGGGCCGATTCACGGCCAAAGAGCGCCAGTTCATCTTACTAAAAAATATGGACAATGATTGTGATAAGCGGCTGTATAAGGGCCATAAAATTCCTCGCAGTAAGGCGGGTAAAAACATACAGGTAATAAAATCATGACCATGCCGTGAAAGGTGTGTGTGATGTGAACAGATGACAAAAGTTGGTGATAATAAAAGACGATGGTGGATATGTATGGCAATAGCACAAGTGCCTCACTCGTTCAAACCCTTGCGTCCAAGGGCCGTGAGGCATGTGCTTTTTTGTGTAGCCACCGCAGCAAAAACCTCTCTGGAGAGGTCATGCTACGGTATGCCCGGGTATATGACATGAAAGCTGTGAATTTCTTTTAAAAACGCTAACAATGAATTATGACTAAAAAGTGGTTCCCTACCGACAAACATTGCAGGGTGTAAAGGTATATGTTGTCGGTAGAGTATTGGAAAATGTTGTTTTCTAAGAGTTTCTAAGTGTTTACACTGAATTAACATGTGAAGGACGGTTAAGTATTCCCCACATCTGTCACACAATGGTGGATTGCCACCAGACAAAAGGTGTGTGTGTGTCGTGTATGTGTGTCCTATCCTGAGTCTTGTTAGTGTTACCTCTGTTAGACGCGATTTTGATACTGGTGGCCAATGGCCAAGGTGTGGCTTGATAACGTGTAGTTTGTTTTGTGTGTGTGTATCCCACTTGCTCTGCCAGTAGTCCCTGAGTTTTCGTTTGAGAGACGGCTTAAGATCAAGGGCCGGGATTGATGTCGGTGTAACGGCGGTGCTTTCGTGGGCGGATGCAGCAAGCTGATCCGCTATCACGTTGCCTTGAATCTCACGGTGCCCTGGCACCCAGCACACAACAACATGTCTGTTGAGTGTGTAGAGGGTGCATAAAATGGAGTAAAGTGAAACGAGGACAGGGTTTTTTTGTTTTTTAAGACTGTGCAGAGCCGTTACCACACTGAGGGAGTCTGTATAAATTACTGCTTTTTGTATTTGTGATTGTTTGATGTGTTTAGCTGCCACAAGTATCGCGTAAGCTTCCGCTGTGAAGATACTTGTGCCTGGATGTAGAGGGCCAGCATCCGAAAAGGAAGGGCCAACAGCAGCGTAGGACACAGAAGAGTTAGACTTAGAGGCATCTGTGAAAAACTCAGGACGTGTGTATTTGTATTGAAGTTCCAAGAAGTATGTTCGAATATGGGCAATAGGCGCATGTTTTGTAACTTCTAAAAAAGACACATCGCAATCTATAGTCTGCCACTGCCACGGTGGCGGGTATGCAACAGGAGCCATTAAACTGTGTTCGAGTGACACTCCAGTGTCCTCAGCTAGACCCTTCAGGTGAACTGAGAAGGGCTGCCTCATTGAAGGCCTGTTTTGAAAAAGAATGGAGCTCGATAAGTCATTAATAGTAGAGTATGAGGGGTGTCTCTTGTCTGCTTTCACCTTAAGGAAATATATAAAGGACATGTAGGTTCTTTGCAGATGAAGGGACCACTCATTTGACTCAACGTAAAGGCTTTCTACGGGGCTGGTGCGAAAAGCACCCGTAGAAAGGCGGATGCCCGAATGGTGCACGGGATCCAGCATCTTCAAAGCACTTTGAGTCGCTGACTGATAAACAATGGCCCCATAATCTAAGCGGGTGCGAATAAGGCTTCTATACAGGTTCATGAGGCATTTCCTGTCACTACCCCACGTAGTACGTGACAACACTTTTATAACATTCATGGCTTTTAAACATTTTGTTTTTAAATACTTTATGTGGGGTACGAAGGTCAACTTGTTGTCCAAGATTAAGCCTAAGAATTTATGCTCGGCTTTGACGGACAGTTGTTGCCCGTTCAGTTGAATGTCGGGTTCCGAGTGCATGCCTCTCTTTCGAGAGAACAAAACACACGTGCTTTTTTGTGGGTTAAGTCGAAATCCGTTTTCATCTGCCCATTTGGAGACCTTATTTAAACCAAGCTGAACCTGCCGCTCACACATGGCCAAGTTGCATGACTTGAAGCCAAGCTGAACGTCGTCGACATATGTACAATAGAACATATTGCGAGGGATGGACAAGTGCAAGGAATTCATCTTGATGAGAAAAAGTGTGCAGCTAAGTACACCACCTTGTGGCACGCCTGTTTCCTGGACGAATGTTTGGGAAAGAACCGTGCCCACTCGGACACGGAATGTCCGGTTTGACAGGTAACTTTCGATTATGTGAAACATTCTTCCGCGCACGCCAAGGTGGGACAGGTCTCTTAGAATTCCGAAACGCCATGTTGTATCATAAGCCTTTTCGATATCGAGGAATACAGAGAGAAAATATTGTTTATGGACGAAGGCGTCCCTGATCTGTGCCTCGATACGAACAAGGTGGTCTGTGGTGGATCTACTTTCTCGAAACCCGCACTGAAATGGATCGAGCAAATTGTTTGTTTCAAGAAAATGTACAAGTCTGCAGTTTATCATTTTTTCAAAGATTTTGCACAAGCAGCTTGTGAGTGCAATAGGCCTATAACTGGAAGGTAAGGAAGGGTCCTTGCCCTCTTTCAAAATGGGAATTATAATAGCCTCTTTCCAGGAGTTAGGGATAGTGCCAGAAAACCAGATAGCATTGTACAAACAAAGTAAGGTTTTTCGCGTTTCGATCGGTAGGTTTTTTAACATTTCATAAACGACACGGTCAGAACCTGGGGCAGAAGTACTGCAGGAGTTTAGGGATGTTCGGAGCTCAGCTAGACTGAACGCTTGATTATATGCCTCGTATCCAGTGCATTTGTGTTCGAGTTTCTGCTTTTCTATTCTTGTTCTGTATTTTTGGAAAGTGTCAGTATAGAGGGATGAGCTGGACACCTGTTCGAAGTGTGCACCGAGGAAGTTTGCCTGATCTTCCAAGGTGTCACCCTGAGTGTTTACGAGTGGAAGTGTGTGTACTTGTTTTCCTGCTATCCTACCGACCATGTTCCACACTTTAGCTTCCTGTGTGTATGAATTGATCCCTGACATAAACTTCTGCCAACTTTCTCTTCTTGCCTGCC
This sequence comes from Rhipicephalus microplus, assembly GCF_043290135.1. NCBI lineage: Eukaryota > Metazoa > Arthropoda > Arachnida > Ixodida > Ixodidae > Rhipicephalus > Rhipicephalus microplus. The sequence continues at coordinate 189,304,031 of NC_134702.1, forward strand.
GACGCGTTCGCCTGCCTTGAGACTTTATTTTCTTGAAGGTGTCAAGATTTTCGGCTGTCGGTGAGTTCCGAAGCAGCCTCCAAGCTCTGTTTTGCTGTTTGCGCGCGTTTCGGCATTCAGAGTTCCACCATGGCACACGCCGTTTTCCAGGGTGTCCATTTGTTTGTGGGATGCATTTTGTTGCAGCATCAATCAAAAATGTTGTGAAGTAGTTGACAGCAACATCAATGTTCAAAGTACTTATGTCATTCCAACCTAGACGAGCGATGGTATAAAAGTGTTCCCAGTCGGCTCTGTTTATGAGCCACTTGGGAACACGTGATGGACACTCAGTTACTGTATTTGTGCTCAAAATTATGGGGAAGTGGTCACTTCCGTACAGATTACTGATGACTTTCCACTGGAGTAGGGGCACAAGAGATGGGGATACTATGCTTAGGTCTATGGAGGAGTAGGTATTATTGGCGAGATTATAATACGTTGAGTCTTTTCGATTTAGAAGACACGCGCTTGAGGAGAGAAGGAACTCTTCAATCAGTCGACCTCGCGCGTCATACCGAGAGTCACCCCATAGCCTGCTATGCGCATTAAAGTCTCCAAGGAGAACATAGGGCTCCGGAAGTTCATCAATTAAAGAGTGTAAATCACGTTTTTGCAGCTGATAGCTAGGAGGAATGTAGATAGTGCAGATTGTGATCAGTTTATCAAAAAGAACTGCTCGAACAGCCACTGCCTCAAGGGATGTTTGGAGTTGTAAGTGTGTGCATGCAATTCCTTGATTCACAATGATGGCAACACCTCCGGATGATGTCATAGCATCAACACGGTCCTTTCGGAATATAACGTATTTACGGAGAAAATTTGTGTGCTTTGAATTAAGGTGTGTTTCTTGTACACACAGCACTTTTGGTGAGTATTCGTGTAAGAGTTCTTGGATGTCGTCAAGGTTTCTGAAAAGGCCCCTGACGTTCCATTGTATAATTTGAGTGTTCATGGTGAATGTAAAATAGTGCCGTGTGTACGAAAAGCGAGTGGCTGTTTAGACAGAGTTTGACTTCACTTAACAGGGCCGTCACCAGGCCCTGTTATCGGCTTTTTTGTTTTCTTGGCGCGCTCCAAGGAGCCACGCCGCTCTTTCGGCACCAAGGGTGCCGACGTATCCATTGCCTCCTCGGAGGCACTGGATGCCCGCACGTGCGGGCTGCTAGTTCGAATTTCGGGCCTCACCTGGGGAGGTGAGGCCTTGAGACTGGAGGACTCTGGAGTCTCCGGTCTCTGTTTGGGAGTAGGCGGTGTAGCCTGGGCTACAGCCGCCTTGGGGGCAGGTGCCACAACCACCGGCTCGGTATGCGCGGGCCGAGGGAGTGGCGAGGGCTGGTGCGGCGGTGCCCCCTGACGCGCCGCATCAGCGTATGTAGCTCCATAGAATGGAGCGACTCTTCGCCGTGCTTCCTTAAATGTAATGTTTTCCTTCACCTTCAACGTAATTATTTCTTTTTCTTTTTTCCAGTATGTGCAGGAGCGTGAATATGCGGCATGGTTTCCTTCGCAGTTTACACAGTGTGGTGGTTGTTTGCAGTTCTCAGACACGTGGCCTAGAACTCCACATTGTGCACAAGTCTGGCGACCACGACACGTTTTGGAGCCATGGCCATATTTCTGGCATTGGAAGCAACGGCGGGGGTTGGGAATATATGGTCTCACGGATGTCTTTGTGTACCCAGTCTGAATAGTTTCCGGCAAATCGCTCGAAGCAAAGGTCAGTACTAGGTGTTTGGTTGGGATTTCCTTTTGATCTCTTCTGATCTTAATACGCTGTACGTTTGTCACGTTCTGGCTCTTCCATCCTTCCAGAAGTTCAGCTTCCGTCAGCTCAAGCAAATCTACGTCTGATACGACCCCGCGAGATGAGTTCATGGACCTGTGTGGCGTAATACTGATGGGTGTGTCTCCAAACGTTGTGAGGGTGTTCAGTTTATCGAATTGGTTTTGTTCACGTATTTCAAGGAGTAGATCTCCACTGGCCATTTTGGTAACCTTGTACCCGGCACCGAGAGTTTCGGTTAAGGACCTAGCCACTACGAAGGGGGATACTGTTCTGGCTTGCTTGTTAGTTTTTTCACAGTGTATAACATGGAATCGAGGAAAGATTTGTCTTGGCCGCATGAAAAAGTTGATATCTTCGGTGCGTACCCGCTTTGAGGAGGCACGATCACTTAGTAAAGGGAATGCTTTGTGCATGCTAATTGTATGTTGTTCAGTAGCGTTGGCGGCCACCCACCACGGAGCCCAACGAGGGGACGCTGCAGGTTTACAGATGCTGAAACCTGCAGACGCCAGCCGTACAACGCCACTATAACCCAATGCGCCTAGACCAAGGTAGGCTATTTGCACAGGGTTAACCCTAGCCGCCAGGAAGTTTGGAAGTAAACGGAAGAGAGTAGAAGACAGGACAGATAAACAGTAAGAGATAAAGACGAAGATGTAGGGAGAGAGAGATAGGAAAAGGCGACTGCCGATTTCCCCTGGGTGGGTCAGCCCAGGGGTGCCGTCTACGTGAAGCCGGGGCCAAAGGGTTAGTTAGTTAGTTAGTTATGTTGGGTTTAGTGGCGCAAAAGCAACTAAGGCTATGCTGCGCCAGCCACATGGTGAAAAAAAAAAAAAAAAAAAAGGAGAGAAAAAAGAGCAAAAGAAAACGTCACTAGTTAGCTCGGCATACATTGTGCTGTGAAAGTCTGATTGAAAAACTATTTTCTCTGAGGGAGTAAATCCGTCAGTCAGGGGAAATTGTGCTTCGTCGTCCAAGTGATTTTTCCTTTACAATGGTCATGACTATGAATGCGCGGTTAACGATGACTAATGGAATAAAATGAATAATGTTGTGCGGCTGTATAGAGACCTAAAACCAATCGCGTAATGTGTATACTTTTAAAATTATGGACATGGTACATGGTGTGGTCAATGGGTATGGTATGTGCGTAAGGTGATTTTGTCAAAAAATGTAAGGGGATCGCTCCAGCACTCCCGCCTCACCTGTGTCCTTGTGCGCAAGGACCAGGAGGTAAGTGCTGTGTTCAGAAGAAGCTGTCACAGCACTGACCTCTCGCAAGAGGCCGTGCTGTGGCCACACAGGTTCGTGAATCTTGCAGATCTGTACCGTACAAATACGATGGCGTGCTTCTTATAACTTATTTAGAAATTTGGTGTCATCCAGGAAGTTGACAACGTCAGTTAGGGGTATCAGCGCGTCATCTCCTAGAAGGAACATGGGGTGACGTGGAATGCGTAACTTGTACAAGGTGTAAAAATGTTTTCTTCGATGTGCTTCCAAATGTGCGCATGTAAGCAAGATGTGCAACACTGTTAGAGGTTCATCGCATTTATCACATGTTGGCTGTTTTTCTTGTTTTAACAAGTAATTATGAGTGATGTGCGTGTGACCAATTCGAAGACGGCACAGGATTACTTCGATAAAACGTTCTTGGTGGTAGCATGACTTCCATTCACTTAGGAATGGCTTGATTAGTTGAAGTTTGTTGTTGCCTGTCATATTCCATTCCCGTTGCCATTTAGATGTTAGCGCTGTACGGATTGCGCGGATACTATCCCTAACGGGAACATTTACTTGCGAGATACTTAAGTACTTTGCTGCTGCTGCGCACTGATCTGCCCTTTCATTTCCGGGTATCCCGACGTGACTTGGGACCCAGCAGAACCGGATATTTTGTCCTTCACTTAGACGCGATAATACGCTTAAAATGTCGCCGATGAAGGGTTCGTATTGAGAGCGTATATGGAGGGCCTTCAATGCACTCAAGGAATCCGTAAAAAGTATTGCTTTCTTGTATCTAGCACTTTCAATTCTTTTTACTGCCATCCACAAGGCATAACATTCAGCAGTAAAAACTGAAACAAACCGTGGTAATCTGACTGTTTCTTCCCACGCACCTTGGACGACACTGCTACCGACATAGCTAGCCGCTTTGGAGCCATCAGTGTAAAATTCTTTGTATGTGCTGTACCTTTCTTGAACGATGCGAAATTCTTGCAGTATGTGTTCACGTGGTGTACCTTGTTTTTTGAGATGTGTCAATGAGAGGTCAAGAAATTGCGTAAAGTTTTTCCAGGGAGGCAGCCTTCTTGGCCTTTTAGTAACAGAAAGGGCATCTGTAGGGACGTTACACTCGCGACATTTTTCTTCGAATCTGAGTATAAGTGGCCTTATTGCGTTTGGTTTGTTTGTGTAATGGAGTCGTTTGTCACAGTGTGTGATAATGTTGTAGCATATATGGTTTGGCGATGAGCGAACTCTTAGGACATATGTAAGCATTAGCTGCGTTCGTCTGCTGTCCAGTGCCGGTTCGTTACTCTCGGAGTACAAGCTGGGAAGCGGCGAGGTCCGGTATGCACCGGTTGCCAAGCGTATCCCTTTGTTATGTACGGGGTCGAGTCTCTTGAGGTAGGATTGTCTCGCTGAACCGTAAACTACACTTCCATAATCTAATTTGCTACGCACCAATGAACGATATATGTGCAGAAGGCACTTACGGTCAGCGCCCCACCGCTTCCGCGACAGAACTTTGAGGACATTGAGTGCCCTAGTCGCTTTAATTTTTAGACTGGTAATGTGTGATAGAAAGTTAAGTTTCTTGTCAAATATGACTCCTAGAAACTTGTGCTCTTGTTTAACTGGTAGGACTGTTTCATTCAGTTCAAGAATTGGGTCCGGCTGCAAGCCTCTTTTCTGAGAATACACTACGGCAACTGTCTTTTCCCCGGAGAAACAGAAGCCGTTTTTCTCCGCCCATTGTGTTAGTTTGTTCAACGTGATTTGAATCTGTCGTTGACATGTCACCATGTTAGACGCGCGGCACGCAATCTGGAGGTCATCAACGTACAGAGAATGCATCAGTGTGGATGGTATAACTTTGTTTACAGAGTTCATTTTCACAACAAAAAGTGTAGTGCTCAGAACGCACCCCTGAGGTACACCGTTTTCTTGAGTAAATACACGAGAGAGTGTCACGCCAAGGCGGACCTGGAAGGTTCGGTTGGACAAAAAGTCGAAGAGACAGTTAAGCATTCTGCCGCGGATTCCCAGATCCGCCAAGTCTCGTAAAATACCATACCTCCAAGTAGTGTCGTAGGCTTTTTGAAGATCAAAAAAGACTGCTAGGCAGTGTTGTTTGTGTAAGAAAGCTTCTCGTATTGTGTTTTCAAGCCGAACTAGGTGGTCAATTGTTGAACAACCTTTTTTGTACCCGCATTGATGGATATCTAGTGAGTTTTCTGTTTCGAGGACGTACGTAAGCCTGATGTTAATGACACTCTCGTAGGTTTTTGCAAGACAACTTGTAAGTGCGATTGGCCTATAGCTGTTTGCTAATGTAGAATCTTTTCCCGTTTTTAGGAATGGGATTATAATGGCCTTCTTCCAATCCGTGGGCATTCGACCAGTTTGCCAAATAACGTTGAAGAAAAACAGAAGGGCCTCGACTGTTTTTGGCGACAGGTGGGCAAGCATTGCATAGTGTATTGTGTCAGGACCAGGCGCTGTTTTTTTACCTGTGGAGAGTACTGTGTTCAGTTCATGGATGGTTAAAGGCGCATTGTATGGCAAGTCTAAGAAACCTGCTGTAGGAAGCTTTTGTTTTTCTATAGATTGCTTGTGCCTTAGGAACGTTTCTGAATAGTTTGCTGAGCTAGATATGTTGTAAAAGTGAAGCCCTAATAGGTCTGCCTGTTCCTGTAGGGATGTCTGAGTACCTGTTGTTGAAAGAAAGGGGATGGTATAGGCAGCGTAGTTGCCATTAAACTTGCGAACCTGATCCCACATTCTTTTGGATGTGACCGAGCTGTTTATGGATGAAACGTAGTTTTGCCAGGAGATTTTCTCGGCTTGCCTACGAACATATCTAGCTTTCGCTTTCGCCTTTTTGAAGGAGATGAGGTTATCGTACGTCGGGTACCTCCGGAAGATACCCCAGGCTTTATTTTGGAGTTTTTTGGCTTCTGTACATTCGTGCGTCCACCAGGGCTTCAAATTCTTTTTTAAGCAACCAGAAGACTGAGGGATAGCTCTCTTTGCTGCCGCGATTATACACGTTGTAATCCTTTGATTCATTTCATCTACGCTCAGATTATCTAGACTCTCTTTATCCAGACTGGCTTGATCGGTAAAGAGAGCCCAGTCTGCCAAATGAAGTCGCCAGCGGGGTGGTCTGGAGGGTATGGTAGGAAGTGCTGTGGTTAGACTGATGAGTGCAGGCATGTGGTCACTACCGTATGGATTATCTATTACCTTCCATTTAAAATCTGTGAACAGCGCTGGAGAGCATAGCGCAAGGTCCAGGCAGCTCATAGCTCCTGAACTTGGGGAGCAGTAAGTGGCAGCGCCAGAATTTAAAAGACAAACATCGTTGGCTAAAATAAAATCTTCAAGTGTTTGTCCTCTAGAGTCAACTGTTTTACTACCCCAAAGCGTGTTATGTGCGTTAAAATCACCTGCTATCACAAAAGGTTCGGGTAGTTGGTCTAAAATTAATTCTAAATCGCTTACGGTGAATTGCGTGTGCGGTGGAATGTAGAGGGAACAGACGGTGATGGTTTTGTGCGCTACAATGGTAACGGCGGCGGCCTCTATATGACTATTAATATGAATTTCTCTCACTGCTATACCACCTTTAACAACAACAGCCACACCGCCCGACAGTCGGCTTGCCTGCGTACGATCGCGCCGCACAACAGTGAAGCCTTTTAGGATGTTTTGATATCGATCACCTAGGTTGGTTTCCTGAAGGCACAAGGCTACAGGAGAAAAGTCGTGTAGTATTTCCTTTACGTCACCAAAATTGTTTAAAAGCCCTCTACAGTTCCAATGAATTATAAAAGCCATGTTGAATGTAAAAGTTTAAAAAACGAAGGACAAGTGAGTAGGATATAGTAGAATGGAGGTGACTTGCTTCTAAAAGAACTAAAAAATGCGAGTTCCAAAATGGTGTAGGTTCACTTATTTTACAGGACCCTTTTCAGGCCCTGTAATTGGGGTTTTGCTTTTTTTGGAGCGGTCGAGAGTGTCTCGCCGCTCCTTAGGCGCTGCCTGCACCGCTGGGCTAGAAGTAGTGTCCATCGCCTCGTGCAAGACGTCGGACAGTTGCTCTAGCGAGCGATGATGGCGTTGTGTAGGCCTCGTCTTGGCGGACGAGGCCTTTGACCCCACCAGAGAAGAGGTCGGCAGGACCTCTTTGGCCTCTGAGCTGTCCCGGCTGGTGCCAGGTCTAGGAGAGGCCTCCAGTGTGGCCACGTTAGGGGAGGGTAGGGCAGCCGTGGCTGCTCCCACCGTGGGGGCGAGGGGCGGTCGCCTCAGCGCACTACGCGTGGCCTGGACGGCCGCCTGATGCCGTTGTGGTGCTGGCCCCCGTTGCACCACTTCGGCGAATGATGACTTTTTAGCAAGGTACGGTGAGAGGCGCTGTCTGGCTTCGCGGAAGCTTATGTTTTCCTTATATTTGATAGTGATGACCTCCTTCTCTTTTCTCCAAGCTGTGCAGGATCTCGAGTACGCCGGGTGGTCACCATCACAATTTGCACAGTGAGCTTCAGCATTGCAGTTGTCATCAGCAGAGTGTCCCGTAGCACTGCACTTAGCACAAGTAAGCTGCCCTCGGCAGCTCTGTGATGCATGGCCAAACCTTTGGCACTTGAAGCAGCGCCTTGGGTTCGGAATGTATGGTCTGACGTGCAACTTCAAGTAGCCTGTTTCTATTTCGTCTGGGAGTGTGCTAGAGTTGAAGGTAACGATTATGTGCCTAGTGAGTATTTCCCTGTTGTCTCGTCTGATTTTTATTCGTTGTACCTGTACAACATTCTCATCCTTCCAGCCGGCCAGGAGTTCATCGTCAGTAAGGTCCATGAGGTCATCGTCTGACACGACACCCTTCACCGTATTCATTGTTCTGTGGGCGGTGACAGTTATCGGTTGGTCCCCAAACGCTACAAGGTTCGTCAATTTTTGATACTGCGACTTATCTTTAACTTCAACCAGCAGGTCCCCACTGGCCATCTTCGTGGCTTTGTAGCCGCTTCCGATGGTCTCAGTGAGACACCTTGACACTAGGAAAGGTGAAATGTTACGGACTTTTTTGTCGGCGTTCTCACAGTGGATGACGTGATACTTGGGGAAGGTGTCTTTCTTTTTCTGGAGGATTTCAGCGGTTGCATCGGTGCGCCCCCGCTTCGGGGGACGATCATTTGCGAAAATGTTGGACGATCCCATTAAATGAGTACATTGTTCGGCAACAATGCCAGTCACCCACCACCGAGCCCAACAAGGGGACACGGCAGAGGTTGTGATGGAGCAAGCCCTGCCATGCCAACTGTACATCGTTGCTATAACCAAATATGGTGTACCCAAGGTAGGACCACCACACAAGGTTAACCCTCGCCGCCAGGAAAATTGGAAGTAAATAGAAGAGAGTAGAAGACAGGACAGATAGATAGCGAGAGATAAAGACGAAGATGTAGGCAGAGAGAGATAGGAAAAGGCGACTGCCGATTTCCCCTGGGTGGGTCAGCCCAGGGGTGCCGTCTACGTGAAGCCGGGGCCAAAGGGGTGTGTTGCCTCTGCCGGGGGGCCTTAAAGGTCCAATCACCCAGCGTCGGCTCAACCCCCAGGATTCCCTTTTCCCCGGACACGGCAAAGCCACGCACGGCTAGGCGTGGGAGGGAGTCAAAACTCCCCCGTTAGCTCGGGTCCGTGGTGTCGCTACACACCAAACGCCTACTTGCGCAGGCGCCCCTGCGGGGCGGGGCCAAAGGGGTGTGTTGCCTCTGCCGGGGGGCCTTAAAGGTCCAATCACCCAGCGTCAGCTCAACCCCCAGGATCCCCTTTTCCCCGGACACGGCAAAGCCACGCACGGCTAGGCGTGGGAGGGAGTAGAAACTCCCCCGTTAGCTCGGGTCCGTGGTGTCGCTACACACCAAACGCCTACTTGCGCAGGCGCCCCTGCGGGGGGCCGTGAGGCATGTGCTTCCTTTTGTAGCCACCGCAGCAAAACCTCTCTGGAGAGGTCATGCTACGGTATGCCCGGGTATATGACATGAAAGCTGTGAATTTTTTTTAAAAACGCTAACAATGAATTATGGCTAAAAAGTGGTTCCCTACCGACAAACATTGCAGGGTGTAAAGGTATATGTTGTCGGTAGAGTATTGGAAAATGTTGTTTTCTTAGAGTTTCTAAGTGTTTACACTGAATTAGCATGTGAAGGACGGTTAAGGATTCACCACATCTGTCACATAATGGTGGATCCCCACCAGACAACAGATATATGTGCGTCGTGTATGTGTGTCCTATCCTGAGTCTCGTTAGTGTTACCTCTGTATGACGCGATTTCGATACGGGCAGCCAATGACCAAGGTGTGGCTTAATAATGTGTAGTTTGTTTTGTGTGTGTGTATCCCACTTGCTCTGCCAGTAGTCCCGGAGGTTTTGTTTGAGAGACGGCTTAAGATCAAGGGCCGGGATTGATATGGATGTAATGGCGGTGCTCTCATGGACGGATGCAGCGAGCTGATCCGCCCTCACGTTGCCTTGGATCTCACGGTGCCCTGGCACCCAGCACACTACAACATGTTGTTTGAGTGTGTAGAGTGTGCACAAAATGGAGTAAAGTGAGACAAGGACCGGGTTTTTTTGTTTTTTAAGACTGTGCAGAGCCGTTACCACACTGAGAGAGTCTGTATAAATTACTGCTTTTTGTATTTGTAATTGTTTGATGTGTTTAGCTGCCACAAGTATCGCGTAAGCTTCCGCTGTGAAGGTACTTGTGCGTGCATGTAGAGGGCCAGCATCCGGAAAGGATGGGCTGACAACAGCGTAGGACACAGAGGAGTTAGTCTTGGAGGCATCTGTGAAGAACTCAGGACGTGTGTATTTGTGTTGAAGTTCCAAAAAGTATGTTCGGATGTGGGCAAGAGGTGCATGTTTTGTAACTTCAAGAAAGGACACATCACAGTCTATAGTCTGCCATTGCCACGGTGGCAGATATGCTACAGGAGCCATTAAACTGTGTTCAAGTGAGACTCCAGTTTCCTCAGCTAGACTTTTCAGGCGAACTGAGAAGGGCTGCCTCATCGAAGGCCTGTTTTGAAACAGAGTTGAGCTCGACAAATCATTAATTGTAGAGTATGAGGGGTGCTTCTTATCTGCTTTCACCTTAAGGAAATAAACAAAGGACATGTAAGTTCTCTGCAGATGTAGCGACCACTCATTTGACTCAACATAAAGGCTTTCTACGGGGCTAGTGCGAAAAGCACCCGTAGAAAGGCGGATGCCCAAATGGTGCACGGGGTCCAGCATCTTCAAAGCACTTTGAGTAGCAGACTGATAGACAACGGCTCCATAATCTAAGCGGGTGCGAATGAGGCTTCTATAGAGGTTCATGAGACATTGCCTGTCACTACCCCACATAGTACGTGACAACACTTTTAAAACATTCATGGCTTTTAAACATTTTGTTTTTAGATACTTGATGTGCGGTACGAAGGTCAACTTGTTGTCCAAGATTAATCCTAAAGATTTATGCTCCGCATTGACAGACAGACGTTGATTGTTCAACTCAATGTCGGGTTCTGAGTGCATGCCTCTCTTTCGGGAGAACAAGAAACACGTGCTCTTTTGTGGGTTCAGTCGGAATACGTTTTCCTCTGCCCATTTGGAGACCTTGTTTAAACCTAACTGAACCTGTCGCTCACACATTACCAGATTGCAAGATCTAAAGCCAAGCTGGACGTCGTCGACATATGTACAATAAAACATATTGCGAGGGATGGACAAGTGCAAGGAATTCATCTTGATGAGAAAAAGTGTGCAGCTAAGTACACCACCTTGTGGCACGCCTGTTTCCTGAACGAAGGTTTGGGAGAGCACACTGCCCAGACGGACACGGAATGTCCGGTTTGACAGGTAACTTTCGATTATGTGAAACATTCTTCCGCGCACACCAAGGTGGGACAGGTCTCTTAGAATTCCGTAACGCCATGTAGTATCATAAGCCTTTTCAATATCGAGGAACACAGAAAGAAAGTATTGTTTGTGGACGAAAGCGTCTCGGATCTGTGCCTCGATACGCACCAGATGGTCGGTGGTAGATCTACCCTCTCGAAACCCACATTGGTATTGGTCAAGCAGATTGTGTGTTTCAAGGAAATATAATAAAAGTCGGCGGTGTATCATTTTTTCAAAGAGTTTACAAAGGTAGCTGGTTAGTGCAATGGGCCTATAACTTGAAACAGAGGAAGGGTCCTTGCCCTGTTTCAAAATAGGGATAACAATGGCTTCTTTCCAGGAAGTAGGTATGGTGCCAGAAAGCCAGATAACATTGTATAGGGAGAGTAAAGTTTTTCGAGTTTCAAGCGGCAGGTTTTTCAACATTTCATACATGACATGGTCGTGGCCTGGGGCAGAATTACTGCAGGAATTTAGTGATGTTTGTAGCTCAGCTAAGTTGAAAGGTTGGTTGTATGCCTCGTATTTTGTACACTTGTATTCCAGTTTCTGCTTTTCGATTTTTGCTTTGTATCTTAGAAAAGCTTCAGTATAGTGTGAAGAGCTAGAGACCTGCTCGAAGTGTGCACCGAGGAAGTTCGCCTGATCTTCCAGGCTGTCACCCTGTGTGTTCACGAGTGGGAGTGAATGCACTTGTCTTCCTGCTACTCTACCAACCATGTTCCAGACTTTAGCCTCTTGGGTATAAGAATTAATCCCCGATAAAAACTTGTGCCAGCTTTCTCTTCTGGCCTGCCGACGCGTTCTCCTGCCTTGAGACTTTATTTTCTTAAAGCTCTCAAGGTTTTCCGCTGTCGGCGATTTGCGCAGCAACCTCCATGCCCTGTTCTGTTCCTTTCGCGCATTACGACACTCTGTGTTCCACCATGGGACGTGTCGCTAGCCGGGCTGTCCAGATGTTTGTGGAATGCATTTGGCTGCTGTGTTAATAAGGAGAGTTGTGAAGTACTGCACAGCTTCATCTATGCTTAGCCCACATATGTCAGTCCAAGATAAGTGAGCTTTGTTATGAAACGGTTCCCAGTTGGCTTTGTGTATAGGCCATTTGGGAACTCGTGGAGGATATTCGTATGATGTTTGTGTACTCAAAACGACAGGAAAATGGTCGCTTCCATAGGGATTATTTAGAACTTTCCATTGGAGTTATGGTACAAGTGAAGGAGATGCGATGCTGAGATCTATGGAAGAGTAGGTTTTGTTGGCAAGGTTATAATATGTTGCCTCTTTCCTATTCAACAGACAGGCGCCGGAGGAAAAAAACTGTTCAATGAGACGACCTCGTGCGTCGCAGCGAGAATCACCCCATAAACCGCTGTGCGCATTCAGGTCCCCTAGAACCAAATAAGGTTCTGGTAACTCATCTATTAAAGACTGAAAATCATGTTTTTCCAGGCGGTGTTGCGGCGGTATGTATAGAGAGCAGATGGTGACGAGCTTATTCAATAGAACTGCTCGAACAGCCACTGCCTCTAGGGGTGTTAGTAGTGGTAGATGACTGCATGCTACTCCTCGATTAACTATAATGGCTACACCACCAGATGACGCCACAGCATCATCTCTGTCCTTTCGGAAAACAACATGTTGACGCAAGAAACTTGTATTCTTGGATTTTAAGTGTGTTTCCTGTACACACAGCACTTTTGGAGAATGTTTGTGTAGAAGTTCTTGGACATCGTCGAGGTTTCGAAGTAGTCCTCTGACGTTCCATTGTATAATTTGTGTCTCCATTATGGGAGTAAAGAAGTGCTGTGTGTAGGAAATGAGTGTGGCTGGTGTCTAAAGAGAGAAGTGACTTATCTTACGGAGCCTTTAGAAGGCCCTGTAATTACAGTTTTGTCTTTTTTAGAGCGGTCGAGGGAACCCCGCCGCTCCTTTGGCGCAGTCTGCGCCGGTGCAGTTGATGTGTCCATCGCCTCAGGAGAGACGACAGATAATGTTGCTTTCGTTGTAGGCTTCGTCGTGACAGACGGAGCCTTAAACCCCACCGGGCTGGAGGTCGAGGCGACCTCTTTAGTTTGTGTGGTGCCCTGGCTGCTGCCAAGGTTCACAGGGGCCTTCGGTGGGGCTGTATTCAAGGCGGGTGGGGCAGCCGCGGCTGCTCCACCCATGGGGGTTTGTGGCGTTTGCCTCGGCACGCTGGGCGTGGTCCAAGGCATTGCCGAAAACCGAAGTGGTGCTGACCCCCCTCGCACCACTTCGGCATACGATGTGTTCCCAGCAAAATGCGGGGAAACGTGCTGCCGCGCTTCACGGAAGCTTATGTTCAATTTAAACTTTGTATTAATAATTTCTTTTTCCATTTTCCAGGCCACGCATGACCTGGAATATGCAGGATGGTCACCCTCACAGTTTGCACAGTGCACTTGTAGCTGACAGTCATCGTCAGCGGTATGACCTTTGGTGCCGCATTTCGCGCAGGTAATCTGTCCTCGGCAGCTCTGGGAGCCGTGCCCGAACCTCTGACACTTGAAGCAGCGCCGCGGGTTGGGTATGTATGGTCTAACTGGCAGTTTAAGATATCCTGTGGCTATTTCAGTGGGGAGGGTGCTAGATGCGAAAGTTAGTATGATGTGCTTCGTTGGGATTTCCTTATTTTCTCTTCTTATTTTGATACGCTGCACCTAAATGACGTTTTCCTCTTTCCAGCCTGTTAGAAGTTCATCATCAGAGAGGTCCATCAGGTCTCCATCTGATACAACACCCTTCACTGTGTTCATGGTTCGATGCGGTGTGATTGTGATAGGCTGATCCCCAAATGCTGTGAGTTTATGTAGCCTTTGGTACTGTGCATTGTCTTTTATTTCAAGTAACAGGTCACCACTGGCGGTCTTTGTGGCCTTGTAGCCTGCGCCCAGCGTTTCTATGAGACATTTGGACACAAGGAAAGGTGAAATAGTTCTAGCTTTCTTGTCTGTACTTTCACAGTGGATAACGTGGTACTTGGGGAAGTTATCTTTTTTGTTTGGAACCAATTCAAAAATTGCGTCGGTGCGCCACCTCTTGGAGGGGCGATTATTTGTGAAAGGGCTAGGGGATCCCATAAATTTGATAGCTTATTCGGCGGCCGTGCCAGCCACCCACCACCGAGCCCAACAAGGGGACGCTGCGAGACGCGAAGGAGGCGCAGGCGCCAGCCGTACATGGCCGCTATAACCTAATATATCTACCCAAGGTTGGATATTTACACTAGGTTAACCCTTGCCGCCAGGAAAATTGGAAGTAAAATGAAGTGAGGAGAAGACAGGAAAGATGTAAAGTGAGAACAAAAGACGAAGATGTAGGGAGAGAGAGATAGGAAAAGGCGACTGCCGATTTCCCCTGGGTGGGTCAGCCCAGGGGTGCCGTCTACGTGAAGCCGGGGCCAAAGGGGTGTGTTGCCTCTGCCGGGGGGCCTTAACGGTCCAATCACCCAGCGTCGGCTCAACCCCCAGGATCCCCTTTTCCCCGGACACGGCAAAGCCACGCACGGCTAGGCGTGGGAGGGAGTAGAAACTCCCCCGTTAGCTCGGGTCCGTGGTGTCGCTACACACCAAACGCCTACTTGTGTAGGCGCCCCTGCGGGGGTGACCAAGGTGTGGCTTGATAACGTGTAGTTTGTTTTGTGTGTGTGTATCCCACTTGCTCTGCCAGTAGTCCCTGAGTTTTCGTTTGAGAGACGGCTTAAGATCAAGGGCTTAAGATCAAGGGAATGATGTCGGTGTAATGGCGGTGCTTTCGTGGGCGGATGTAGCAAGCTGATCCGCCATCACGTTGCCTTGAATCTCACGGTGCCCTGGCACCCAGCACACAACAACATGTCTGTTGAGTGTGTAGAGGGTGCATAAAATGGAGTAAAGTGAAACGAGGACAGGGTTTTTTTTGTTTTCTAAGACTGTGCAGAGCCGTTACTACACTGAGGGAGTCTGTATAAATTACTGCTTTTTGTATTTGTGATTGATGTGTTTAGCTGCCACAAGTATCGCGTAAGCTTCCGCTGTGAAGATACTTGTGCCTGGATGTAGAGGGCCAGCATCCGAAAAGGAAGGGCCAACAGCAGCGTAGGACACAGAGGAGTTAGACTTAGAGGCATTTGTAAAAAACTCAGGACGTGTGTATTTGAGTTGAAGTTCCAAGAAGTATGTTCGAATATGGGCAATAGGCGCATGTTTAGTAACTTCTAAAATAGACACATCGCAATCTATAGTCTGCCACTGCCACGGTGGCGGGTATGCTACAGGAGCCATTAAACTGTGTTCGAGTGACACTCCAGTGTCCTCAGCTAGACCCTTCAGGCGAACTGAGAAGGGCTGCCTCATTGAAGGCCTGTTTTGAAAAAGAATGGAGCTCGACAAGTCATTAATAGTAGAGTATGAGGGGTGCCTCTTGTCTGCTTTCACCTTAAGGAAATATACAAAGGACATGTAGGTTCTTCGCAGATGAAGCGACCACTCATTTGACTCAACGTAAAGGCTTTCTACGGGGCTGGTGCGAAAAGCACCCGTAGAAAGGCGGATGCCCGAATGGTGCACGGGATCCAGCATCTTTAAAGCACTTTGAGTCGCAGACTGATAAACAACGGCCCCATAATCTAAGCGTGTGCGAGTGAGGCTCCTATACAAATTCAAGAGACATTGCCTGTCGCTACCCCACGTAATACGTGACAACACTTTCAGAACACTCATGGCTCTATACATTTTTTTAAATACCTAATTTGCGGTACGAAGGTCAACTTGTTGTCCAAGATTAAGCCTAGGAATTTATGCTCCGCATTCACAGACAGACGTTGGCCGTTCAATTCAATGCCGGGTTCTGAGTGCATGCCTCTCTTTCGGGAGAACAAGACACACGTGCTTTTTCCTGGGTTCAGCCGGAATTCGTTTTCCTCTGCCCATTTGGAGACCTTGTTTAAACATAACTGAACCTGCCGCTCACACATTGCTAGGTTGCATGACTTAAAGCCAAGCTGGACGTCATCGACATAAGTGGAATAGAACATGTTGCGGGGGATGGAGAGGTGCAAAGAATTCATTTTAATAATAAAAAGTGTACAACTAAGTACACCACCTTGCGGTACTCCCGTTTCTTGCACAAATGTTTGCGAGAGAATACTGCCCACACGGACACGGAATTTCTGATTGGACAAGTAACTCTCGATTATGGAAAGCATTCTACCGCGCACACCCAGGTAAGACAAGTCTCTTATTATGCCAAAACGCCACGTTGTGTCGTAGGCCTTCTCGATATCGAGGAACACTGAGAGGAAATATTGTTTGTGAACGAAAGCGTCTCGGATCTGTGCCTCGATACGCACCAGATGGTCGGTGGTGGATCTACCCTCTAGAAACCCACACTGAAATTGGTCGAGCAGATTGTGTGTTTCAAGGAAATGTCAAAGTCGGCGGTTTATCATTTTTTCAAAAAGTTTACAAAGGCAGCTGGTTAGTGCAACGGGCCTATAACTTGAAACTGAGGAAGGGTCCTTGCCCTGTTTCAAAATAGGGATAACAATAGCCTCTTTCCAGGAAGCAGGGATGGTGCCTGAAAGCCAGATGGCATTGTATAGGGAGAGTAAAGTTTTTCGCGTTTTGAGCGGCAGGTTTTTTAACATTCATATGTGACATGGTCGTAGCCTGGAGCGGAATTATTACAAGAGTTTAGTGATGTTTGTAGCTCAGCTAAGTTGAAAGGTTGGTTGTATGCCTTGTAATTTGTGCACTTGAATTCTAGTTTCTGCTTTTCTATCTTTGCTTGGTGTCTTTGGGAAGCTTCAGTGTAGTGTGACGAGCTAGACACCTGCTCGTAGTGTGCACCGAGGAAGTTCGCTTGATCTTCCAGGCTATCACCCTGTGTGTTTACGAGTGGGAGTGAGAGTACTTGTCTTCCTGCTACCCTACGAACCATGTTCCAGACTTTAGCCTTTTGTGTATATGAATTTATCCCTGATAAAAACTTGTGCCAGCTTTCTTTTCTGGCCTGCCGACGCGTTCTCCTGCCTCAAGATTTTTTTTCTTAAAGCTCTCAAGGTTTTCCGCTGTCGGCGAGTTCCGCAGCAATCTCCATGCCCTGTTCTGTTCCTTTCGCGCATTCTGACACTCAGTGTTCCATCACGGAACGTGTCGTTTGCCGGGCAGTCCAGATGTTTGTGGAATGCACTTGGTTGCTGCGTCAGTGAGAAAAGCCGTGAAGTACTGCACAGCTTCATCTATGCCTAATCCGCATATGTCAGTCGAATTTAGGTGAGTAAGCTTTTGAAATTGTTCCCAGTTGGCTTTGTTTACCAGCCATTTGGGAACATGTGGAGGACATTCATTTATTATTGGTGTACTTAAAACTAAAGGGAAATGGTCACTTCCATATGAATTATTTATGATTTTCCACTGAAGTAATGGTACAAGTGAAGGAGATGCGATACTGAGGTCTATGGAAGAGTAAGTTTTGTTGGCAAGGTTATAGTATGTTGCCTGTTTCCTATTCAACAGACAAGCACCCGATGAAATGAGGAATTGTTCAATGAGACGACCTCGTGCATTCAAGCGAGAGTCACCCCACAGACCATTATGTGCGTTCAGGTCCCCAAGGACCAGATAAGGTTCAGGTAGTTCGTCTATTAAAGACTGGAATTGAAGTTTTTCAAGACGGTAGTGCGGAGGTATGTACAAAAAGCAGACTGTGACAAGTTTGTTTAGAATAACTGCTCGGACAGCCACCGCCTCGAGGGAAGTTTGAAGGGGTAATTGTGTACATGCTATACCTTCACTAACTATAACCGCTACACCACCAGATGGTGGCATGGCATCATCTCTATCCTTTCGGAAGATTACATAGTTACGTAAAAAGTTTGTGTTTGCTCGTTTTGAGTGTGTCTCTTGTATACACAGCACTCTTGGATTGTGTTCATGGAGTTCTTGTAAGTCATCGAGGTTTCGAAGAAGGCCTCGGATGTTCCACTGTAATATTTCTGTCTGCATATTTAAACAAGAGAGATACTGCTGTGTGTACAAAGAGTATCCTGTGTTAGAGTGAGCTTGTTATTTCAGGTGGCAGGAAGGTCGTCCGGCCCCGTTATTGGTTTTTTATTTTTCTTGGCGCGCTCCAAGGAGGCACGCCGCTCTTTCGGTACCAAGGGTACCGTTGTATCCATTGCCTCCTCAGAGGCACTGGATGCCGCACATGCGAGCTGGTGGTTCGGATTTTAGGCCTCGCCTGGTGAGGGGAGGCCTTGAGACCAGAGGGCCCTGGAGTCTCCGGCCTCAATTGGCTTGGAGGCGGAGTAGACTGAACTACTGCTGCCTTGGGGGCAGGCACCACAGCCGATGGCTCGCTCTGCATTGGCCGAAGGTGTGGCGAGGGCTGGTGCGGCGTTGCCCCCTGACACGCCGCATCAGCATATGTTGCGCCGTAAAATGGCGACACTCTTCGTCTTGCTTCTTTGAATGTGATGTTTTCTTTGACTTTAAGAGTGATTATTTCTTTTTCTTTCTTCCAGTTAGGACACGAACGCGAATACGCGGCATGTTCCCCGTCACAATTCACGCAGTGAGGCGTAGTAACACAGTTATCAGATGGGTGGTTGTGGCTACCACATCTTGCACAAGTTTCCTGACCCCGGCAGTTCTGCGAGCCATGACCAAATCGTTGACATTTATACACCGTCTTGGATTGGGAATGTAGGGACGGAAAGAGAGTTTGATGTAGCCTGTGTCTATAGATTAAGGCAGTGTGCTAGATGCGAAGGTGAGTATTAAATGTTTCGTAGGTATTTCTTTGTTGTCTCGTCTGATGACGATTCGTTTCACATCTGTGACATTTTGCTCTTTCCACCCTTCAAGCAGTTCCTGTTCAGACATTTCAAGAAGGTCTGCTTTTGAAACAACTCCGCGTGAGGTGTTCATTGATCTATGAGGTGAAACAGATACTGGGATATTACCAAATGCTACGAGACTGCCAAGTTTTTTATAGTGGTGTACTTCAGGCAGCTCAAGGAGAAGGTCTCCACTAGCCATCTTTGTAACCTTGTATCCTGGGCCAAAGACCTCAGTCAGAGATTTAGCAACAAGAAATGGAGATATGGCTCTGGCTTGTTTTGTTGGGTTTTCGCTGTGCACAACATGGAATTTGGGAAAGCATTGTCTGGGTTGGCTGAAAAGTGATATGGCATCGGTGCGTCCCCTCTTAGGCGGAAGACGATCTAGGAGACGGGGAAATGCAGGTGTTCCCATAGTAGTGTACTTTTTTTTGGCAGCAATGGCGACCACCCACCATGGAGTCCAACCAGGGGACGCTGAAGCACTTAATAGCATAAGGCTGCAGACGCCAGCCGTACATTGCCACTATAACCAAATATAACTACTCAAGGTTGAGTAATTACACAAGGTTAACCCTTGCCACCAGGAAAAATCGGAAGTGAATGGAAGAGAGAAGAAGACAGGACAGATTTAAAGACGAGAAAAGACTAAGATGTAGGAAGAGAGAGATAGGAAAAGGCGACTGCCGATTTCCCCTGGGTGGGTCAGCCCAGGGGTGCCGTCTACGTGAAGCCGGGGCCAAAGGGGTGTATTGTCTCTGCCGGGGGGCCTTAACGGTCCAATCACCCAACGTCGGCTCAACCCCCAGGATCCCCTTTTCCCCGGACACGGCAAAGCCATGCACAGCTAGGCGTGGGAGGGAGTAGAAACTCCCCCGTTAGCTCGGGTCCGTGGTGTTGCTACACACCAAACGCCTACTTGCGCAGGCGCCCCTGCGGGGTGAGAGTCCTGTGTAATCTTCTCCTTATGCAAAAGCGTTTGCCACAACTTCTTTGCAACGCACGTACGGTTTTCATACCGAAAGTGCCAGGAGCCTCAACTGCTGCATTACATAGACCAATTACAGTGACCCACGTTCTTACGCGGCTTTTACATAAGGTCTTTGTACGCCGATTGATGGCCTGCGTGAAGCTCGACTTCCGTCAAAGTGCTTTCCTACTGGTTGACGGCTGTGCCGAGAACTTGCTCTTACTGCAGATTGTGATCAACGAAGCCAGGCACAAAATGAGACCCTTGGCAATGGCATCGGTAGATGTGGCGAAGGCGTTTGATCGAGTAGCCCACCAAGCGAATATTCAAGGCTTGAAAGGAAAGGGCATCGCTGAGGACTTTTGTCAATATATTGCCGATTTTTACTCGAGAGCGACTACTGTGCTCACGTATGAAGGCCACACTAAGGTTGCTCACCCTGCCAGAGGTGTGCGACAGGGGGACTCCCTGTCGCCCTTTTTGTTCAATTTGGTCCTGGATGAGTTTTTTGAAGATCAGCCGGCCCACATTGCCTTTGAGAGTGAAGGCCTGTTAGTTAATGCAATGGCCTTCGCAGATGACATTATACTGACCGCCAGCACCAAAGCTGGGCTTCAATGTCAACTTAACTCGCTGACCGGGTACCTTAAAGAACGTGGTCTCCAGGCCAATGCTGACAAGTCAAGAACTCTGACCATACTGCCGAGTAATTGTGACAAGAAGGCCAAAGTGGACACTGAGCCCATTTACATGATCGGAGACAACCCCATCACTGACACCTCCCATACCTCAGTGTGGAAGTACCTGGGGATTCGCTTTGACGGAACGCAGGCAACCAACAACACAGTACGAGGAGATCTAAAAAGTACTGCTGTTCCGATTATCAAAAGCTCCTCTGAAACCGCAACAAAGAATGGTTGCCTTGCGAACCTACTTGATACCCAGGCTAATTCATCGGTTGGTCCTGGGACTTGTCTCATCAAAGCTATTGAATAGCCTCGATGCGATGGTGAGAGGGACAGTGCGTAAGTGGTTGAATCAGCCGCAAGACGTAACACTTGGGTTCTACTATGCACCTGTTCCAGAAGGCGGACTTGGCGTCGTGTGCCTGATGTCAGTGATTCCGGCCCTGAAGTTACGCCGTTTGAGGTTGTTCATACTTAGCAGCCACTTCCAATGCATGGTGGCTGCAGGTAAAGACTTCATCAGACGCGCTATAAGCCAGGCGGAAGGCTTCGCGGTGTTTCGAGGTGACATTATTGACAGTTCTGCGGCGTCGCGCAGGTTTTGAACACGGATCCTTCACCAGTTACGATGGCCGGTCACTGTCCCGATGTGCGGAGGCGACGGGGTCAACGGCGTGGATAGGGGAAGGCACTACATTTCTTAAAGGAAAGGAGTATGTCGACCTCGTAAAATTCCACATGTCCGCGATCCCCAACCTCACCCGCCTGAAGCAAGGACAAAACGTCTCAAAAATGTGCCGGGCCGGATGTGATGCCGATAAGTCGTTAGGACACATACTGCAAAGGTGCCACCGTACCCACCACCAAAGGATTGCACGACTTGACTGCATCCTTCAATACTTAGCCAAAAGGCTTAGAGAAAAGGAATGGCATGTCCGAGAAGAGCCGCATTACCGGACCTCTCAAGGAAACAGGATTCCTGACCTTGTGTTGTGTAGGGACGGGTAGTGCCTGGTGTTGGACGTCCAGGTGGTGGGTACTAGGGTGGACCTGTCAGAGGCTCATGAAACAAAAAGAAGGAAGTACCTAATCCCCGACATGCTTATGCACATTACATTTGAGACAGGAGCGAGGTCCTATTCAATGATCTCATCCATTACCATGACGTACCGAGGCACGTGGGCATCAGAGTCTACAAGGATCCTGCTTGATCTGGGCCTTGGACGAGAATATATAAAAGTGGCAACCATAAGGTGTCTCCAGGGGGCATGCGTGCATTTAGAGTGCAACAAAGGTCAACGTCGGTACGTAACAGACGCGACCGACATGGGCTCGAGTAGCCAATTTCCAACGCTGCAAGCGCAGCACTGGCAGCTAAGCAAAGCTGCCCAACGGGTCCCTCTGCCCTTTCTGAGTGGCAAGATAACAGAAATCGGAGGGCTTGCCTCACTCCAGGAGTAGGTGCCCAATGATGATGTTAAAAAAATAATATCAGCATAACATCTGATGATGATGAGTAGTTTTTAGTGGCGCAAGAGCCAATTGATGGCCAAAGAGAGCCATTTCAATTGACTACAGATATGAACAATGATATGGTGCGTGGCTGTAAAAGGGCCTTAAAATTCCTAGCTCTAATGCGGGTTAAAACATGAGAGTAATAAAACCATGACAGTGGCGTGACATATGTGTAGTGATAGCGAATGGCAAAATGTCATGATAATAAAACAATGATGAAGATGTAGTCACCCCAGCCACGACCACTCTATAGAGGTCGTGCTACGGATGACCTCGAAATATCGGGTGAAAGCTTCGCACATCTTTTAAAAACGTAAAAAGTGTTTGCAGTTTAAAAAGCGGATCCCTACCGATGAGCATCCCAGGGTGTAGAGGGAGCTGCTGTCGGTAGGGCAGTAAAAAGTGCTTTTTCTTAGAGCATCTAGCTCATTGCACTGGACAAGAATGTGGAGAACCGTAAGGGGCTCTCTACATCTCGCACAATATGGTGGATTACCGGTAGACAGCCGTAAGGGGCTCTCTACATCTCTCACAATATGGTGGATTACCGGTAGACAGAAGAAATGAATGTGTAGAATGTGTAGGTCCTGTTCTAAGCCTTGTTAGTATTACTTCTGTGTGTCGTGATTTTGATAGTGGCGGCCAATAACCTAGTTGCGGCTTAAATCCGGTTGGGACCTGCGCGGCACCGGCATTTGAACCACGGACCTCTTGCATGCGAGGCGGATGCTCTAACCATTACGCCATCGCATAGTATAAGGAATATCAACCGATCAATAAATGTGGACACCAGTACGACTGCACCCTCATTATGATCAGTTACACTGGTTGCAGTATAAGTTCTACTTTATCAAGAGGCAACTTATGAAGAAATCACTCACTTGACGGACGCAACATTATGATCAGTTATACTGGTTACAGTATCCTAGGTCTACTTTATCAAGAAGCAACTTATCAAGAAATCACTCACTTGGCGGATGCAACTGGGTCAGTCATTTCGAACGGATTGGCGCAGCTGGGGCTTCCATCTGCCAGGCTGTAGACATCTAGTTGTGACATATTTGAAGCACAAATGATGTGACCATGCTTGTAGAAGAACTCGCCTGCCCACAGTGTAGCTGCAAGCGGGCATCGCCTACATTGGATCATACCGGGGCCACGAAGTTTAACTTCCACCATAAAACGCTGCAGGGGACGCCACTGTATCATTGAAGAGAAACCCAATCATGATGACCCCTTCATGATGACGACTTCATGATGACCCCTTCATGATGACCCAATCAGGAGTGGAGTCCCCATCCTCATCGAAGTCATAGTATGACTGCTTCGATGGTGGCCTGTCCAGCCGCAAACAAAGCTTGCTCATCACGGCTCTCATGATGAACATGGGCCCTGCACAACGAGCAACTTCCTCTCGACCCCATCTGTGGACACCTTTTTGGTCATCTCTGAGTAACCTGTCCAGTGTTTGCCCCCTTGTACAGCCCTCTCTTTGACACAACGCAGTTGGTCATCCGCCCATTGGTGACAAGTGGGACCAGCGACTTAAGGGAGGTGGTGAGATCGGATGAAGGTGTCAGCAAGCCGTTGAGCATCGCCCAATCCAGGCCAAATGATAGATATGCACCCCAAGTCGCACCAGCCAACAAAGTGGCATTGCCACTCAGCCAATACGATAGGGAACATTCATGCCTGGGCCTGATTGATGGCACCCAGGTGCCACCAACTGGATGGCGCGCGCAATGCGCAGCTCATAATCTGACTCACTGATGGCAGCCGAGAAGGCATCACACGTGTAGCCGCTGATGTGGGGTCATTTGCCCTCCACGTAGCCACTAGTTGACGCCGCCCCCTCACACAACATCCCAGCTGGTGATAGAAAGTAGAACCTGATCCACTCGAGCTGGTTCCCAACCGCACCTTCATCGTCGAAGGCTTTGACCATAGGTCCTACTTTACCAAAGTGCTTCCCAGTTGCCATGCTGTCAGCCACACAAGACAGTCCATAGCTGTCCTGTCCACCATCCGCTACACCACCGCCAAGGAAGAACACTCTCGACAACTCGGTGGCAAGGTTCAATGCCACATCAAAGACACCCTGGGTGCCGATCATCGTGTTGAGCATCGTTAGTGCCTCATATGCATCTCTCTGGCGTCTAGACGATGCGCCCTTTTTCTTGACTCCACCCAAGCATCCACGACTTCCTCGCGTAATGTTGGATCGGGGGATGTTCCCATCTTTGTGGACCTTCCGAGCACATCAACCGTCTTTCCACCTCCGAGTGCAAACTTGACACTGTCGCCCGGGTGTACCTCAACGCCTATCACCACCAGCAACACATTCTCTGGCCCACCGATGAGTGCCTGCCCAGCCCTGGGCAAGCAGTCAACTTGGAAAACGCGGGGGCCAGCGACCGCCATATCCTTCACGGTTACATTGTAACCCACTCTCTGGGTCCAGTATGTTGTGGTGACAAAACTCAGCATGTAAGGTAACACTGCACGAGAGCCGCTGTACTCCATCTTGACAGGGACCACAGCCGTCTGGCTACCCCAGGTGTCTGTGCAGAATCTGCTCCTCCCCGGGTACGTTGCTTTCCTTGTCATCAGTGCTGCGAAGTATGACAGGTGGACAGCCGCGACTGACCCGTTGGCTGCCTGGTCGCCGTACGCACCCATGTCTTTCCAATTTTGTTATGTATGTATCGAGTGCAAACTGGGAGGCCATGTGTGTCATCCTCATCATCTTGGCTCCATCGACCATGACCTCACTCAACAACATGCATCTAAGTTACGCAGCTTCGTCATTGGGGAGCCGGCTGATGTTCTGACCGCCTCAACGAGCTGCGAAACAGCCTTGGTGTCCAGCATGGCCGGGAACTCGAAAAATCTGTTGGCCTGAAAGTCGCCAGTTGGCTCGCTCAAAACCTTGGCTATCGCACGGTACTTTTCTGTCATATCCACACCCACCACTTCAGCTCTAACTTGGTGGTCGATTCGCACGTTATGTATTGCGCATGCTCCAAGCAAAGATGTGTGTTTTTTTACCTGTTGTTTCTCTCCGGTTGTCCATGTCAAAAGAAAAGGTGAGAGCGGGTCCGCCCAACTCCACGGTGTGATATCGCTAGGTATTTTAGCGAGTTTCTGGCTCACCATCTGGTCCAGACCTGGCCGATCTCAGCAATTCATAGTCTGTGATATTCTGTGATCCAAGTAAGCTTGGGCAATCTGTAGAGGTAGGGACTGGTTTTCCTCTATCTTCCTGTCATCTTGTGACATCATTCATCAGAAAGGTGTGTAGTTTTATGTGGAAACCACCAAGCTCCACAACTGGTCAGGTGAGGGATCCAGCACCCTGATTTTAGAATTTCACCAAGTTTTTCCTAATTTTGAAAAATAATTCTGCCCCATCCCTCTGATAGAGAGGTGCACCTGTCACCTCTCTATCAATTCTTTATGTGAATCTATCAAAACATAGAGAAAAAAATATGCAAAGAATTTCAGTAAAGTGGCTGCGTGGTTTGTACAATACATTGGTAAATTGATGCATATAAAATTGTAGGAGAGAAGAAGCAAGACAATGAATGAGTGCTAAACGGCAGCAGAAGTATCCTTTTCAGTAAACTAACCAGCACTCATTGCATTAAGTGAGCACCACTCACTCCACCAGAAATGTTAGGTCCTCATTTTATGACAGCGCACTTATGCAGCCAGAGCCACATTGTGAAATTGTTTCAGCAGCATGTCACAACCCATCATGTCAGTGGTTCAGCCACGTCAGCTGCAACAATATGCTAACAACTACATTGCAAAGCTGTGCCGACAACAGCAGCAGCGGTGCGCACGGCGCTGACCCGGTTGAAACAGGCGTCGTTTGTTTGAAACGCAACGACACGCGAGGCGGGGCGTGCTGAAGACCCTTGCGCTCGGCTTCCTTGGCTCAGGTCTCGTCGACGTTACTCGCGCGTTGTCTATATTCTCGAACGTGATCGGTGTCCTTGACTCCCACCTTGTCGGTGTCGCTGGTCTTTCACTGCCGAAACTTGCATTCAGCTTCCCTGGCTTGCACTTTGTCAATGTTGAGGTTGACATTCGCAAACGCGATCCGCTGCGCTAACCTTTGATGTGCCTGCGACAGCCGAGAAAGATACACGCACACTAGCAGGAAGCATATGGCGACGGTGTCCGGATTGTCGGCACGATCGTGCAGCAAGCAGCAGGGCGTGGTGGACAATGTTGGCGCCGCAAGGCTCTCGAGGCGCACGCACCCGCCGGCTCGCGGCTTCTCGCTAACAGATGGCAAGAGGTGGCGTGAGTGAAATAATGCCCATGTGAAAAGTGGGCTCGAGCGTTGCGAGCAGTAAAGAGAGTCAAGCGAGGAAGAGCGGACACAAGGCGAGCGCGCGGCGGGCGACGGAGAGAGACGTCACTGCGCACTGCTAGGAGGGCGTGAGCTACTTGGCACCGCTCCAAAACCTGTGGGGAGGGGAGTGGATGGAGGGACAGCATTACACAGGCTAGTAAAAGAGCTGCTTCGCGTCTAAAAAAAAGACGTGTTTATGTTTGGGGTGTCATCGGCTACGATGAGAGTGGCCGAACGAGTTCGCTGTGCACTGTTGAACTTGATTCGCCCAGTATGCAGTTAAATAAGTCGTGAAACGTTTTATAAAAATTTTCAACTACATGTGTGCTCAGAAGTGCAACTCTCCATTCAATATTATGCCTCGACTCGTTTGATCATCTAGGCGCACTGAATAACTTAAAAAAAAGTACTAGTTCAGTTTCCCAGCTAATGTTCTCGTCAACTGTGCAGATTATGTCTTCTTAAGACAGCGAATGAAAAATATATGTCATTGATAGAACAAGGTGACACAGCGATGTCTTTGAGCCTTGGTTGACCGTGGTTTGCAGCATCACACTGTTTTACGCCTTTACGAACTACAGCGTTGTCTGCAAGAGCATAGTCGGCTCTTGGGCTTTTAGCCCTAGAGCCGACTAGAGTCGGCATAGGGCTTTTAGCCCTATGCCGACGTCACTGGCATTATGTATTGATATAGCCGTCAGCACAATGTTATGTTTGTTATGACTATTTGTGCATGAGACCATGTTCTGAAAACGAAGGCTTCACAGTTAATCCATAACAAGTTTCCAGCTTCAATCTGTAGCGCAGAACCTAATTACGCTTGTGTGAAACCAGAAGAACGCCCTGATGTGCAGACAAGCCACATTCAAATATGTATTTACAGCTGTACGGGTCAGGCTTCCTTAACCTATTTTGGAAAAATTTCTTATACAGAGCTTATGTGACTCAATTTGATGCAAGAACTGCTCAAATGGCTTGAAAGCGTAGCTGTGGACGATATGGCACCTATTTAAAAAGTCGAAATAAATAGCATATGACGAGAGAAGGGCAGTACACCGCAATGGGGGTTACAACACTAAAAAGGTAAACAAAATATAGTTCGAAAGTGTACATGAGATTCGTCCACAGGATTTCCAAACAAAGCGGTAAATATTAAAAGAGCACATGTTAGATAAAGAAAAAGTTTTAACTACATTTGCAAGCACGAATCAAAAGCACTCACAAGACAAAAAAGTAGGAACATTACATGTTCGTAATACATGAGGTAAACTAACTAAATTAAGGTGTGCATCATTTCAATACTGTTATGGTGGTTATCTACATTAGAATTATGCAACTTCACCAAAACGATTCTTCGCTCCCCTAAGCCTTAACCCTTATGGTAACAATTATAGTGCAATCGTATGCGTGTAGTGCACGGACGCTGCCATTTCCTTCGCATTGCTATTTCTGGGCAAAAGTTTATGGAGCAGAATTAAAAATCAACATGCACACGACAAATCGCCACAATGCATAGTTTAATTTGTCGGTGCAACAAATGATTTGCTGTGCGTCTCGATCGAGCCCTATTCGTTGTTTTCCCTCATGCAATGCTACACGAAAACACTACAGTGTGCATAATCACTTCCTAAAATGTAGCACGCTGGGCAAATGCACAACCGTTTCCTTTTTTTTTTAGTTTAATTTGTCAATGTACGTTTCACCGTGCACGTGTCGCTTCCTGGATGTCCAACTGGCGTATGATTACTCTTCAGTCAGTACATGCTACACTAGAACATTATCTTGCCAATTTATTGCAAGTGCTTCACAACCTCGCTCGTAGAAAAAAGATGGGTAAAATAAAGATTTTTTAAAACTATGAAGCGCGCTACTTCTATACACGGAGGCGTCACCCAGTGCTCGTCCGTTCGTGCATGAGTTGCAAGTTCGTCGGCCGCGGGGTTGTGGTTGCTGCTGCGAAAGTTATACATTCTGATTTCCACAGTTCCTTCCCTTTGGTCACTGTTTAGTTATGAAGACAGCATACTGAGCGTGGACATGTACATCAGCGGGTGTATGACACTGTGACTTTGTTGCATATTTGTGCACAGAGCGTTTCTTCCTCGACTATGCGTGTTTGTGTGTGAACACGTGAGTGCTTAATGCCGAACAAGTGTTGTGTACCTCGATGTCGCGGGAACTACAAGAAATGATCCAAATTGCAGATATTCCGATTCCCGAAGGATGAAGAGTGTCGACAAAAATGGATTCGCGCTATACCGCGAGAACACTTCTTAACAGAGAACACGAGGGTGAGTAGTTCATCATTTTTTTTTGCATATTCCATTCATCACAAGATGAGCTGCACTTGTTAGAGAGAGAGAGGCATTGACAATTTTTGAATATTTATTTGCTAGGCACAATATCAGCAGTACTGCTAACGAATAAAACTTAAAGGATATGTCTAAAGCACTAGGCACAAAACGTGTTTATTTACTTACGCGAAGGCCTATGTATTTCTCCAGGTCTGTGAGCTTCACTTCCACCTGGAAGACATCACGCTCGAAACATCCTATACAGACGACTCCACTGGACGAACAGTCACTGCCCCCTTGCCGCATGCGCGCTTACTCCCAGGGGCGATTCCGTCGATTATCCCCGACTGCCCCAAGTATCTGACATCACAGCGCAGTGCGCGAGAAGCTCCGTAGGCAAAACGGTTGTGCCTGGAGTCGAGCGCACTGCAAAAAGCTCTTCAGCAATCGGCTGAGACATTCCCACATGAAGTTGAGGAGGACAGAATTCAATCGCTCAAAGACCTGTCGGACTACGTGATATGCGATTCGTCGGCTTCCTGGCACGCAATAGAAGCGAAAGAGCGCATCATCCTGCTGCACGTCGTTGACGAGGATGCCCCGAGCATTGAATGTTCTGGCACGATCAAGCCGGATTTGAGCATACGCTTTCATTATTTCAAGGCCCCACTCAGAAGCTCGGACGTAACGTCTCGATTCCGGATGTAGCTTCAGGAAAGAGAGAAACTACGGATGTCCTTGAAACTATTAGAAAATGGGTTCGCGACCTGATTTCGACAGCAACCACCTTGTGTAGAAACTGTGCGTGCACTGCTTGCCAAGCTGTGTGCAAAGGAAAAAGAGGATGATGTTCCCACAATCAAGTTTTTGACCGAGCAGCTCAACCTTTTGTCCGAAAAAAAGGTGTGAAGATGCTACTCGCCCGACGTCATGGTGTTTGCCTGCCTTCATTTTACCATTTTGCCTCACGCTTGCAGATACATCCGCAGCTCCGGAAACATCATTCTTCTGCATCCTGTAATTATCCGATCAGTATGCTCGTCATACAAAATGAATCCCCAGCTTGAGCACAAGCAGTCTGCCTTTCTGAGATACATGGCGAAGAGGATATCAAACCTGGACAATTGCCAGCGCGTTGTTACGCTAATGGTGGACAAAATACGCATGAAGCCTTTTTTTGAGTACAAAGGCGGAACCATCACTGGCATTGCGCACAACTTACCAGAGGCGGCCAACAACGCTCTTGCTTTTATGGCTCAGAGCCTCAAGTCAAAATTCCAAGAGGTAGCCCATATAGTTCCCGTCCGCTCTGCAGATGAAAAGTTTCTGCACGAGGTGCTGAAAGAAGTATTTTTTGGCTTGGAAAAGATTGGCTACAAAGTTGTTTGCATTTAACCGACAACAACAAAATCAGTAGGAAAGCTATGGAGCATTTTGATCGGTCTTCTCCAACTTGCTAGTCTTTGGAGACTTGCTTTGTCTACGAGCATCCTTGTGATCCTGCAAGGCCATTGTTTTTTGTGATAGACCCAGTTCATATTTTGAAGTGCATTCGCAACGACTGGCTGAAGCAGAAGAATCACATGCGGCACTTTTTTTTCGTGATGGATTCAGAACACACAAACGGACGGCGCATGTTCACGGCATCATTTCAAACCATCAGAGATGTGTACATGCTGAGGTAGCGAGCTACTGAGGCAGGCTCACACACCGACTCGAAAAAGGCATTTTCCGACGGACATTAAAAAATATATATAAAACTTGCCCTGCAGATATTTCACAACTCCTTCTCTCCCACCCTGCCTGTCCTTGAGTCGAAGCAAAACCTTCAGTTTGTTGAGGGGACTGCGACTTTCATTGATATTGTGCTGACGTGGAGGAAGATTGTGAATGTCCAGACACCATACAAGGAGAAAAGGCTGAGGGATGAACTCCAACGCCCGGTGTCTTCTCTAGATGACCCGGAAGTGGACTTTTTGTACAACCTTTTGGACTTGCTGGACGAGTGGAAGAATCGCACTGCGGAAAAAGACGGCGGCCAGTTGACTAAGAAAACCCACGCTGCTCTCCACCAAACAACTCAGTGACTCGTGGAAATTGCTACATACTGCCTCACCGAGCTCAACATGTTCTACGTCCTGTTTGGCAAGATCCAAACCAACAGCCTGGAAGACCGCTTTAGAAAATACAGGCAACTCGCAGGGTCACAGTACTATGTGTCCATACGACAAATCTACGAGGGCGAAAACAAGATGTGTTTGCAAAGCACACTGCCGACTCTCAATATACCTTCAAAACACGAAAGTCACAGAAACGAACAGTGGGAAGACCTGGACCGAGACGAGCGTGCAGCACGCGCTATCTACAATGTGGTTGTCACGCAAGACACCATGTCTAAAAGATGACAGACATCATTCCGGTATTGGTGTACACGGAAGGATACTGGGTTTACTCCACTTTGAGAAGGCTGAAATGCTAAAGGTGCAGGGACGTCTTAACCATTCACAAGGAAGTCACCGTCTCCGTGGAAGATCCGAAGTTCGAGCTTGTGAAGGAGCTTGACCGAGGAGGACTCGTACATCCTTCAATATTTGCTGTCATCGTCCTTGCACACAGCTATGCAGTCGTTGAGGAATTGTCAAGAACAAAGGACTTTTTGACCATTCCCATTCAGCGTCAAGTTGCGACAGATCTCACTGTGGATGTACTCAATGAAGATGAGTCATCTGATTTCGATGGCTGTGATGCTGGATGCACGAAGGAGATTTTCCTTAAGTACATTTTGTGGTGCAGTTCGAACATTTTGCTGAACAACTTCTGCTCCAGAATGAATGATGACATACGTGACGCCAGTGAAAAAGAAAAAAAGAGGGAGCTTCAAACACTGAGTAACAAGTAGAATAGATGTGGTTTTCTTCCCAGGATAAATCGTACTTGAAATCAAGATGTTGAAATCATTCGTGTGATTTTCTAGTGCGTCGCGGCGGTAGAGCTAGAACATCAAAACTTTCGCCAGCCGGATGCAATCCTTTGTTACTCCGTGGACAATGCTAGGATGCTTAGTAGGATTTTTTTTTTCCCACATCTTTTATTTGGCCCAATCTAGCCGCAGTAGCTGCGACAGCGAGTGCGTTAGTTCTCCCAAAACGCGAACGAAACACTGGTGTTCCGCCACATTCGCGGCGTAACTGGGCCCCCTCCCTCTGACTTCACTGCGGCAGTCCTGCGGCCTTGAAATTTAGTTAGTGTTGAGTTAAAGCAAACCAGAACCAATAAATGGAGGGGGGGGGGTTATAGAAGAGGCGCTACGCAGTAAAGAACAGTCAAAGCATGTCTGTATATTAGGCTTAATTCAAGCTTTGCATCTGACACGGCCCGCCCGACAGCAGTTAATAAAGCTCGAGCCCATGATGATGATGATGTGTGGCGTTTTATGGCACAAGGGCCAATTGATGGCCAAAGAGCACCATTTCAATGAGTATAGAGATGTGGACAATGATAGGTTGCGTGGCTGTATAGGGGCCTTAAAATTCCTCGCGATAATGCGGTTAAAAACATAAGCATTAAACAGATGACAGTGGCGTGATATGCATATAAAAATGGTGACAAAGGTTTTGATAATAAACACATGTAAAAATATTTGGCACTAGCACACGTGCCTCATCAGCGCCCTTGTGTCCAAGGGCTGCGAGGCAAGTGCTTTTAAATGTAATCACAGCAGCAGCAACCTCTCTTGAGAGGTCACGCTACGCAATGCCTGGGTATAAAACATGGTAAAAATTGACATCTCTTAAAAAAGCTAACAATGATTCATGGGTGAAAAGTGGTTCCCTACCGACAAACATTGCAGGGTGTAAAGGTATATGTTGTCGGTAGGGTAATGGAAAGTGTTGTCTTCTTAGAGTGTCTAACTCTTTACATTGTATTAAAACATGAAGAACTGTCAATGCCTCACCACATTTATCACACAATGGTGGATCACCACCGGACAAAAGATGTGTGTGTGTCGTGTATGTGTGTCCTATCCTGAGTCTTGTTAGTGTTACCTCTGTTCGACGTGATTTTGATACTGGTGGCCAATGGCCAAGGTGTGGCTTGATAACGTGTAGTTTGTTTTGTGTGTGTTTATCCCACTTGCTCTGCCAGTAGTCCCTGAGCTTTCGTTTGAGAGACGGCTTCAGATCAGGGACCGGGATTGATATGGGTGTAGGGGCAGTGGTTTTGTGGACGGATGCAGCGAGCTGATCCGCCCTCACGTTGCCTTGGATCTCACGGTGCCCTGGCACCCAGCACACAACATGTTGTTTGTGCGTGTAGAGTGTGCACAAAATGGAGTAAAGTGAGACAAGGACTGGGTTTTTTTTGTTTTTTAAGACTGTGCAGAGCTGTTACCACACTGAGGGAGTCTGTATAAATTACTGCTTTTTGTATTTGTAATTGTTTGATGTGTTTAGCTGCCACCAGTATCGCGTAAGCTTCCGCTGTGAAGATACTTGTGCGTGGATGTAGAGGGCCAGTATCCGAAAAGGATGGGCCGACAGCAGCGTAGGGCACAGAGGAGTTAGTCTTGGAGGCATCTGTGAAGAACTCAGGACGTGTGTATTTGTGTTGAAGTTCCAGGAAGTATGTTCGAATATGGGCAATAGGCGCATGTTTAGTAACTTCCAGGAAAGACACATCGCAATCTATAGTCTGCCACTGCCACGGTGGCAGGTATGCTACAGGAGCCATTAAACTGTGTTCGAGTGACACTCCAGTGTTCTCAGCTAGACCCTTCAGACGAACTGAGAAGGGCTGCCTCATTGAAGGCCTGTTTTGAAACAGAATGGAGCTCGGCAAATCATTATTAGTAGAGTATGAGGGGTGCCTCTTGTCTGCTTTCACCCTAAGGAAATAAACAAAGGACATGTAAGTTCTCTGCAGATGAAGCGACCACTCATTTGACTCAACATAAAGGCTTTCTACGGGGCTGGTGCGAAAAGCACCCAAAGAAAGGCGGATGCCCAAATGATGCACGGGGTCAAGCATCTTCAAGGCACTTTGAGTGGCAGATTGATAGACAACGGCCCCATAATCTAAGCGGGTACGAATAAGGCTTCTATAGAGGTTCATGAGGCATTGCCTATCACTACCCCACGTAGTACGTGACAACACTTTTATAACATTCATGGCTTTTAAACATTTTGTTTTTAAATACTTGATGTGCGGTACGAAGGTCAACTTGTTGTCCAAGATTAAGCCTAAGAATTTATGCTCAATTTTGACTGACAGACGTTGCCCGTTCAGCCGAATGTCAGGTTCCGAGTGCATGCCTCTCTTTCGAGAGAACAAGACACATGTGCTTTTTTGTGAGTTAAGTCGAAATCCGTTTTCGTCTGCCCATTTGGAGACCTTATTTAAACCCATCTGAACCTGCCGCTCACACATGGCTAAGTTGCATGACTTGAAGCCAAGCTGAACGTCGTCGACATATGTACAATAGAACATCATGCGGGGAATGGACAAGTGCGAAGAATTCATTTTGATGATAAAAAGTGTGCAACTAAGCACACCACCTTGTGGCACGCCTGTTTCCTGGACAAATGTTTGGGAGAGCACACTGCCTAGGCGGACACGGAATGTCCGGTTTGACAGGTAACTTTCGATTATATGAAACATTCTTCCGCGCACACCAAGGTGGGACAGGTCTCTTAGAATTCCGAAACGCCATGTTGTATCATACGCCTTTTCGATATCGAGGAACACACAGAGAAAATACTGTTTATGGACGAAGGCGTCTCTTATCTATGCCTCGATATGAACGAGCTGGTCTGTGGTGGATCTACTTTCTCGAAACCCGCACTGAAATGGGTCGAGCAAATTGTTTGTTTCAAGAATATGTAGAAGTCGGCAGTTTATCATTTTTTCGAATACTTTGCACAAGCAGCTTGTAAGTGCAATAGGCCTATAACTTGAAGCTAAAGAAGGGTCCTTGCCCTCTTTCAAAATGGGAATAATAGCCTCTTTCCAGGAGGTAGGGATAGTGCCAGAAAACCAGATAGCACAACACGCACACGATTGCACTATAATTGTGAACATAAAGAGTTAAGGTTTAGGGGAGCGAAGAATCGTTTTGGTGAAGTGGCATAATTCTAATGTAGATACCCACCATAACAGTATTGAAATGATGCACACCTTAATTTAGTTAGTTTACCTCATGTATTACGAACATGTAATGTTCCTACGTTTTTGTCTTGTGAGTGCTTTTGATTCGTGCTTGCAAATGTAGTTAAAACTTTTTCTTTATCTAACATGTGCTCTTTTCATATTTACCGCTTTGTTTGGCAATCCTGTGGACGAATCTCATGTACACTTTCGAGCTATATTTTGTTACCTTTTTAGTGCTGTAACCCCCATTGCGGTGTACTGCCCTTCTCTCGTCATATGCTATCTATTTCAACTTTTTAAATAGGTGCCATATCGTCCACAGCTACGCTTTCAGGCCATTTGAGCAGTTGTTGCATCAAATTGAGTCACATCAACTCTGTATAAGAAATTTTTCTGAAATAGGTTAAGGAAGCCTGACGCGTACAGCTGTAAATACATATTTGAATGTGGCTTGTCTACAGATCAGGGCGTTCGTCTGGTTTCACACAAGCGTAATTAGGTTCTGCGCTACAGATTGAAGGTGGAAAATTGTTATATATTAACTGTGAAGCCTTCGTTTTCAGAACATGGTCTCATGCACAAATAGTCATAACAAACACTACATTGTGCTGATGGCTATATCAATACATAATGCCAGTGACGTCGGCATAGGACTCAAAGCCCAAGAGCCGACTATGCTCTTGCAGACAACGCTGTAGTTCATAAAGGCGTAAAACAGTGTGATGCTACAAACCACGGTCAACCAAGGCTCAAAGACATCGCTGTGTCGCCTTGTTTTATCAATGACATATACTTTTCATTCGCTGTCTTAAAAAGACGTCACTTGCACAGTTGAAAAGAACATTAGCTGGGAAACTTAAATAGTACTTTTTTTAAGTTATTCAGTGCGCCTAGATGATCAAACGAGTCGAGGCATAATATTGAATGGAGATTTGCACTTCTGAGTACACATGTAGTTGAAAATTTTTATAAAACGTTTCACGACCTATTTAGCTGCATACTGGGCGAATCAAGTTCAACGGTGCACAGCGAACTCGTTCGGCCACTCTCATCCTAGCCGATGGCATCCCGAACATAAACACGACTTTTTTTAGACGCAAAGCAGCTCTTTTACTAGCCTGTGTAATGCTGTCCCTCCATCCACTCCCCTCCCCACAGGTGTTGGAGCGGTGCCAAGTGGCTCACGCCCTCCTAGCGGTGCGCAGTGACGTCTCTCTCCGTCGCCCGCCGCATGCTCGCCTTGTGTCCGCTCTTCCTCGCTTCACTCTCTCCACTGCTCGCAACGCTCGAGCCCACTTTTCACAAGGGCATTATTTCACTCACGCGACCTCTCCCCATCTGTCGGCGAGAAGCCGCGAGCCGGCGGGTGCGTGCGCCTCGAAAGTCTTGCGGCGCCAACATTGTGGACTGTGCCCCACTGTTTGCTGCACGATCGCGCCGACGGTCCGGACACCGTCGCCACATGCTTCCTGCTAGTGTGCACGGATCTTTCTCGGCTGTCGCAGGCATTGCGAGGGTTAGCGCAGCTGATCGCACTTGATGATATATGGTGTTTTTGGCGCAAGGGCCATTTGATGGCCAAAGA
This sequence comes from Rhipicephalus microplus, assembly GCF_043290135.1. NCBI lineage: Eukaryota > Metazoa > Arthropoda > Arachnida > Ixodida > Ixodidae > Rhipicephalus > Rhipicephalus microplus. The sequence goes on from NC_134702.1 coordinate 189,340,440, forward strand.
GCGCCAGTTCATGAGACAGGAATGTGGACAATGGTTGTGATTAGCGGCTGTATAAGGGCCATAAAATTCCTCGCAGTAAAGCGGGTAAAAACATACAAGTAATAAAATCATGACTATGCCGTGAAAGGTGTGCATGGTGTGAATAGGTGACAAAAGTTGGTGATAATGAAAAACGATGGTGGACATGTATGGCATTAGCACAAGTATCTCACACGTTAGTACCCTTGCGTGCAAGGGCCGTGAGGCAAGTGCTTTCCTGTGTAGCCACCGCAGCAAAAACCTCTCTAGAGAGGTCGTGCTACGGTATGCCCGGGTATATGACATGAAAATTATGAATTTCCTTTAAAAACGCTAATAATGATTTGTGACTAAAAAGCGGTTCCCTACCGACGAACATTGCAGGGTGTAAAGGTATATGTTGGCGGTAGGATAGTGGGAAGTGTTGTCTTCTTAGAGTATCTAAATGTTTACATTGGATTAAAACGTGAAGAACTGTTAAAACCTCACCACATTTATCACACAATGGTGGTTCACCACCGGATAAAAGATGTGTGTGTGTCGTGTATGTGTGCCCTATCCTGAGTCTTGTTAGTGTTACCTCTGTTAGACGTGATTTTGATACTGGTGGCCAATGGCCAAGGTGTGGCTTGATAACGTGTAGTTTGTTTTGTGTGTGTGTATCCCACTTGCTCTGCATGTAGTCCCTGAGGTTTAGTTTGAGAGACGGCTTAAGATCAAGGGCCGGGATTGATATGGATGTAATAGCGGTGCTCTCATGAACGGATGCAGCGAGCTGATCCGCCCTCACGTTGCCTTGGATCTCACGGTGCCCTGGCACCCAGCACACTACAACATGTTGTTAGTGCGTGTAGAGTGTGCACAAAGTGGAGTAGAGTGAGACAAGGACTGGGTTTTTTTGTTTTTTAAGACTGTGCAGAGCCGTTACCACACTGAGGGAGTCTGTATAAATTACTGCTTTTTGTATTTGTAATTGTTTGATGTGTTTAGCTGCCACCAGTATCGCGTGAGCTTCCGCTGTGAAGATACTTGTGCGTGGATGTAGAGGGCCAGCATCCGAAAAGGATGGGCCGACAGCAGCGTAGGACACAGAGGAGTTAGTCTTGGAGGCATCTGTGAAGAACTCAGGACATGTGTATTTCTGTTGAGGTTCCAGAAAGTATGTTCGGATATGGGCAATGGGTGCATGTTTTGTAACCTCTAGGAAAGACACATCGCAGTCTATAGTCTGCCACTGCCACGGTGGCAGGTATGCTACAGGAGCCATTAAACTGTGTTCAAGTGACACTTCAGTTTCTTCAGCTAGACACTTCAGGCGAATTGAGAAGGGCTGCCTCATCGAAGGCCTGTTTTGAAACAGAGTTGAGCTCGACAAATCATTAATTGTAGAGTATGAGGGGTGCTTCTTGTCTGCTTTCACCTTAAGGAAATAAACAAAGGACATGTAAGTTCTCTGCAGATGAAGCGACCACTCATTTGACTCAACATAAAGGCTTTCTACGGGGCTGGTGCGAAAAGCACCCGTAGAAAGGCGGATGCCCAAATGGTGCACGGGGTCAAGCATCTTCAAGGCACTTTGAGTCGCAGACTGATAGACAATGGCCCCATAATCTAAGCGGGTACGAATAAGGCTTCTATAGAGGTTCATGAGGCATTGCCTATCACTACCCCACGTAGTACGTGACAACACTTTTATAACATTCATGGCTTTTAAACATTTTGTTTTTAAATACTTGATGTGCGGTACGAAGGTCAACTTGTTGTCCAAGATTAAGCCTAAGAATTTATGCTCGGCTTTGACGGACAGACGTTGCCCGTTCAGCCGAATGTCAGGTTCCGAGTGCATGCCTCTCTTTCGGGAGAACAAAACACACGTGCTTTTTTGTGGGTTAAGTCGAAATCCGTTTTCGTCTGCCCATTTGGAGACCTTATTTAAACCCATCTGAACCTGCCGCTCACACATGGCTAAGTTGCATGACTTGAAGCCAAGCTGAACGTCGTCGACATATGTACAATGTCGACGACGTTCAGCTTGGCAAGTGCAAAGAATTCATTTTGATGAATGGACAAGTGCAAAGAATTCATTTTGATGATAAAAAGTGTGCAACTAAGCACACCACCTTGTGGCACGCCTGTTTCCTGGACAAATGTTTGGGAGAGCACACTGCCTAGACGGACACGGAATGTCCGGTTTGACAGGTAACTTTCGATTATATGAAACATTCTTCCGCGCACACCAAGGTGGGACAGGTCTCTTAGAATTCCGAAACGCCATGTTGTATCATACGCCTTTTCGATATCGAGGAACACAGAGAGAAAATATTGTTTATGGACGAAGGCGTCCCTTATCTGTGCCTCGATACGAACGAGGTGGTCTGTGGTGGATCTACTTTCTCGAAACCCGCACTGAAATGGGTCGAGCAAATTGTTTGTTTCAAGAATATGTAGAAGTCGGCAGTTTATCATTTTTTCGAATACTTTGCACAAGCAGCTTGTAAGTGCAATAGGCCTATAACTTGAAGCTAAAGAAGGGTCCTTGCCCTCTTTCAAAATGGGAATAATAATAGCCTCTTTCCAGGAGGTAGGGATAGTGCCAGAAAACCAGATAGCATTGTATAAACAAAGTAAGGTTTTTCGTGTTTCGGCTGGTAGGTTTTTTAACATTTCATACACCACACGGTCAGAGCCTGGGGCAGAAGTACTGCAGGAGTTTAGAGATGTTCGGAGCTCAGCTAGACTGAAAGCTTGGTTATATGCCTCGTATCTAGTGGATTTATGTTCTAGTTTCTGCTTTTCTATTCTTTTTCTGTATTTTTGGAAAGTGTCAGTATAGTGGGACGAGCTGGATACTCGTTCAAAGTGTGCACCGAGGAAGTTTGCCTGATCTTCCAAGGTATCACCCTGAGTGTTTACGAGTGGAAGTGTGTGTACTTGTTTTCCTGCTATCCTACCGACCATGTTCCAGACTTTAGCCTCCTGTGTGTATGAAGTGATCCCTGACAAAAACTTCTGCCAGCTTTCTCTTCTGGCCTGCCGACGCGTTCTCCTGCCTCGAGATTTTATTTTCTTAAAGCTCTCAAGATTTTCCGCTGTCGGCGAGTTCCGCAGTAGCCTCCATGCCCTGTTTTGTTCCTTTCGCGCATTTTGACACTCAGTGTTCCACCACGGAACGTGTCGTTTGCCGGGCAGTCCAGATGTTTGTGGAATGCACTTGGCCGCTGCTTCAGTAAGAAAAGCCGTGAAGTATTGCACAGCTTTATCTATGCCTAATCCGCATATGTCGGTCCAACTTAAGTGTGTTATCTTTTGAAATTGTTCCCAGTCGGCTTTGTTCACCAGCCATTTGGGAACATGTGGAGGATATTCATATGTTATTGGTGTACTTAAAACTAAAGGCAAATGGTCACTTCCGTATGGATTATTTATGACTTTCCACTGAAGTAATGGTACAAGTGAAGGAGATGCGATACTGAGATCTATGGAGGAGTAAGTATTGTTTCCAAGGTTATAATATGTTGCCTCTTTTCTATTCAACAGACAAGCACCTGATGAAATGAGGAACTGTTCAATGAGACGACTTCGTGCATCACATCGACAGTCACCCCATAAACCGCTGTGCGCATTCAGATCCCCTAGAACCAAATAAGGTTCTGGTAACTCATCTACTAAAGACTGGAAATCATGTTTTTCCAGGCGGTGTTGCGGCGGTATGTATAGAGAGCAGATGGTGACGAGCTTATTCAATAGAACTGCTCGAACAGCCACTGCCTCTAGGGATGTTAGTAGTGGTAGATGACTGCATGCTACTCCTCGATTAACTATAATGGCTACACCACCAGATGACGCCACAGCATCATCTCTGTCCTTTCGGAAGACAACATATTGACGCAAGAAACTTGTATTCTTGGATTTTAAGTGTGTTTCCTGTACACACAGCACTTTAGGAGAATGTTTGTTTAGAAGTTCTTGGACATCGTCGAGGTTTCGAAGTAGTCCTCTGACGTTCCATTGTATAATTTGTGTCTCCATTATGGGAGTAAAGAAGTGCTGTGTGTACGAAATGAGTGTGGCTGGTGTCTAAAAAGAGAAGTGACTTATCTTACAGAGCCTTTAGAGGGCCCTGTAATTACCGTTTTGTCTTTTTTAGAGCGGTCGAGGGAACCCCGCCGCTCCTTTGGCGCAGTCTGCGCCGGTGCGGTTGATGTGTCCATCGCCTCAGGAGAGGCGACAGATAATGTTTTTGTTGTAGGCTTCGTCGTGACAGACGGAGCCTTAAACCCCACCGGGCTGGAGGTCGAGGGGACCTCTTTAGTTTGTGTGGTGCCCTGGCTGCTGCCAAGGTTCACAGGAGCCTTCGGTGGGGCTGTATTCAAGGAGGGTGGGGCAGCCGAGGCTGCTCCCCCCATGGGGGCTTGTGGCGTTTGCCTCGGCACGCTGGGCGTGGTCCAAGGCATTGCCAAAAACCGAAGTGGTGCTGACCCCCCTCGCACCACTTCGGCATACGATGTGTTCCCAGCAAAATGTGGGGAAACGCGCTGCCACGCTTCACGGAAGCTTATGTTCAATTTAAACTTTGTATTAATGATTTCTTTTTCCATTTTCCAGGCCACGCATGACCTGGAATATGCGGGATGGTCACCCTCACAGTTTGGACAGTGGACTTGTAGCTGACAGTCATCGTCAGCAGTGTGGCCTTTGGTGCCGCATTTCGCGCAAGTAAGCTGTCCTCGGCAGCTCTGGGAGCCGTGCCCGAACCTCTGACACTTAAAGCAGCGCCGCGGGTTGGGTATGTATGGTCTGACTGGCAATTTAAGATATCCTGTTGCTATTTCAGTGGGGAGGGTGCTAGATGCGAAAGTTAGTATGATGTGCTTCGTTGGTATTTCCTTATTTTCTCTTCTTATTTTGATACGCTGCACCTGAATGACGTTTTCCTCTTTCCAGCCTGTTAGAAGTTCATCATCAGAGAGGTCCATCAGGTCTCCATCTGATACAACACCCTTCACTGTGTTCATGGTTCGGTGCGGTGTGATTGTGATAGGCTGATCACCAAATGCTGTGAGTTTATGTAGTTTCTGGTACTGTGCGTTGTCTTTTAATTCGAGTAACAGGTCCCCACTGGCAGTCTTTGTGGCCTTGTAGCCTGCGCCAAGCGTTTCTATGAGACATTTGGACACAAGGAAAGGTGAAATACATCTAGCTTTCTTTTCTGTACTTTCACAGTGAATTATGTGGTATTTGGGGAAGTTATCTTTTTTGTTTGGAACAAGCTCGAAAATTGCATCGGTGCGCCACCTCTTGGAGGGGCGATTATTTGTAAGAGGGCTAGGGGTTCCCATAAATTTGATAGCTTATTCGGCGGCCATGCCAGCCACCCACCACCGAGCCCAACAAGGGGACGCTGCGAGACGCGAAGGAGGCGCAGGCGCCAGCTGTACATGGCCGCTATAACCTAATATATCTACCCAAGGTTGGATATTTACACTAGGTTAACCCTTGCCGCCAGGAAAAATTGGAAGTAAAATGAAGTGAGGAGAAGACAGGAAAGATGTAAAGTGAGAACAAAAGACGAAGATGTAGGGGGAGAGAGATAGGAAAAGGCGACCGCCGATTTCCCCTGGGTGGGTCAGCCCAGGGGTGCCGTCTACGTGAAGCCGGGGCCAAAGGGGTGTGTTGCCTCTGCCGGGGGGCCTTCAAGGTCCAATCACCCAGCGTCGGCTCATCCCCCAGGATCCCCTTTTCCCCGAACACGGCAAAGCCACGCACGGCTAGGCGTGGGAGGGAGTCGAAACTCCCCCGTTAGCTCGGGTCCGTGGTGTCGCTACACACCAAGCGCCTACTTGCGCAGGCGCCCCTGCGGGGAGCTGATCGCGTTTGCGAATGTCAACCTCAACATCGACAAAGTGCAAGCCAGGGAAGCTGAATGCAAGTTTCGGCAGTGAAAGACCAGCGACACCGACGAGGTGGGAGTCAAGGACCCCGATCGCTTTCGAGAATACAGACAACACGCGAGTAACATTGACGAGACCTGAGTCAAGGAAGCCGAGCGCAAGGGTCTTCAGCACGTCGCACCTCCCGTGTCTTTGCGTTTCAAACAAACGATGCCTGTTTCAACCGGGTCAACGCTGTGCACACCGCTGCTGCTTCGCATCCCATCAGGGTGTGCTTCGGGGAGATGGTCTATAGTTTTTGTTGCTGTGCGTCCACGTGAATTTACTAGAAGATAATGCGATCTGAACATGAACATTAAGGGTTGCAACCGTTTGAGAGAATTCAAAAAGGCATTGTTACGAGTACAATGACGAAACATGCGGGCGTGCGACGCACGTTTACAGGCATAGGAATCGCACAGATGAAGCAAAAATGCATGAGCAGTAGTCAAACAGAAATTCACACCTTTAATTTTTGCTTTAAAGTAGGCTGTTTTGGTAAACAGTGCCTACCTCACTACAATAAAAGTGCGCATTCTCAGGATTTAAATACGTAACTATATGCGTCTGCCCAGCTCGTTGCGAGCCTCAGCACCTCTGCTTTCAGCGAGCAGGAAAAGTAGTTACCAGAGCTTCCAACAACTGCACAATTGAACAAGTAAGCAGTCACTTCCTTTCAATTTAGAGCATGACAGCAGCACTTGGGAACCCAGAACAGGAGACGCAGCTGCTGCATGTTTTCTCCCAAGGAGTTCGACCGCTTTACTTGGAGGTGCGGTATAGTCTGAAGACAATGTATAGGAGGGATCTCAGATGACGGAGCGCACAAAAGTGAAGTTCAACTTCTAATGCGCTTACAGAAAGCGACACACAAGCTATCAATACAACTAAAGCGCATCACCATGCGGCGAGTAGCAAGGCACCTTACGAAGAAATCACTCACTTGGTGGACGCAACTGGGTCAGTCATTTCGAACGGATTGGCGCAGCTGGGGCTTGCATCTGCCAGGCTGTAGACTTCTAGTTGTGACATATTTGATGCACAAATAATGTGACCATGCTTGTAGAAGAACTCGCCTGGCCACAGTGTTGCTGCAAGTGGGCATCGCCTTCAACGGACCATACCAGGGCCACGAAGTTTAACTTCCACCATAAAACGCTGCTGATGACGCCACTGTATCATTGAACAGAAACCCATCCTGATGACCCCTTCATGATGACCCCATCAGGAACGGAGTCCTCATCCTCATTGAAGTCATAGTATGACTGCTTCGATAGCGGCCTGTCCAGCCGCAAACAAAGCTTGCTCATCACAGCTCTGATGATGAACATGGGCCCTGCACATCGAGCAACTTCCTCTCAACCCCATCTGTGGACACGTTTTTGGTCACCTCTGAGTAACCTGTCCAGTGTTTCCCCTCCTTGTACAGCCCTCTCTTTGACACGATGCAGTTGGTCATCCGCCCATTGGTGACAAGTGGGACCAGCGACTTAAGGGAGATTTTGAGATCGGATGAAGGTGTCAGCAAGCCGTTGAGCATCGCCCAATCCAGGCCAAATGATAGATATGCACCCCAAGTCGTACCAGCTAACAAGGTGGCATTGCCACTCAGCCAATATGATAGGGCACATTCATGCCTGGGCCTGATTGATGGCACCCCAGGTGCCACCAACTGGATGGTGCGCGCAATGCGCAGCTCATAATCTGACTCACTGACGGCAGCCGAGAAGACATCACATGTGTAGCCGCTGATGTGGGGTCATTTGCCCTCCACGTAGCCACTAGTTGACGCCGTCCCCTCACACAACATCTCAGCTGGTGACAGGAAGTAGAACCTGATCCACTCGAGCTGGTTCCCAACCGCACCTTCATCGTCGAAGGCGTACATTTCAACCATAGGTCCTCCTTTACCAAAGTGCTTCCCAGTTGCCATGCGGTCACCCACACAAGACAGTCCGTAGCTGTCCTGTCCACCATCCGCTACGCCACCGCCAAGGAAGAACACTCTCGACAACTCGGTGGCTAGGTTCAATGCCACATCGAAGACACCCTGGGTGCCGACCATCGTGTTGAGCATCGTCAGTGCCTCATATGCATCTCTCTGGCGTCTAGCAATGCGCCCTTTTTCTTGACTCCACCCAAGCATCCAAGACTTCCTCGCGTAATGTTGGACCGGGGGATGTTCCCATCTTTGTGGACCTTCCGAGCACATCAACCGTCTTTCCACCTCCGAGTGCAAACTTGACACTGTCGCCCGGGTGTACCTCAACGCCTATCACCACCAGCAACACATTCTCTGGCCCACCGATGAGTGCCTGCCCAGCCCTGGGCAAGCAGTCAACTTGGAAAACGCGGGGGCCAGCGACCGCCATATCCTTCACGGTTACATTGTAACCCACTCTCTGGGTCCAGTATGTTGTGGTGACAAAACTCAGCATGTAAGGTAACACTGCACGAGAGCCGCTGTACTCCAACTTGACAGGGACCACAGCCGTCTGGCTACCCCAGGTGTCTGTGCAGAATCTGCTCCTCCCCGGGTACGTTGCTTTCCTTGTCATCAGTGCTGCGAAGTATGACAGGTGGACAGCCGCGACTGACCCGTTGGCTGCCTGGTCGCCGTACGCACCCATGTCTTTCCAATTTTGTTATGTATGTATCGAGTGCAAACTGGGAGGCCATGTGTGTCATCCTCATCATCTTGGCTCCATCGACCATGACCTCACTCAACAACATGCATCTAAGGTACGCAGCTTCGTCATTGGGGAGCCGGCTGATGTTCTGACCGCCTCAACGAGCTGCGAAATAGCCTTGGTGTCCAGCATGGCCGGGAACTCGAAAAATCTGTTGGCCTGAAAGTCGCCAGTTGGCTCGCTCAAAACCTTGGCTATCGCATGGTACTTTTCTGTCACATCCACACCCACCACTTCAGCTCTAACTTGGTGGTCGATTCGCACGTTATGTATTGCGCATGCTCCAAGCCAAGATGTGTGTTTTTTGACCTGTTGTTTCTCTCCGGTTGTCCATGTCAAAAGAAAAGGTGAGAGCGGGTCCGCCCAACTCCACGGTGTGATATCGCTAGGTATTTTAGCGAGTTTCTGGCTCACCATCTGGTCCAGACCTGGCCGATCTCAGCAATTCATAGTCTGTGATATTCTGTGATCCCAGTAAGCTTGGGCAATCTGTAGAGGTAGGGACTGGTTTTCCTCTATCTTCCTGTCATCTTGTGACATCATTCATCAGAAAGGTGTGTAGTTTTATGTGGAAACCACCAAGCTCCACAACTGGTCAGGTGAGGGATCCAGCACCCTGATTTTAGAATTTCACCAAGTTTTTCCCAATTTTGAAATATAATTCTGCCCCATCCCTCTGATAGAGAGGTGCACCTGTCACCTCTCTATCAATTCTTTATGTGAATGTATCAAAACATAGAGAAAAAAATATGCAAAGAATTTCAGTAAAGTGGCTGCGTGGTTTGTACAATACATTGGTAAATTGATGCATATAAAATTGTAGGAGAGAAGAAGCAAGACAATGAATGAGTGCTAAACGGCAGCAGAAGTATCCTTTTCAGTAAACTAACCAGCACTCATTGCATTAAGTGAGCACCACTCACTCCACCAGAAATGTTAGGTCCTCATTTTATGACAGTGCACTTATGCAGCCAGAGCCACATTGTGAAATTGTTTCAGCAGCATGTCACAACCCATCATGTCAGTGTTTCTGCCACGTCAGCTGCAACAATATGCAAACAACTACATTGCAAAGCTGTGCCGACAACAGCAGCAGCGGTGCGCACGGCGCTGACCCGGTTGAAACAGGCGTCGTTTGTTTGAAACGCAACGACACGCGAGGTGGGACGTGCTGAAGACCCTTGCGCTCGGCTTCCTTGGCTCAGGTCTCGTCGATGTTACTCGCGCGTTGTCTATATTCTCGAACGTGATCGGTGTCCTTGACTCCCACCTTGTCGGTGTCGCTGGTCTTTCACTGCCGAAACTTGCATTCAGCTTCCCTGGCTTGCACTTTGTCAATGTTGAGGTTGACATTCGCAAACGCGATCCGCTGCGCTAACCTTCGATGTGCCTGCGACAGCCGAGAAAGATACACGCACACTAGCAGGAAGCATATGGCGACGGTGTCCGGATTGTCGGCACGATCGTGCAGCAAGCAGCAGGGCGTGGTGGACAATGTTGGCGCCGCAAGGCTCTCGAGGCGCACGCACCCGCCGGCTCGCGGCTTCTCGCTAACAGATGGAAAGAGGTGGCGTGAGTGAAATAATGCCCATGTGAAAAGTGGGCTCGAGCGTTGCGAGCAGTAAAGAGAGTCAAGCGAGGAAGAGCGGACACAAGGCGAGCGCGCGGCGGGCGACGGAGAGAGACGTCACTGCGCACTGCTAGGAGGGCGTGAGCTACTTGGCACCGCTCCAAAACCTGTGGGGAGGGGAGTGGATGGAGGGACAGCATTACACAGGCTAGTAAAAGAGCTGCTTCGCGTCTAAAAAAAGACGTGTTTATGTTTGGGGTGTCATCGGCTACGATGAGAGTGGCCGAACGAGTTCGCTGTGCACCGTTGAACTTGATTCGCCCAGTATGCAGTTAAATAAGTCGTGAAACGTTTTACAAAAATTTTCAACTACATGTGTGCTCAGAAGTGCAACTCTCCATTCAATATTATGCCTCGACTCGTTTGATCATCTAGGCGCACTGAATAACTTAAAAAAAAGTACTAGTTCAGTTTCCCAGCTAATGTTCTCGTCAACTGTGCAGATTATGTCTTCTTAAGACAGCGAATGAAAAATATATGTCATTGATAGAACAAGGTGACACAGCGATGTCTTTGAGCCTTGGTTGACCGTGGTTTGCAGCATCACACTGTTTTACGCTTTTACGAACTACAGCGTTGTCTGCAAGAGCATAGTCGGCTCTTGGGCTTTTAGCCCTAGAGCCGACTAGAGTCGGCATAGGGCTTTTAGCCCTATGCCGACGTCACTGGCATTATGTATTGATATAGCCGTCAGCACAATGTTGTTATGTTTGTTATGACCATTTGTGCATGAGACCATGTTCTGAAAACGAAGGCTTCACAGTTAATCCATAACAAGTTTCCAGCTTCAATCTGTAGCGCAGAACCTAATTACGCTTGTGTGAAACCAGAAGAACGCCCTGATGTGCAGACAAGCCACTTTCAAATATGTATTTACAGCTGTACGGGTCAGGCTTCCTTAACCTATTTTGGAAAAATTTCTTATACAGAGCTTATGTGACTCAATTTGATGCAAGAACTGCTCAAATAGCCTGAAAGTGTAGCTGTGGACGATATGGCACCTATTTAAAAAGTCGAAATAAATAGCATATGACGAGAGAAGGGCAGTACACCGCAATGGGGGTTACAACACTAAAAAGGTAAACAAAATATAGTTCGAAAGTGTACATGAGATTCGTCCACAAGATTGCCAAACAAAGCGGTAAATATTAAAAGAGCACAAGTTAGATAAAGAAAAAGTTTTAACTACATTTGCAAGCACGAATCAAAAGCACTCACAAGACAAAAACGTAGGAACATTACATGTTCGTAATACATGAGGTAAACTAACTAAATTAAGGTGTGCATCATTTCAATACTGTTATGGTGGTTATCTACATTAGAATTATGCAACTTCACCAAAACGATTCTTCGCTCCCCTAAGCCTTAACCCTTATGGTAACAATTATAGTGCAATCGTATGCGTGTAGTGCACGGACGCTGCCATTTCCTTCGCATTGCTATTTCTGGGCAAAAGTTTATGGAGCAGAATTAAAAATCAACATGCACACGACAAATCGCCACAATGCATAGTTTAATTTGTCGGTACAACAAATGATTTGCTGTGCGTCTCAATCGAGCCCTATTCGTTGTTTTCCCTCATGCAATGCTACACGAAAACACTACAGCGTGCATAATCACTTCCTAAAATGTAGCACGCTGGGCAAACATGCACGCCAAATGCACAACCGTTTCCTTTTTTTTAGTTTAATTTGTCAATGTACGTTTCACCGTGCACGTGTCGCTTCCTGGATGTCCAACTGGCGTATGATTACTCTTCAGTCAGTACATGCTACACTAGAACATTATCTTGCCAATTTATTGCAAGTGCTTCACAACCTCGCTCGTAGAAAAAAGATGGGTAAAATAAAGATTTTTTAAAACTATGAAGCGCACTACTTCTATACGCGGAGGCGTCACTCAGTGCTCGTCCGTTCGTGCATGAGTTGCAAGTTCGTCGGCCGCGGGGTTGTGGTTGCTGCTGCGAAAATTATACATTCTGATTTCCACAGTTCCTTCCCTTTGGCCACTGTTTAGTTATGAAGACAGCATACTGAGCGTGGACATGTACATCAGCGGGTGTATGACACTGTGACTTTGTTGCATATTTGTGCACAGAGCGTTTCTTCCTCGACTATGCGTGTTTGTGTGTGAACAAGTGTTGTGTACCTCGATGTCACGGGAACTACAAGAAAGGATCCAAATTGCAGATATTCCGATTCCCGAAGGATGAAGAGTGTCGACAAAAATGGATTCGCGCTATACCACGAGAACACTTCTTAACAGAGAACACGAGGGTGAGTAGTTCATCATTTTTTTTGCATATTCCATTCATCACAAGATGAGCTGCACTTATTAGAGAGAGAGAGGCATTGACAATTTTTGAATATTTATTTGCTAGGCACAATATCAGCAGTACTGCTAACGAATAAAACTTAAAGGATATGTCTAAAGCACTAGGCACAAAACGTGTTTATTTACTTACGCGAAGGCCTATGTATTTCTTCAGGTCTGTGAGCTTCACTTCCACCTGGACGACATCACGCTCGAAACATCCTATACAGACGACTCGACTGGACGAACAGTCACTGCCCCCTTGCCGCATGCGCGCTTACTCCCAGGGGCGATTCCGTCGATTATCCCCGACTGCCCCAAGTATCTGACATCACAGCGCAGTGCGCGAGAAGCTCCGTAGGCAAAACGGTTGTGCCTGGAGTCGAGCGCACTGCAAAAAGCTCTTCAGCAATCGGCTGAGACATTCCCACATGAAGTTGTGGAGGACAGAATTCAGTCGCTCAAAGACCTGTCGGACTACGTGATATGCGATTCGTCGGCTTCCTGGCACGCAATAGAAGCGAAAGAACGCATCATCCTGCTGCACATCGTTGACGAGGATGCCCCGAGCATTGAATGGTCTGGCACGATCAAGCCGGATTTGAGCATACGCTTTCATTATTTCAAGGCCCCGACTCAGAAGCTCGGACGTAACGTCTCGATTCCGGATGTAGCTTCAGGAAAGAGAGAAATTACGGATGTCCTTGAAACTATTAGAAAATGGGTTCGCGACCTGATTTCGACAGCAACCACCTTGAAGGAGATAGTGTAGAAACTGTGCGTGCACTGCTTGCCAAGCTGTGTGCAAAGGAAAAAGAGGATGATGTTCCCACAATCAAGTTTTTGACCGAGCAGCTCAATCTTTTGTCCGAAAAAAAGGTGTGAAGATGCTACTCGCCCGACGTCATGGCGTTTGCCTGCCTACATTTTACCATTTTGCCTCACGATTGCAGATACATCCGCAGCTCCGGAAACATCATTCTTCTGCATCCTGTAATTATCCGATCAGTATGCTCGTCATACAAAATGAATCCCCAGCTTGAGCACAAGCAGTCTGCCTTTCTGAGATACATGGCGAAGAGGATATCGAACCTGGACAATTGCCAGCGCGTTGTTACGCTAATGGTGGACGAAATACGCATGAAGCCTTTTTTTGAGTACAAAGGTGGATACATCACTGGCATTGCGCACAACTTACCAGAGGCGGCCAACAACGCTCTTGCTTTTATGGCTCAGAGCCTCAAGTCAAAATTCCAAGAGGTAGCCCATATAGTTCCCGTCCACTCTGCAGATGAAAAGTTTCTGCACGAGGTGCTGAAAGAAGTATTTTTTGGCTTGGAAAAGATTGGCTACAAAGTTGTTTGCATTGTAACCGACAACAACAAAATCAGTAGGAAAGCTATGGAGCATTTTGATCGGTCTTCTCCAACTTGCTAGTCTTTGGAGACTTGCTTTGTCTACGAGCATCCTTGTGATCCTGCAAGGCCATTGTTTTTTGTGATAGACCCAGTTCATATTTTGAAGTGCATTCGCAACGACTGGCTGAAGCAGAAGAATCACATGCGGCACTTTTTTTTCGTGATGGATTCAGAACACACAAACGGACGGCGCATGTTCACGGCATCATTTCAAACCATCAGAGATGTGTACATGCTGAGGTAGCGAGCTACTGAGGCAGGCTCACACACCGACTCGAAAAAGGCATTTTCCGAAGGACATTAAAAAAAATATATAAAAGTTGCCCTGCAGATATTTCACAACTCCTTCTCTCCCACCCTGCCTGTCCTTGAGTCGAAGCAAAACCTTCAGTTTGTTGAGGGGACTGCGACTTTCATTGATATTGTGCTGACGTGGAGGAAGATTGTGAATGTCCAGACACCATACAAGGAGAAAAGGCTGAGGGATGAACTCCAACGCCCGGTGTCTTCTCTAGATGACCCGGAAGTGGACTTTTTGTACAACCTTTTGGACTTGCTGGACGAGTGGAAGAATCGCACTGCAGAAAAAGACGGCGGCCAGTTGACTAAGAAAACCCATGCTGCTCTCCACCAAACAACTCAGTGACTCGTGGAAATTGCTACATACTGCCTCACCGAGCTCAACATGTTCTACGTCCTGTTTGGCAAGATCCAAACCAACAGCCTGGAAGACCGCTTTAGAAAATACAGGCAACTCGCAGAGTCACAGTACTATGTGTCCATACGACAAATCTACGAGGGCGAAAACAAGATGTGTTTGCAAAGCACACTGCCGACTCTCAGTATACCTTCAAAACACGAAAGTCACAGAAACGAACAGTGGGAAGACCTGGACCGAGACGAGCGTGCAGCACGCGCTATCTACAATGTGGTTGTCACGCAAGACACCATGTATAAGATGACGGACATCATTCCGGTATTGGTGTACACGGCAGGATACTGGGTTTACTCCACTTTGAGAAGGCTGAAATGCTAAAGGTGCAGGGACGTCTTAACCATTCACAAGGAAGTCACCGTCTCCGTGGAAGATCCGAAGTTCGAGCTTGTGAAGGAGCTTGACCGAGGAGGACTCGTACATCCTTCAATATTTGCTGTCATCGTCCTTGCACACAGCTATGCAGTCGTTGAGGAATTGTCAAGAACAAAGGACTTTTTGACCATTCCCATTCAGCGTCAAGTTGCGACAGATCTCACTGTGGATCTACTCAATGAAGATGAGTCATCTGATTTCGATGGCTGTGATGCTGGATGCACGAAGGAGATTTTCCTTAAGTACATTTTGTGGTGCAGTTCGAACATTTTGCTGAACAACTTCTGCTCCAGAATGAATGATGACATACGTGACGCCAGTGAAAAAGAAAAAAAGAGGGAGCTTCAAACACTGAGTAACAAGTAGAATAGATGTGGTTTTCTTCCCTGGATAAATCGTACTTGAAATCAAGATGTTGAAATCATTCGTGTGATTTTCTAGTGCGCCGCGGCGGTAGAGCTAGAACATCAAAACTTTCGCAAGCCGGATGCAATCCTTTGTTACTCCGTGGACAATGCTAGGATGCTTAGTAGGATTTTTTTTTTTCCCACATCTTTTATTTGGCCCAATCTAGCCGCAGTAGCTGCGACAGCGAGTGCGTTAGTTCTCCCAAAACGCGAACGAAACACTGGTGTTCAGTCACATTCGCGGCGTAACTGGGCCCCCTCCCTCTGACTTCACTGCGGCAGTCCTGCGGCCTTGAAATTTAGTTAGTGTTGAGTTAAAGCAAACCAGAACCAATAAATGGAGGGGGGGGTTATAGAAGAGGCGCTACGCAGTAAAGAACAGTCAAAGCATGTCTGTATATTAGGCTTAATTCAAGCTTTGCATCTGACACGGCCCGCCCGACAGCAGTTAATAAAGCTCGAGCCCATGATGATGATGATGTGTGGCGTTTTATGGCGCAAGGGCCAATTGATGGCCAAAGAGCACCATTTCAATGAGTATAGAGATGTGGACAATGATAGGTTGCGTGGCTGTATAGGGGCCTAAAATTCCTCGCGATAATGCGGGTAAAAACATAAGCATTAAACAGATGACAGTGGCGTGATATGCATATAAAAATGGTGACAAAGGTTTTGATAATAAACACATGTAAAAATATTTGGCACTAGCACACGTGCCTCATCAGCGCCCTTGTGTCCAAGGGCTGCGAGGCAAGTGCTTTTAAATGTAATCACAGCAGCAGCAACCTCTCTTGAGAGGTCACGCTACGCAATGCCTGGGTATAAAACATGGTAAAAATTGACATCTCTTAAAAAAGCTAACAATGATTCATGGGTGAAAAGTGGTTCCCTACCGACAAATATTGCAGGGTGTAAAGGTATATGTTGTCGGTAGGGTAATGGAAAGTGTTGTCTTCTTAGAGTGTCGAACTCTTTACATTGTATTAAAACATGAAGAACTGTCAATGCCTCACCACATTTATCACACAATGGTGGATCACCACCGGACAAAAGATGTGTGTGTGTCGTGTATGTGTGTCCTATCCTAAGTCTTGTTAGTGTTACCTCTGTTCGACGTGATTTTGATACTGGTGGCCAATGACCAAGGTGTGACTTGATAACGTGTAGTTTGTTTTGTGTGTGTTTATCCCACTTGCTCTGCCAGTAGTCCCTGAGCTTTCGTTTGAGAGACGGCTTCAGATCAGGGACCGGGATTGATATGGGTGTAGGGGCAGTGGTTTTGTGGACGGATGCAGCGAGCTGATCCGCCCTCACGTTGCCTTGGATCTCACGGTGCCCTGGCACCCAGCACACAACATGTTGTTTGTGCGTGTAGAGTGTGCACAAAATGGAGTAAAGTGAGACAAGGACTGTGTTTTTTTGTTTTTTAAGACTGTGCAGAGCTGTTACCACACTGAGGGAGTCTGTATAAATTACTGCTTTTTGTATTTGTAATTGTTTTATGTGTTTAGCTGCCACCAGTATCGCGTAAGCTTCCGCTGTGGAGATACTTGTGCGTGGATGTAGAGGGCCAGTATCCGAAAAGGATGGGCCGACAGCAGCGTAGGGCACAGAGGAGTTAGTCTTGGAGGCATCTGTGAAGAACTCAGGACGTGTGTATTTGTGTTGAAGTTCCAGGAAGTATGTTCGAATATGGGCAATAATGACGATGTTTGATGTTTTATGGCGCAAGGGCCGATTCACGGCCAAAGAGCGCCAGTTCATCTTACTAAAAATATGGACAATGATTGTGATAAGCGGCTGTATAAGGGCCATAAAATTCCTCGCACTAAGGCGGGTAAAAACATACAAGTAATAAAATCATGACCATGCCGTGAAAGGTGTGTGTGATGTGAACAGATGACAAAAGTTGGTGATAATAAAAGACGATGGTGGATATGTATGGCAATAGCACAAGTGCCTCACTCGTTCAAACCCTTGCGTCCAAGGGCCGTGAGGCATGTGCTTTTTTGTGTAGCCACCACAGCAAAAACCTCTCTGGAGAGGTCATGCTACGGTATGCCCGGGTATATGACATGAAAGCTGTGAATTTCTTTTAAAAACGCTAATAATGAATTATGACTAAAAAGTGGTTCCCTACCGACAAACATTGCAGGGTGTAAAGGTATATGTTGTCGGTAGAGTATTGGAAAATGTTGTTTTCTAAGAGTTTCTAAGTGTTTACACTGAATTAACATGTGAAGGACGGTTAAGTATTCACCACATCTGTCACACAATGGTGGATTGCCACCAGACAAAAGGTGTGTGTGTGTCGTGTATGTGTGTCCTATCCTGAGTCTTGTTAGTGTTACCTCTGTTAGACGCGATTTTGATACTGGTGGCCAATGGCCAAGGTGTGGCTTGATAACGTGTAGTTTGTTTTGTGTGTGTGTATCCCACTTGCTCTGCCAGTAGTCCCTGAGTTTTCGTTTGAGAGACAGCTTAAGATCAAGGGCCGGGATTGATGTCGGTGTAACGGCGGTGCTTTCGTGGGCGAATGCAGCAAGCTGATCCGCCATCACGTTGGCTTGAATCTCACGGTGCCCTGGCACCCAGCACACAACAACATGTCTGTTGAGTGTGTAGAGGGTGCATAAAATGGAGTAAAGTGAAACGAGGACAGGGTTTTTTTGTTTTTTAAGACTGTGCAGAGCCGTTACCACACTGAGGGAGTCTATAAATTACTGCTTTTTGTATTTGTGATTGTTTGATGTGTTTAGCTGCCACAAGTATCGCGTAAGCTTCCGCTGTGAAGATACTTGTGCCTGGATGTAGAGGGCCAGCATCCGAAAAGGAAGGGCCAACAGCAGCGTAGGACACAGAAGAGTTAGACTTAGAGGCATCTGTAAAAAACTCAGGACGTGTGTATTTGTGTTGAAGTTCCAAGAAGTATGTTCGAATATGGGCACTAGGCGCATGTTTTGTAACTTCCAGGAAAGACACATCGCAATCTATAGTCTGCCACTGCCACAGTGGCAGGTATGCTACAGGAGCCATTAAACTGTGTTCGAGTGACACTCCAGTGTTCTCAGCTAGACCCTTCAGACGAATTGAGAAGGGCTGCCTCATTGAAGGCCTGTTTTGAAACAGAATGGAGCTCGACAAATCATTAATAGTAGAGTATGAGGGGTGCTTCTTATCTGCTTTCACCCTAAGGAAATAAACAAAGGACATGTAAGTTCTCTGCAGATGAAGCGACCACTCATTTGACTCAACATAAAGGCTTTCTACGGGGCTGGTGCGAAAAGCACCCGTAGAAAGGCGGATGCCCAAATGATGCACGGGGTCAAGCATCTTCAAGGCACTTTGAGTGGCAGATTGATAGACAACGGCCCCATAATCTAAGCGGGTACGAATAAGGCTTCTATAGAGGTTCATGAGGCATTGCCTATCACTACCCCACGTAGTACGTGACAACACTTTTATAACATTCATGGCTTTTAAACATTTTGTTTTTAAATACTTGATGTGCAGTACGAAGGTCAACTTGTTGTCCAAGATTAAGCCTAAGAATTTATGCTCAACTTTGACGGACAGACGTTGCCCGTTCAGCCGAATGTCAGGTTCCGAGTGCATGCCTCTCTTTCGAGAGAACAAGACACATGTGCTTTTTTGTGGGTTAAGTCGAAATCCGTTTTCGTCTGCCCATTTGGAGACCTTATTTAAACCCATCTGAACCTGCCGCTCACACATGGCTAAGTTGCATGACTTGAAGCCAAGCTGAACGTCGTCGACATATGTACAATAGAACATCACGCGGGGAATGGACAAGTGCAAAGAATTCATTTTGATGATAAAAAGTGTGCAACTAAGCACACCACCTTGTGGCACGCCTGTTTCCTGGACAAATGTTTGGGAGAGCACACTGCCTAGGCGGACACAGAATGTCCGGTTTGACAGGTAACTTTCGATTATATGAAACATTCTTCCGCGCACACCAAGGTGGGACAGGTCTCTTAGAATTCCGAAACGCCATGTTGTATCATACGCCTTTTCGATATCGAGGAACACACAGAGAAAATATTGTTTATGGACGAAGGCGTCTCTTATCTGTGCCTCGATACGAACGAGGTGGTCTGTGGTGGATCTACATTCTCGAAACCCGCACTGAAATGGGTCGAGCAAATTGTTTGTTTTAAGAATATGTAGAAGTCGGCAGTTTATCATTTTTTCGAATACTTTGCACAAGCAGCTTGTAAGTGCAATAGGCCTATAACTTGAAGCTAAAGAAGGGTCCTTGCCCTCTTTCAAAATGGGAATAATAATAGCCTCTTTCCAGGAGGTAGGGATAGTGCCAGAAAACCAGATAGCATTGTATAAACAAAGTAAGGTTTTTCGTGTTTCGGCTGGTAGGTTTTTTAACATTTCATACACCACACGGTCAGAACCTGGGGCAGAAGTACTGCAGGAGTTTAGAGATGTTCGGAGCTCAGCTAGACGGAAAGCTTGGTTATATGCCTCGTATCTAGTGGATTTATGTTCTCGTTTCTGCTTTTCTTGTTCTGTATTTTTGGAAAGTGTCAGTATAGTGGGACGAGCTGGATACCCGTTCAAAGTGTGCACCGGGGAAGTTTGCCTGATCTTCCAAGGTATCACCCTGAGTGTTTACGAGTGGAAGTGTGTGTAGTTGTTTTCCTGCTATCCTATCGACCATGTTCCAGACTTTAGCCTCCTGTGTGTATGAAGTGATCCCTGACAAAAACTTCTGCCAGCTTTCTCTTCTGGCCTGCCGACGCGTTCTCCTGCCTTGAGACTTTATTTTCTTAAAGCTCTCAAGGTTTTCCGCTGTCGGCGGGTTGTTCTGTTCCTTTCGCGCATTACGACACTCTGTGTTCCACCATGGGACGTGTCGCTTGCCGGGCTGTCCAGATGTTTGTGGGATGCATTTGGCTGCTGTGTTAATAAGGAGAGCTGTGAAGTACTGCACAGCTTCATCTATGCTTAGCGTACATATGTCAGTCCAATATAAGTGAGCTTTGTTATGAAACTGTTCCCAGTCGGCTTTGTGTATAAGCCGTTTGGGAACTCGTGGAGGATATTCGTATGATGTTTGTGTACTCAAAATGACAGGAAAATGGTCGCTTCCGTAGGGATTATTTAGAACTTTCCATTGGAGTAATGGTACAAGTGATGGAGATGCGATGCTGAGATCTATAGAAGAGTAGGTTTTGTTGGCAAGGTTATAATATGTTGCCTCTTTCCTATTCGACAGGCGCCGGAGGAAAAAAGGAACTGTTCAATGAGACGACCTCGTGCGTCGCAGCGAGAATCACCCCATAGACTGCTATGAGCATTCAGGTCACCAAGGACCAGATAAGGTTCGGGTAGTTGGTCTATTGAAGACTCGAATTCTCGTTTTCCAAGACGGTGGTGTGGGGGTATGTACAGAGAGCAGATGGTGACGAGCTTGTTGAAAAGAACTGCTCGAACAGCCACTGCCTCTAGTGTTGTTTGCACTGGTAAATGTGTGCATGCTACTTTTTGATTAACAATAATGGCTACACCGCCGGATGATGCCGCAGCATCATTTCTGTCCTTTCGGAAGAGAATATACCGACGCAAAAAATTCGCGTTTTTAGATTTTAAATGAGTTTCCTGTACACACAGCACTTTCGGCGAATGTTTGAAAAGAGCTCTTGAACATCATCGAGGTTTCTGAGGAGTCCTCCGACGTTCCAATGTATTATTTGTGTTGCCATATTGGAGGTAACGTAGTGCTGTGTGTAAGGAACAATGGGTGTGTCTGCTTCTTAAGCTAAGCGTTAAGACTCAAAGAACAGGGCCGTCGCCAGGCCCCGTTATTGGCTTCTTATTTCGTTTGGCGCGCTCCAGGGAGCTACGCCGATCTTTCTGCACCAGGGGTGCCGTGGTGTCCATTGCCTCCTCAGAGGCACTGCATGCCCGCATTTGCAAGCTGATGTTTTGGGCTTGGGACCTTGCCTGGTGAGACGAGGCCTTCATATCGGCCGACCCTGGGGTCTCCTTCACCTCGGGGGGCGAAATCTTCGGTCCTCTTGGGCTAGAGGTCGAAGGAACCTCCTTTGGTGCTGGGATACCCTGGCCGCTGCAAGAGCTTGCAGCGGCCTTGGTTGTCGCCGTGGGGACGAGTGGCAGGGCAGCCTTGGCTGTTCCCGCCGTGGGTGGGGGCATTGGCGACCGCCTGGGCACACTGTGCCTGGCATGGGCAGTTGCCGCAGGCCGTTGTAGTGCTGCCCCCTGTTGCACTACATCGGAAAACGATGGTTTGTTTGTCAAAAGCCAAGATACTTGTTGACGGGCTTCTCGGAAAGTAATGTTTTGTGTGATTTTGATTGTAACAATTTCTTTTTCCTTTTTCCATGTTGGACAGGTTCTGGAGTATGCGGGATGGGCACCATCGCAGTGTGCGCAGTGGGCCCCATCCTCCACCTTACACTCGTCTGTAGCGTGTCCTGTGGTGGCACACTTTCCGCAGGTGAGTTGGCCGCGGCAACTCTGAGAGCCGTGACCAAAACGCTGGCATTTGAAGCAACGTCGTGGGTTGGGAATGTAAGGTCTCACATTCAACTTCAAGTATCCTGTTTCGAGATGTTCAGGCAGGGTGCTGGTGCAAAATGTCACAATTATGTGTTTTGTTGGGATTTCCTTCTTATCACGCCTAATTTTGATTCTTTGTACTTGTGTCACCTGCTGGTCCTTCCAGCCCTCGAGGAGCTCACCTTCAGTCAGGTCAAGCAAGTCTTGATCAGATACAATGCCTCGGGAAGTGTTGAGTGAGCGGTGTGGTGTAATTGAGATAGGTATGTTTCAAAACGATTCTAGTTTTGAGAGGTTTTCGTACTGGCTCTGACTTTTTACCTCGAGGAGGAGATCCCTACTGGCCATTCTTGTAGCCTGGTAACCTGGTCCAAGTGTAGTGGTGAGGCATTTGGAAACAACGAAAGGCGAAATAGTTCTAGCGTTCTTTTCAGCGGTTTCACAATGGATTACATGGTAGCGGGGAAAGGTTTCTTTCGGTTTGCTGAAATACTTGCAAAAGTCTTCAGTGCGCCCTCTCTTCGGGAGAGGACGATCATGCAATGGAGGGAGAGAAGAAAAAGCCATAAACTAAATGTGAGTTCGGCAGCCATGCCAGCCGCCCACCATGGAGCCCAACACGGGGACGTGACAAGTCCTAAATATATATGAGGCATGTCAACGCCAGCTGTACACAGCCGCTATAACCAAATGTATTGTGCCCAAGACAGAGCACATACACAAGGTTAACCCTTGCCGCCAGGAAAAGTCGGAAGTAAATGGAAGAGAGAAGAAGACAGGATAGATTTAAAGACGAGAAAAGACTAAGATGTAGAAAGAGAGAGAAATAGGAAAAGGCGACTACCGATTTCCCCTGGGTGGGTCAGCCCAGGGGTGCCGCCTACGTGAAGCCGGGGCCAAAGGGGTGTGTTGCATCTGCCGGGGGGCCTTAAAGGTCCAATCACCCAGCGTCAGCTCAACCCCCAGGATCCCCTTTTCCCCGGACACAGCAACGCCACGCACGGCTAGGCGTGGGAGGGAGTAGAAACTCCCCGGTTAGCTCGGGTCCATGGTGTCGCTACACACCAAACGCCTGCTTTAACAGGCGCCCCTGCGGGGAGCAATCAAACCTAGACAGTCTACTAACAGCCCATGTGGCCGGAGCCGTGACCGTTTGGCTGACGTGCAATGGCACATCAGCTGACACAGCAAAGCTTCAGAAGTTGGGTCACAAACCTGTAGATATTCAGAACATTCAAACAACATTCCAGCACCCAGATACTGAAGAACCAATTGCAGCATTGCTTGATCTCTGCTACATGTTAAGCTAATGCAAAATGCCTTCGAACACTACCTATAGTTCAATATCAGGATAGAAAAGTTGAATCGTGGGCACTGATAGAACCTATTCACGGCTTGCGAGATAAATAAATGGAGAGCAACTGGCACACAAGTTGCTAAGAATTCCTATCAAGTGAAAAAGACAACCGATGAAAGTTTACCTACCAACACAAGTGATCAGCCTCTTCCTTGCAAAAGCAATTGCCAAATGTACGGCGATGTGGCCGAGAGAATGAGTAAATTCAGAGCCAAATAAGAAATTTTTAGTCATTATTATTGTCTGACATATTGAATTCCCACAGCGCGTATTTGAGAGGGTGGGAAAGAATAGTCAGTGAACCAAAGCTAAATAATATAAAAAATGTTTCACGGTGCCGTACCACACCTTTCTTTGTTGGAAGAGTCTACAAACACAAGAAGTTTAATAGAAACAGCATGGAAAACTTTTTTAGGGATTTACTAAAGGCATGAACAGTCAGTCACGTACGATTTGCTTGTAACTAAAAGAAAATACCAAACTATGCTTCTGTGCGTATAATTTGCCAGCATCATATCATTTGGAGTTATTTTTCTGGCTTAATAGAAGCACCTCAAGGGCACAAAGACAAGCCAACATTGCAACAATATTGAGAAGCATTGAAAAAAATACTCCAAAATTGAATGTTTGATTCTGTTTCTGAAAATCGTCAGGCACTTGAGGAAATTATTTTTATTAATTTATTTTATTCTTCAAGGCCAAAGGCATTACAAAAAGGGATGGGAATAAAATTGCACACTATATACACCAGTAAACCAATTACAGTGAGTAATGATAACCGTAAATAAAAACGGGTTTGTATATTTAAATAACCTTGGTTAGTGCTTCTCCAAAATATTCATTGTTAGTGAATGATGTGATTTCAGCTGGGAGGTAGTTCCACTCAATCGCGGTGCGCGGTGAAAATTCTTGGAAGAATGTTTTCGTTTTTGAAAATAGAACACCTACTTTATGACATATACTGTGGAGGAAGAAAAGTGCGACATGATACGTCCATGGCACTCGACTAAGAGGTGCCCATCAACAGAAGTGCCCAATGCCACTTCAGAGAGAAGGCAGCTTTTGACTGGAGAGTTCGTTGAGCAGAGTCACGTACCTACTCACGGAGCACGATTACTCGGCAGCACTCAAAAATATCAGTTATTTTGGAAGTCGTAGTTAGTAAGAGGTAGCCATTAGCAGCGTGCTGTGTGTAGTGTAATTAATGTGGCTCATGCAGAGCGCGGAACCAGTTTCAGACCCATCAAGTAACAAAGCTGATCGGTTCGGTGAATGCAAACGCCGGAGACCTGCGCACTGGAAATAAAGGAGACTCCTTCGTTCACACGGTTCTCGATCGGAGCCGCCAAGGTCGCCCCTGTTTGGGACTAGAAGAGGGAGGCTTACTCGGAAGAGCGTCTGGCAAGAAGCAGGCCAGGCGCCGCCGTCTGAGTTTAAGTCGTTGTTGGCATGCACGTGTGTTGCGAATGTCATGAGGACGCGACCACTGGGCTGACCATGATTGCGGCGCGGAGACGAGCATATCCTCCCCCACTATACGTCATTACTGAGTGTTGTTAGGATGACGTGGCGCCTCGCTGTCACATGCACATCTGGTAAGCGCACAGAACCCAACGGTGTACTCACTGCTCTTAAGGAGGCTTCTACGAAGCAAAATTAATGAGAGAGCTGACGGGGCTGGAACGCGAGAATGGCTACCGACGGAGGTCGACCTGGTATGAGAGAGAGTGTGACACGCGGAAAACCTATCCCCTCTTTTGTTGTACTTTATAACGGATATTTACTGATGCAGTGCCTTGTGCAAAAGTGTTTTCGCGATTAGTTGTGGTGATGCGAGCTTAACATGTGATTGGCTTCTGTGGAGACCCTTCGGTCAATCGAGGGTTGGAAAGAGGTTGTTTGAATGTGACAAAAAGAGCGGAGGTTCGGGCTTTGACTCGGGCAAATGCTTGAAACTGCAATGAAGCGTCTCTTCGTAGGACTACAGCTCTTCCTTCTTGCTGCCACCGTGCGTTCAAGTCATCGAGGGGGCAAATTCCGAACCTTAAACAACTTCCCTCCTTAGCTAGTGTAGAAGCTCGTCGAGGAGGAGGAAATTAACTGTCGTCCTGCCGCTTTCATAGCCGGCTCTGTAGCACAAAAGCTGGGCTCAAAGCTGATGTGCGCCCAATGCACTGTATCATTCTTTAGCACTTCAGCAGCTGCAGCACTACATTCAATGTAAAAGCTGGGCGCCGCTTCACTACCCCGCAAAAGTTAGCATCAAGATCCCTTTTGCAGGACCTTGTATTGTAAGTGCTAGAATCGTCACAGCGAAAAGAATTACTTGCAGAGCTGCATTCACTATTGTCCATTGAGGCTGAAATGCCAAACAACACTGCAGGTAAGCAAATTGTGCGAGGTCTTGGCATGCGTATGGACAGAACCACATCAGCAAGCAGTTAAGCAGTCTACAGAACATCTATCGAAATTATGGCACTTTACATGTCATGTGCTGACATAATTGCACATGACATGTAAAAAGAAGTGATTTTGCTATCATCATTATTGAACAATGTACACAGCAATGGTTGCACCAATGCTTTTTGGAAAATACCCAAGTGCCTAACTCGTGAAGTAAGTGGCGCTGCAATTTTTTTACATCTACTTTCTCACCTAGTTCAAGAGTCTAAAAAGAGTTGCTTATTACTAACATGTATTGTGGGAGTGCTTTTAAAATCTCTTCGCTGTTGAGAGAGAGCAAACACTTTGTACTCAATGAATGTTCATCGTAGACATTATATTTCTTCATTGTTATTCTTCAGGGCTTCCATTATGGAGGGGTTTAACTGTAAGTATACTCCTCTATTTTCCAGCTGCTGGAGTGCTTGCTACGTGCGGCCATCAAGCAAGCAAGCAAGGACCTTGAAGCAAGCCAAAATGAAGCACTACAGCAGCAGCACCAGAGGGGAAAGGACCACAAGAAGCTTCGATTCCAGCGCGGTGATCAGTCAGAAGGGCCGGCACAGTATTGGAATAGTGTAACTAATTTCCCAGCTCTTTCCACAGAACCTACGCTTGTTGCAGCCCCTGCATCTCCATGCAAGGAAATGTGGTCGGACGTAGCACGGAAGTCTGCTTCTGCTACCATACAATGTCACAGTGCGATGTCAGTGACACCTAAACTCGCAGAAAGAGACACTGCTCATAGATACCCTTCACTGCCAATAACTGCAGTGGCAAGCATCAGGGCTTCAGCTGTGACTGTTGTTGCTCAAGTAAAACAGCGCCCTGTGCGTGCTCCTGCACCTGTCGGTGGTGCGTGGATGTAGCACAAAGTGAAGAAGACTAGGCGTACTGTTGTGCCACTGTGCTCTGTTGCTTTTGAGCAGATCGCAGCTTCTGACTGTGGGCCACCCGACGCCTGCGGCGTAACATCCACGGTGAGCCCCCAGTCAGAAGACGTGGTTCTGCGCAAGGGCTGCAGTGCGGCTGACACCAGCACTTTCTCACCTCATGATGAACACCCTGAACAGAAGCAGAAAGCAACATCAGCAAAGTTGTCACACAGCCATATTTGCACAGGTGGAGGAAATCTTTCTGTAGGGAGCAAGTTCAGCACTTATAAGGAGTTTAAAGCTAGCTTTGAAGGTTGGAAAAGTGAAGGGTTTCATCCAAGGCATACTGAAAGATAAGATAAAAACCAATTGTGTATTGAGAAAGATTTAAACAAAGCAGACTTTCCGTATGTTCGAGTTAAGTTTGTTGCCACGCAGAGTATTCAAATCAGAGGGGACAAAATATTCGGCATAATCAACGCTTCAATGGCACAGGTTGCAACATTGAACTTAAGCTTGCGCTGCGGGTTTCTCTACAGCCCTATTATGAAGTTGTAAATTATTGGACGTGCACAATCATAAAATAGGTCCTGAAACATTTGTATGGTACAATAATAATTGTGTATTAAGTGCTTCTGAAGAGCAATTTCAGGACTTGATTTCCTGTAAAGTGAAACCTAAAGACCTAAAGGATGCCATTGTGAAGAAAACGGGAAAACACGTTACTTCTCGTGATATTACAAACTTGAAGCATAGAACAGTTCAAAAAATGCTCATCATGAAGCCCTTCTGTTAAGAAAAAAACCAACGAATTGTTTTCTGAAAAGTCTGGGTGGAAGGTTCATATTGAAAGAATACAGAAAATGGTCTCTTGTACGTATTGCTTCAATCAGAGCATATGGCCCAGTTACTAGAAAAATATTGTGAAGTGTTGTTCTTTGATGGTACATATAAAGTTAATTAAGAAGGGTATATCTTGCATTCGATTCTGTGTGAAGATGGAACAAGCCATGGGATGCGTGTATGTTATGCATTTGTTCAGCGGAAGACATCAGAAATATTAAAGTCTTTCCTAGAGACATTCCTTTCTTTGAATCCTGTTGTAAAGGAGAAGTGCAAAATTGTGGTAATGGACAAAGATATAAATGAAATGAATATAATTAAGCAGCTTCTGCCCCAATGTGGAATCTTGTGTTCGTGGCACATGTTAAAGTATTTACACACCAAAGTGATGCAGCATAAGTCAGTCTAAATACGAAGTATCTTAAAGATATATTTACGAAACTGGTTTTTGCACATACTTTAGATATATATCGAGACCACTTGCAGGATTTGGAAGAAGCACTTCAAGATGACAAAGCCCTCCTGGAGTAGTTCTAGAAAAATTGGCAGAGTTGCAAGAACATGCGAGTTCATGCTTATCGTGCAAATGCATGTAGTTTAAAAAATAACACTACCAATCGAATGGAAAGCCATTATCAAAAGTTGAATTATCTAACACGTGACATGCACTTAGTGGAAGCAGTAAAAGCTCCGATAAGGTATGTGACCCATCATGCTCTCGCACTCAGCCATACGAAATATAAAGAAATGAGAACTTGCATTGACACCAGTAAGGCTGATGAGCTTTGCATTGAAGTGTCAGCAAAATGCACTGAATATACTAGGAAATTGGTATGTAAAGAATATGGGCTGTTTATGAAATATCCAGGAGACTGTGTTGTCTCGGCTGGCAAATGCATCATTTTTGTAAGCAGTAAGCTTTATGAAGTTACTAGTAATATGAGGACATGCATATGCAGATCGGATGCCCATGCCTATTATTAAACATTGCGGCTGAAAAGGTAGCTTCTTGTCTCCCAGCAAAGGTGGACGAAATCCTTGTGGGCAATTTTATTATTTAGAAAGAAGTGCTAAAAGAAAAAAAGTTCGCTTAAAGAGTTTCACGAACTGCACAATAAGGAGTTTCGCAAGATTCTCAAGCACTTTCCAACCAGATGGCTTTCGCTGGGAAAATGCCTGGAAAGGCTCCTATATCAGTGGGCACCGCTCTTGAGTCTTTTCCTTCAAGAAGTGAAGAGAGATTCCACTACAGAGTCCCAATTTCTGACCTACTACGACATTCCCTAAATACCAGCACAAACTAAAGACTCTGAGCAGCACCAGTTGAGACAGAAGAGAAAGAAGTCTGCTGAATCAACACCTGTGCCTGTGAAAAAAGTTAAGGCTACTGATGTGTGCAAGACTGGATCAACTTGCATAACATGAGGAACGACTGTTCGTGTTCTTGAAGTCGGAGCTTAGCAAAGCTTGCTGTCTGTTTTATAACATTATTCCTGCTTTTGAGACAGTCAACTGCCGCCTGCAAGCACAGGCACCCCTAATATACAAGCTACAGCCTATACTTTTAAACCTTCTTGAGGACATCCTTTCAAGGTTTGTGAGGCCAGCACTGCTAAAACAGCACAATGACATCTGCTTGATGGACTACCACAGTAGAAATGTGCAAAAAGATGACCAAGTCTTGGTATTTGACACAGAGCAAAGTGTGTTGTTGAAAAGGTCAAGCCAAGTGACAAAAAGGAATTTTTCGAGGCTGTTAGAAAATACATGGTTGCTGCATGCGACTACATGCGCCTCAAATTTCCTTTTAGAAATGAGGCTTTCATCAATGCACGTGTTGCAGATATTGAAGCTATGAATAACATGTCATTTAGGAATGTCCTTTTCCTTGTTGAGTGGTTTCCAGCGTTATTGCCACAAAACGAGCAAGAGACCAGAGATCAAGCTATTATTGCACTGAAAATGAAATTTGTGAAGATGCAGTCTTTCAAAATTTCTTCAAATATACTGGAGGAACCGGCCGATGTGCAGTGGAGAAAAATCTCGCTGCTGAAAGGCGAAGATGGACTTATGAAATTCAGTCGCATTGCTCAAGTGATCCTGACAATCCTTTCAGTACCGCCAGCAATGCTGAATGCGAGCGGCAGTTCAGCATTGTGAGGAAGGCTCGAACAGAGTTCCACGCTTCCATGTCAGACAAGACACTTAGCCAACTACTTCAGCCCAAATGTCATAGCCGCGGACCGTGTTATTCACAGGTATATTCTGAGGAGTTTTTGAAGAGGGCCAAATCTGCCACAACAAAAATTGGGCAGTAATGTAACTGCGAGTGACACAGCTTGGACTGTTCTTTGAGTGACAGCTTGGACTAGCATGGTGCTAAGGTTGTACTCCATGTGCAGTTTCTCGGTGCAAAAAAAACATTCTTTTGGCAAAGTGTTGGAGTGGCAGCGGTGAACATTGTTATGCCCGACAGTGCTCGAAGGACTTCTCGAAAAAAGTGGCTTCTGCCACGTCGAAAATTTGGTGGTGGTGACCACAGCGGGGTAGGTTTTTGGCGGTTTACAAAAACTATACCAGAATTGTGCCATGATAACTCCATAAAAACTCAATCTTGAGAAAAAGCGTGTAAAAAATTTTATCCCCCGTGACCGTGACCCCCCCCTTGCATCTCCTTAACCCCTGCGCTGCCAAACTGGCAGGTATGAATTAAAGTCAGTGCTTATACTTTGACATTATGATGTACGTGTACCATCAGTGCAGGGCTCATGTTGGTTACCAGTCGCGACACCATAACAAGGACCTGCTGCCAGCCATCATGTCCTGGTCCTGACCTGCCTTTGGGAAGCTGACTCAGCCGTCTAGGTTAGCGAGCAGGTTCCCAGTTCTGGTCACCAGCCACAATGGTGCAGTGACCAGCCACCATTGTGCATCCATGGATAGATCTGTCTGATATAGTCTTAATGCAGGCTTGTTAGTACGTTGTGAACTTGCTATAAACAGTGCTACAACTAGACAAAGAAAGAAACAGAAGCTGCAAGTGACATCCTGTCTCTTGCAGCTCTATCCATCAGATGTTCTCATCTCTCTGCTCACATTTGGAGGTTGTTTTCACACTATGACTGAAGCGCTTCTGTCCATGACTTATGAGTGAACTGGGCTTCTCATCTGCTTCAGTCAACAAATACACCCACAAAGAGTGAGTCTGCCACTGTGGATGACACCAGCACTGGAACTACTAGCGACCTGTTTTGTTTCAAATGTTCAGCATAACGTCATTTATTTTCAAGCGCATGCTATATACTTGCTCCATGAGAGAACACAACAACGAAGAGCGCACACATGCTTGACACAAACAACGAAATTTTTGAAAAAGATGTAGCAGGTTTTGCCTCTTGGTGAAGATCCCTGCAGGCACGTACCTAATTACCACCACATTTTGCCAACAAGCAGCCCATGTAAGACGTTCGAACATGCGCTATTATGTCGGGTCATAACCAGTTTCCTCGAACCACCTTGCTCTTAGTTCTGGCACGACATAGGTTCCAAAGATTTATTTCTTGCAAACTGTGCGTGTAATTGTAGACCATTCTTCAACAGTTGTTTTCCTGCTTACTTGATAGGAAAACATGAGCTACAAATTTTTTAAGTTTCTAAAATATGAATAGTAATTGAATTGTGAATGGTAATCTACACGCAGCCTTAGTATATATTTTCTTTATAATCATTTTCAATTTGAGACATGGCACAAGTTTTGAAGTACGACTGAAGCCTCTCATATGCATGTTTCGTTTATTTGAAGGTGCCATGCAGCAATTTTGAATTAATCCTGCAATCAACTAAAATCTGAATGCTTTGCGAATTGCCTGCCACAAAGTGTATTTTACTAGATAAATTGTTGTGGGCTTGTTACACAAGCTGAGGATGATGACGATACTGACTGCCGCAACGTCACTGATGAGACAGAGGATAGCGCGTGTACAATTTAGGTGCACACACGAGGTTCTGTTAGTGCTACATTTCTAATTTACACACGAGCGAGCGCAATATGTATGCTTTACCACAATACACTGCGTGCACTTCATCGCAAGGCACAACTGCCTTGCAGCACTGTTCAACTTTAAGAAGACGCTTAAGGTGGCAATTCTGAGCACAGATTTGTAGTGCTCCCAGCATGTTTTCAATTTTATTTCTGTTTTTTCTTTGTATACACCCACAAGAAGAGACATAGCTTAGAAAACCGATTGTGGCCATCGGCGACAGCATATTTAAGGCACTTGGAAAATAACGTCGTGTGAACGTCTGCTAATATTCCATCACTTCCAACTTGTGCATTTCGTATCTGTCTCACACAGTTACGCAAGACGAAGCTCCAATGAAAGTATTGGCACAAGCATACACTTCAGCCAAGCGACACATCGATCCTTACGCAACACACGCACTTACCAGACATACACATACGGCATACATCCACAAATAGCATAACACACGGTGTTCATGATCGGGCAAGTCGTTATCACATTGCTTATAGCCAGTGTAGAAAACAGATGGAAGATGGAGCTCGGAGGCGAGGAAGAAGTAGCCAGGGGCACGCTCTGCATATATTTTTTTTTGTTCTGTCAACAATAAACCGAAGACGTATCGGTTCTGCGGTCTCTCTGGTCCTTCTGAAACATGGTGCCGTGACCAGGAGGATCTGAAGACAGACGCACAGACTTCAACCCCATTCGCAACAACGGGTTGAAGAACGAAGCAGCGGCGTCTGGCTCAAGGACGAACCGTCGAGAGAAGGACCACGACCGACGACTGTTGGCGACGCACATAAACAGGCAAGAGCTCTTTCAACACGTTTTAGCATGATAAAGAGGTCCTATCGAAGAAGCGGAAGACGCTTCGAGCAAATGTGACGACGCTTACGAGCGAAATCGATAAGAAGATAGAAGACGCCGATCGAGCGCGACTTATGACGCTTCTGAACCAGATGAAGAGCGTGTCACAGACGCTAAGACAGGTTAACGAACAGATAGAACCGTTCATTGAAGAAGACGACGCGGAGGCAGAATTTGAAAGAGTTTTGCATTATGAGATGAAGATCGTCGCTGCAACGACAAAAATAGAGGAGCGATTACGCGAGTTAGAACAAGCGACGCAACTGACTACGAGAATAGTGACAGAACAGGCGAGTTCAGTGCAAGGTACTAACCAAATCTCGGAGACGCAAGAGCTTGTTAAGTTGCCACGTCTTGAGATGATCAAGTTTGATGGGAAAAAACAGCATTTCCAAGGTTTTGGCATCAGTTCGAGACATCGGTGCATAACAGAGTGAACATGCCGAAGAATCAAAAATTTAATTACCTTCTGGCGTCTCTGAGCGGGGAGGCTGCATCCCTCATAGAAGGTTTGCAGTTTTCTGATCAGAATTACGAGCATGCAGTCGCTCTTCTGAAAGAAACCTTCGGACGAGAAGATAATTTGAAACAAACCTACATAAAAGAGCTTGCAAACTTGGAAGCAGTGAAGAGTCCTAAAGATGTAGATGGGTTGAAGAAACTTCCAAAAGTTGCAAGTGAACACACGAGCATTGCAGTCATTAGGAGTGCAAATGGGTAGTTACGCCACAGTGATAGCTCCTGTTGTAAAATCTGCGCTACCGTTGGATATGAGGATTGAGATGAAGATGAAAGAGTTAAAAAAAGGTGACAACAGACCAGCAACTACGGAATCAGACTCAGCGTCAAGAGACAGCACGAGCAGTTTGAAAGAAATTATGGAGTTTTTAAACATATATATACGCAGCAGAGAAGAAACTCGAGAGGAAAAATACGACGTGACCCAGTCACCGCACAGTATGAGGCGGACTAGAACATCTACGCTTCAAAGCATATCGATTAAGAAATGCATCTTCTGTGAGATGACTGGAGACTACACTGAAGATTGCAGAAGCATTAGTATGCAACAGAAGAAAGAAGCCTTACAACGGGAACGAAGGTGCTTCAGATGCACCAGACCTCACCACAAGGCGAAGATATGCCGTGCTAATGTACGCTGCAAAACATGCAAGGGAAGGCACGCGACATCCATGTGTCGACCACGTAGGCCTGCAGGAAAGTCAGCACAGCAGCAAAGCGGGGATGTTGAGCAAGTGCTTAAAAGCGCGCAACCTGACCGGTTAGACACCAGCAAGTCCTGCAACATGCACGCACAGCAGTCTGATGAACACAAGTGCATACTACTGCAGACAGCCTTTTCGTGGACGGAGGGAGAAGACAGCGGGTGCTACGCACGGATTCTGCTGGACAACGGGAGCCAGAGGACATTCATCCTCAAAAGATTGGCAAGAAAACTAGCGTGCAAGGCAAAAAGATCCGAAAGGATTACTGTAGGATCATTTGGAGGAGGAGAGATGGAACTATACATGAAAGTCGTCGAGGTCAGCGTGAGGAAGGATCCCATCTCGGAGCCAGTCACGATTGAGGCACTGGAGATAGAAGTTATATCCTGTGACGTGCTACCATCGCCACCGTTGACAATATACGAAAGAGCAAGATCGATGGGAATTCGTTTGGCTGATGACAACCAGAAGACGGACAAAGAAAGAAAAAATATGGAAACTTCTATATTCATTGGAGCAGATTATTACTGGACTGTCGTCACTGGCCGAATTTGCGAGATTCATCCAAAAGTAATGGCAATAGAAACAACATTGGGATGGACAGTCCAAGGTCCTGTAGGACTTCATTGTGTGCCGATGAAATCATCGACGGTTATGGTACTCGAAGTCAGTGCCAAGTCGGACACGACTGCGGACGAACTGCAGAGATTCTGGGACTTGGGAAACATGGGCATCAAGGAGAACCCAGCAACAAAGATGAACGATGAACATGTGCTAGACTACGTCCGACAAACAATGGAGTTCAAGGCAGGAAGATACCAAGTGCGGCTACCATGGAAGGAAAACGTGACATTAGACGACAACAACACCATTGCAGAGAAGAGGCTTATCCAGGTGACCAAAAAATTATGCAAGGATAAAGATGAATTCCTAGCCTATGACAAAGCTATTCGAGAGTACTTTGAGCAAGAAATAGCAGAAAACGTCGAAGAAGATGCTGGACCCGATATACAGAACAAATTTGTATACTACATGCCGCATCAAGCAGTAATCAAGAAGGACCGAACAACGACGAAAATACGGATCGTCTTTGAGGCATCGTCAAGCCAGAATCCAGGTGAATCCTTAAATGACAACTTGGAAAAGGGGCCAAACCTAAACCCCGAAATCACAAGCTTGCTGATGAACTTTCGACATCACAAGATCGCTATGTCAGCCGACGTGGAAAAAGCATTCTTGCAGATCAAGATACATGAAAATGACCGAGACGCACTGCCATTCATGTGATGGGAAAGAATACCCAGCGCAGATATGCCTACCCCGAAGATAAAAACATGGAGGATGACGAGGGTTACTTTCGGAACTACACCAAGTAGCTTCCTTCTAGCGGCCACGATTCATCGACATTTGGATAAATTCGAAGAAAAATATCCTGCAGTTGTGGCGCAACTCCGGAAAGGAATCTACGTCGATGACGTTTTACTAGGAGCCAACGAATACTCGACATCGACAAAGATATACAAAGAAGCACGAGATATTTTTCGCTATGCGGGAATGAATTTAAGAAAATGGATTTCAAATGACGCCGAACTAAGAAAACTTTTGGATGAAGAAGAACTACGGACTGTGGTTGTTGAAGCAGAAGGAGTAATTAACAACTGGCCTCTTACTTATGTGTATGACGATCCTAACGAGCCACAACCCATCGCGGACATTATAGGAGGCCGGCAAGCAATGAACAAGCAGGAAGAAAACAGACTCGAAGAATACAGTTTGTTGAATTACTGGAGTGCGAGAAAACAGGCAATGATAACATGGTGGACCAGGTGGAAAAAGAAGTACCTGAGGAAGCTTAAGTGTGCCAGCAGAAAAATAGAGGGTCACACAAATATCCAAGAAGGAGATGTACTTCTGCTTGAAGAAGCACGAAAAAGAACACGGTGGAAACTCTGCAAGGTTAAAAAGACTTTCCCAGGCAAGGATGGACTAGTAAGAACATGCTTGCTTCGTGCACCTGAAGGAAAATTAGTCAAGAGGCCGATTCAACTGTTGTATTCGCTCGAAGGTTGCTTCGGTTGAATGTGGCCGGCGGGAAGATGTAGAAAACAGATGGAAGATGGAGCTCGGAGGCGAGGAAGAAGAAGTAGCCAGGGGCACGCTCTGCATATATTTTTTGTTCTGTCAACAATAAACCGAAGACGTATCGGTTCTGCGGTCTCTCTGGTCCTTCTGAAACAGCCAGTATTACAGAACGAGACCACGTATCCATGCGCAGAGGCGGTTCTCGCAAATGCATACAGCTCCTGGCCAAGCAAAGACCACGGAGAAATAACTACTGCACGGTATAGACTCTCACAAGTTAGTGAGGAACCTTACGGTAGACCTTTCGTTCTCACCACCTAAACGTCCCCAAAAACTATCCAACACAGCGATCCTGTCGCCGTCTATTCATACATTTTAAGCCAAGTCAAGCCGGTTTTAAGGGGAGACGCGGGTCGAAAAGTCGCGTTTTTTTCCAAATTTCACCTTTTCTGTTTTTTGTTGCTTTATCATCTTTATACATTATATTTTGACATCTGAAAATATCACAGCGAAATAAGCATCAGAAGTCAGTGAAAAACGCGTCTGAGTGAGCGGCAGTGACGCGCGGCATCACGAAATTTACACAAAACGGGCTGCTGTTCGCGTGCTCGCGGGGCCGCGAAGAGAGCTGTCCGCCATATTGCGGCCGCTGGCTCGTGTAGAGTTGTCCTTACTCTCCACGATCCCGGTTCTTGAAGTCTCGTACGTTCACGAAAAATCTAAAAAAAAAGCAACAAAAACAGTCTTTTCCCGCCGTTTCAAACCGCGCGCCACTAACGCAGGGCCGCCATTGGCTGACAGCACCCGTGTTTTCTTGCCGTAGTTCGCTTCACTGTTTTCCGGAGTTATTTTTCGCTGTTTTCGTGCGATGGCAAGCCCGAAAAAGGCCGTTGCCGACCATCGGAAATACAGAAGTAAGAACAAGTTCAGAGGGAAGCGGCGGAGGACGTACAAGAAAGCCACCGCCAACGAAAATGTCCGCGACGGGCCAGCGGCCGGTAGGCCTAACATCGACCACGGCAACGTCGACCATGGCAACTGCGACGACGAGATCAACGCTGCAGTGAATTTTGTGAGTGCATCGCAGAAAAAGATCGCGTTATTCGAAAACGACGTCAGGCCGAATGCCGATTGTGCCGAAAGCGTAGTGCTGTGCGAGTTGGGTGCATTGACGGCCGTCGTCGCAGGCGCGGCATGCCCCGTTTGTCACGAGAGTAAACTCGCAGTTTGGGCACCGAATAAAAAGCGGAAAGGCCTTTCGGCGTTTCTGGAGCTACACTGCGAGAATGCGGAGTGCTCGGAGAGCATCCTTTCGTCCGCGTACTCGTCGAAGCGGGTCGCGTCAGATGGCGGCCGCGGTGCAAGCAGAAGCTACGACAGCGGGAGTTCGCGTGACGCCTTTGCCGTGAACCTGAAAGTGGTGCTTGCAGCGCGTGCCGTCGGTATCGGGCATGAGCAACTTTCACGATTTTGTGCAGTAGTTGGATTGCCAAACCCTATGCACCATAAGACCTTCCATGCTATCGGCAAAAAGATTCACAGTGCGGCAGTGAAGGCTGTCTGTGAAAACATGCAAAGGGCACGCAGCGTCACCAAAGAGGTGGCTGGTAACAGTGACGTGCCAGTCATGTTTGACGGCACATGGCAAAAAAGAGGCCACAAAAGCCACAATGGTGTGGGAACTGTAGTGTCCTTGGACACTGGTTTGTGCCTGGACTATGAAGTGCTTTCCAACTTCTGCCTGGCGTGCAGTTTGCATAACGACATGGGAGGCGATGAAGAAACATGGCAGGCGTTTCATCATCCCGTTTGTGAGAAGAATTGCGACTGTTCTTCGCATGCCATGGAGGCCGAAGCTGCAGTGCGCATTTGGCAGAGGACTGTGGACTATGAGACACCCCTGCGGTTCACCATCTTCCTAAGCGATGGAGACAGCAAGGCCTACAACGGGGTCTGTGATGCCAACGTGTACCCTGACACTCCAATTGAAAAAGAGGAGTGCACCAACCACGTGGCGAAACGTCTGGGCACCGGCCTGCGGAAGCTGCCAACGCCACTTCCACGAGGGGAGAAGCTGAGGGAGACCACCATCCAGAAGCTTCAAACTTACTTTCAGGTGGCCATTGTGAACAATCGGGGAAATGTCCACAAGATGTACACTGCCATATGGGCCTCATGTTTGCACTCGTGCTCAACAGACGGTGCTGGAAGTCACAAGTTCTGTCCTGCAGGCCCAGACTCGTGGTGCAAGCACCGACGTGCTGAGGCGCAGGGCCAGCCTGCACCGTGCCACACCCCCCTCCTGACCAAGGCCCAGTTTGGCAGTCCTCCCAATCTACAAGCGTCTCACAGATGCGAAGCTGCTTGCCCGGTGCCTCCACGGCAAGACACAGAACGCGGCCGAGTCCCTGAACAGCAAAATATGGCTGCTGTGTCCAAAGACCCGGTTTGCTTCCCGGACTGCTGTGGAAACAGCCACAGCCATTGCAGTCCTGTGGTTCAACCGGGGCCACGCGAGCTTTGAAAAGGTGCTGGAAGAGCTTGGGGTGCTTCCTTCGGAGGCCCTGGTTACCCTCAGCGACCGCCGAGACAGCATGCGCATGCACAAGATGAATGTGCGTCAGACCGCTGAGGCGAGGGCACACCGTCGCAGTGCAGCCAAGAGGGCCCGGGTGGAAGAGTCCTGCCGCACCAGCCGGGAAGGGAAAACCTACGGTGCTGGAGAGTTTTAGACAACTGATATTCCCTCTGGACATGTGTGTATGTGTTCAGCACAAGTTTCGTGCTACTGCGTTTTTCATTTTTGTAAATACAGACTTTCAAACTTTCAAACGCGTTTTTCTCATTTCGCAATTTTGGCCAATTTGCATTTTTTGCGGGAAGTGTTTCGGGCACTTAGAATGGTCATACGACGACGAAATTTGGCACACACATTGAGGAGAGTGCGTAGGGTGCCGATATCTACTTGAATCAGCACAACCTATCAGCTGTAAATATCTATTAATAAATTTAATGGTGGTCGAGTGGAAAAAAAAGGGTACTTTGCTACACAGATGTTTTTTTCATAGTTTCAAAGTTGGAGCACAATTTCTAGCTAGATATCGGCACTCTATGGCTAATAGGGAGCAAAAGGAGCCATTGAACAACTCTCTGCATGAACATTTAGTATGCGCGAAAGTTCCCGGAAAACTTATCAAGTTTCACCATTACTTGAAACACAACTCCCAAACTATTGCACTTATGTAAAAACTGATTACAGATTTGGAATCAGGAGGAAAAACTGCATCAGTGGTCCAATTTCTGAAGCTCTAAGTTGAATAACAAAAAAAAGTGCTTTCGAGGAGCGTCTCCCCTTAAGCGGCTATTGGGTGAACCGAGCGTTTTGGCCCTCAAAAGGGTCGTGCCACCCGGTGGCAGCAGACGCGGCTGAAAATATAACAAAAATGTTTTTCCCACGTCTTCCGAACGCCCCCGCTGTCACGACACGCGAAACCAAGACTGCCATGCTGTCAGAGCCATTCCAGCAGTTTCGTATCCGCTCACATCGCATCGCCACTTAGGACTAGTCAGCGTTGTTTTCTGCTCTTTGTTTTGCGCGATAAATGACGAGAATAATCGTAACTTTCGCCTCCGCAAGTACTGGACGGCGTGCCAGTACAAGGGAAAGCGAAAACAGAAGCGAGGAAAAGCCACGAGCGCGGCGGACGCTGCAGGCCCCCTACGCCAGCGGAACGGCAGCAAGCCTCCCAGCGCAGCACAGGCAAGCGCGTCTGATTTTATCAGCGATGCTTTCAACTTCGTGAGCGCCTCGGAGAGGAAGTTGGCAGCGTTCCAAGATGAAGAGATTGCCGACAGCAGGATGGGCACAGGCGTCGTTATCTGTGAAAGTGAAGCGCTGACTCGGCTCGTGAGCAGTGCCACGTGTGGAACGTGTGGGAAATGCAAACTTGTGGTGGTGGAGGTCGCAAGCAAGCACAAGGGCCTTGCTTCCCTTCTAGAGCTCCGTTGCACAAATGGAGCATGCCCAGCAGCAGCAGTTTCGGGTGTGTATTCGTCGGAACGCACTGATGCCAATGGCTGTGAAGGTTTTGATGCCGAGCAGTGCCGTGGAAGC
The DNA here is from genome assembly GCF_043290135.1 of Rhipicephalus microplus. Classification (NCBI taxonomy): domain Eukaryota; kingdom Metazoa; phylum Arthropoda; class Arachnida; order Ixodida; family Ixodidae; genus Rhipicephalus; species Rhipicephalus microplus. Next base: position 189,380,316 of record NC_134702.1, read on the forward strand.
CCTCGCGATAGTTTGGCCATCAATGTGAAAATAGTGCTTGCTGCGCATTCGATTGGTGTCGGACACGACCAGCTGACAAGGTTTTGTGGCATTCTTGGCTTACCAAAGCCACTTCACCATAAGACATTTTACAACATTGTCAAGAAAGTGCACACTGCTGCCACCAAAGCAGCCTCAGACAACATAGCAGAAGCAAGGCGAATAACTGCACTACAAACTGATCGGACTGACGTTGCTGTCTTGTTTGATGGGACTTGGCAGAAGCGCGGGCACAAGAGCCACAATGGTGTTGGCGCTGCAATTTCGTTGGACACTGGCCTCTGCCTGGACTACGAAGTGTTGGCAAACTACTGCCAAGGCTGTAGCAGCCATAAAGTCCTTGACAACAAAGAGGAAGAAGTATGGCAGGCCTTCCATTCTCCTGTGTATAAAAAAAATGTGGACTGCACATCACATGCCATGGAAACACAAGCTGCACTACGCATCTGGAGCAGGACGCAGTCCTATAACGTGTAGTTCACCACATTTCTGAGCAACGGCGAAAGCAAGGCATATGCTGCAGCCTGTGAAGCACACATATATGGGTCGAAGGCAGTGATGAAGAAGACTACACGAACCATGTTGCCAAACGTCTTGGTACTGCACTTAGAAAGCTGAAAACACCACTGCCCCATGGGCAGAAGCTCAGTGACAAGACCATTCAAAGGCTGCAGAACTATTATCACATCGCAATAACCAGCAACCGGGGCAGCGTAAGAGGCATGTTCTGTGCAATCTGGGCCTCGTATTTCCATTTGTGCTCCAGCAATGAGGCAAGCAGCCACAAGCGCTGCCCCGATGGAAAAGGGTCATGGTGCAGGCAAAAGAGAGCCCTAGCTCTGGGAGAACCTGCTCCTGAACACCCCCCTCCTGACCAAAGCACAAGGCAAAGCACTGCTAACAATTTATGAACGTTTAACAGATGCCGAACAGCTTGCCCACTGTTTGCAAAGGAAGACACAAAACGCCGCTGAATCCTTGAATCGCAAGATTTGGATGTTGTGTCCGAAGAGTCGTTTCGCATCACGTACTGCAGTGGAGACTGCCACCGCCATTGCAGTGCTGTGGTTCAACAGGGGCCACTCCAGCTTCGAAAAAGTGCTGAAAGAACTGGGAGTCCTTCCTTCGAAGCAGCTGGTCAGACTCAGCCTGGAAAGTGATCAGAAAATAATCCGGAAGATGTCTGTGAAGCTGACTGCTGAAGCCAAGTCCCATCGCCGCAGCCAGGTGAAACGAGCCCGTTCCGAAGACTCTGTTCGCAAGAACTGTGAAGGCAAAACTTATGCATCAGGAATGTTCTAGTGTTCCAAGTCTAGTAATAGACATATTGAAGTACATTCACACAAAGTTTTATTTAATTTCAGCAAGAATTTTGGCATTCAATGTACAAATAAACTTTCATTTGAGTTTTTCTCAAATTGGTGTTTTCGCCCATTTTTAAAAGTTTGTGCGCACAATTTTTACCTCTTCTACTTGGATCCCAATAAAATTTTGCACAGATGTTCTTTGGGGTGCATAGAAAGCGGAAATCTTGTTTATACGTCTAGTCTCACAACATATTTATTATAGTTCGAAAACAGAATGCCAACAAACAAAAAAGAATGACACTCTAATTTTAATTAATTTTTGTTAATAAGAAAATTCAGATAAATTGAATTCACCTAGATTTTAGCAATTTGTGGCTTGTAACGAACTACCGAGTGTGTTTTAAAATGCTCTGGCATATCAATTACTAAAAAAAAATGTGTGTACAAGAAAGGTGTTAATTGTACACTTTAATACAACTTAAAAATCGAACTACTATCGCTATAAAAAACTGATAACAAATATCATAACAGGAGCTCAATTTACAAAACTGTGCAAATTTCAGCCCTCTATCTAAATTCATGTTATAATTTTTTTTTCGAGGAGCAGAAGTAGCAGCCATTTCAAGCTTGAGTTCTTTAAAACAAATCCCTGATATAAGGGTACTTAAAGCCAGTATACTTTAGCATGTATTTGTGTGATCCCTCTTTGTTTTTTACGAAATTGAGGCACTTGGGCCAACAAAGAAGCTACGAAGGGACGCCCAGAAAAAGTCTGAGCAAGAATGCTTTCAGAAACAGTGCCTAGCAGCACTCACGTGGCTCTGCAGCAGATGCTACAGGCTTTTGAAATATAGAAAGACCAGGTGGAGCGAAATGAAGAGCCTGCTTCAGATGCTTCATGCAGCAATAACTTGTAGCAGCCTAATGCCAGCATTTGCATGTGCAAGACACAGCCCTATGAAGCACTGCAGTAGGAAGTGCAGGAACTGCACACCCTCAAGAAAAGCTGAAGAAAAGCTTGCTTCGAAAAACCTTTTCAGCTAGTGAGTGCTTTTTATATTTTTATCATGCTCTATTTGTCCCCACTTATTTTTATATTCCTCAACTTTCGACAAACAAACTGTATGAGTAATGAGAGAACATTCAAACAATGTCGGCACAGCTTTGCAATGTAGTTGTTTGCATATTGTTGCAGCTGACGTGGCTGAACCATTGACATGATGGCTTGTGACATGCTGCTGAAACAATATCACAGCGTGGCTCTGGCTGCATAAGTGCGCTGTCATAAAATGAGGACCTAACATTTCTGGTGGAGTGAGTGGTGCTCACTTAATGCAATGAGTGCTGGTTAGTTTACTGAAAAGGATACTTCTGCTGCCGTTTAGCACTCATTCATTGTCTTGCTTCTTCTCTCCTACAATTTTATATGCATCAATTTACCAATGTATTGTACAAACCACGCAGCCACTTTACTGAAATTCTTTGCATATTTTTTTCTCTATGTTTTGATACATTCACATAAAGAATTGATAGAGAGGTGACAGGTGCACCTCTCTATCAGAGGGATGGGGCAGAATTATATTTCAAAATTGGGAAAAACTTGGTGAAATTCTAAAATCAGGGTGCTGGATTCCTCACCTGACCAGTTGTGGAGCTTGGTGGTTTCCACATAAAACTACACACCTTTCTGATGAATGATGTCACAAGATGACAGGAAGATAGAGGAAAACCAGTCCCTACCTCTACAGATTGCCCAAGCTTACTGGGATCACAGAATATCACAGACTATGAATTGCTGAGATCGGCCAGGTCTGGTCCAGATGGTGAGCCAGAAACTCGCTAAAATACCTAGCGATATCACACCGTGGAGTTGGGCGGACCCGCTCTCACCTTTTCTTTTGACATGGACAACCGGAGAGAAACAACAGGTCAAAAAGCACACATCTTGGCTTGGAGCATGCGCAATACATAACGTGCGAATCGACCACCAAGTTAGAGCTGAAGTGGTGGGTGTGGATGTGACAGAAAAGTACCGTGCGATAGCCAAGGTTTTGAGCGAGCCAACTGGCGACTTTCAGGCCAACAGATTTTTCGAGTTGTCGGCCATGCTGGACACCAAGGCTATTTCGCAGCTCGTTGAGGCGGTCAGAACAACAGCCGGCTCCCCAATGACGAAGCTGCGTACCTTAGATGCATGTTGTTGGATGAGGTCGTGGTTGATGGAGCCAAGATGATGAGGATCACACCTGGCCTCCCAGTTTGCACTTGATACATACATAACAAAAGTGGAAAGATATATGGGTGCGTACGGCGACCAGGCGACCAACGGGTCACTCGCGGCTGTCCACCTGTCATACTTCCCAGCACTGATGACAAGGAAAGCAATGTACCCGGGGAGGAGCAGATTCTGCACAGACACCTGGGGTAGCCAGACGGCTGTGGTCCCTGTCAAGATGGAGTACAGTGGCTCTCGTGCAGTGTTACCTTACATGCTGAGTTTTGTCACCACAACATACTGGACCCAGAGAGTGGGTTACAATGTAACCGTGAAGGATATGGCGGTCGCTGGCCCCCGCGTTTTCCAAGTTGACTGCTTGCCCAGGGCTGGGCAGGCACTCATCGGTGGGCCAGAGAATGTGTTGCTGGTGGTGATAGGCCTTGAGGTACACCCGGGCGACAGTGTCAAGTTTGCACTCGGAGGTGGAAAGACGGTTGATGTGCTCGGAAGGTCCACAAAGATGGGAACATCCCCCGATCCAACATTACGCGAGGAAGTCGTGGATGCTTGGGTGGAGTCAAGAAAAAGGGCGCATTGCTAGACGCCAGAGAGATGCATATGAGGCACTGACGATGCTCAACACGATGGTCGGCACCCAGGGTGTCTTCAATGTGGCACTGAACCTAGCCACCGAGTTGTCAAGAGTGTTCTTCCTTGGCGGTGGCGTAGCGGATGGTGGACAGGACAGCTACGGACTGTCTTGTGTGGGTGACCGCATGGCAACTGGGAAGCACTTTGGTAAAGGAGGACCTATGGTTCAAAAGTACGCCTTCGACGATGAAGGTGCGGTTGGGAACCAGCTCGAGTGGATCAGGTTTTACTTCCTGTCACCAGCTGGGATGTTGTGTGAGGGGACGGCGTCAACTAGTGGCTACGTGGAGGGCAAATGACCCCACATCAGCGGCTACACATGTGATGCCTTCTCGGCTGCCGTCAGTGAGTCGGATTATGAGCTGCGCATTGCGCGCACCATCCTGTTGGTGGCACCTGGGGTGCCATCAATCAGGCCCAGGCATGAATGTGCCCTATCATATTGGCTGAGTGGCAATGCCACCTTGTTAGCTGGTACGACTTGGGGTGCATATCTATCATTTGGCCTGGATTGGGCGATGCTCAACGGCTTGCTGACACCTTCATCCGATCTCAAAATCTCCCTTAAGTCGCTGGTCCCACTTGTCACCAATGGGCGGATGACCAACTGCATCGTGTCAAAGAGAGGGCTGTACAAGGAGGGCAAACACTGGACAGGTTACTCAGAGGTGACCAAAAACGTGTCCACAGATGGGGTTGAGAGGAAGTTGCTCGATGTGCAGGGCCCATGTTCATCATCAGAGCTGTGATGAACAAGCTTTGTTTGCGGCTGGACAGGCCGCTATCGAAGCAGTCATACTATGACTTCAATGAGGATGAGGACTCCGTTCCTGATGGGGTCATCATGAAGGGGTCATCAGGATGGGTTTCTGTTCAATGATACAGTGTCGTCATCAGCAGCGTTTTATGGTGGAAGCTAAACTTCGTGGCCCTGGTATGGTCCGTTGAAGGCGATGCCCACTTGCAGCAACACTGTGGCCAGGCGAGTTCTTCTACAAGCATGGTCACATTATTTGTGCATCAAATATGTCACAACTAGAAGTCTACAGCCTGGCAGATGCAAGCCCCAGCTGCGCCAATCCGTTCGAAATGACTGACCCAGTTGCGTCCACCAAGTGAGTGATTTCTTCGTAAGGTGCCTTGCTACTCGCCGCATGGTGATGCGCTTTAGTTGTATTGATAGCTTGTGTGTCGCTTTCTGTAAGCGCATTAGAAGTTGAACTTCACTTTTGTGCGCTCCGTCATCTGAGATCCCTCCTATACATTGTCTTCAGACTATACCGCACCTCCAAGTAAAGCGGTCGAACTCCTTGGGAGAAAACAAGCAGCAGCTGCGTCTCCTGTTCTGGGTTCCCAAGTGCTGCTGTCATGCTCTAAATTGAAAGGAAGTGACTGCTTACTTGTTCAATTGTGCAGTTGTTGGAAGCTCTGGTAACTACTTTTCCTGCTCGCTGAAAGCAGAGGTGCTGAGGCTCGCAACGAGCTGGGCAGACGCATATAGTTACGTATTTAAATCCGTAGAATGCGCACTTTTATTGTAGTGAGGTAGGCACTGTTTACCAAAACAGCCTACTTTAAAGCAAAAATTAAAGGTGTGAATTTCTGTTTGACTAGTGCTCATGCATTGTTGCTTCATCTGTGCGATTCCTGTGCCTGTAAACGTGCGTCGCACGCCCGCATGTTTCGTCATTGTACTCGTAACAATGCCTTTTTGAATTCTCTTAAACGGTTGCAACCCTTAATGTTCATGTTCAGATCGCATTATCTTCTAGTAAATTCACGTGGACGCACAGCAACAAAAACTATAGACCATCTCCCCGAAGCACACCCTGATGGGATGCGAAGCAGCAGCGGTGTGCACAACGTTGACCCGGTTGAAACAGGCATCGTTTGTTTGAAACGCAAAGACACGGGAGGTGGGACGTGCTGAAGACCCTTGCGCTCGGCTTCCTTGGCTCAGGTCTCGTCAATGTTACTCGCGTGTTGTCTGTATTCTCGAAAGCGATCGGTGTCCTTGACTCCCACCTCGTCGGTGTCGCTGGTCTTTCACTGCCGAAACTTGCATTCAGCTTCCCTGGCTTGCACTTTGTCGATGTTGAGGTTGACATTCGCAAACGCGATCAGCTGCGCTAACCCTCGCAATGCCTGCGACAGCCGAGAAAGATACGTGCACACTAGCAGGAAGCATGTGGCGACGGTGTCCGGACCGTCGGCGCGATCGTGCAGCAAACAGTGGGACACAGTCCACAATGTTGGCGCCGCAAGACTTTCGAGGCGCACGCACCCGCCGGCTCGCGGCTTCTCGCCGACAGATGGGAAGAGGTCGCGTGAGTGAAATAATGCCCATGTGAAAAGTGGGCTCGAGCGTTGCGAGCAGTGGAGAGAGTGACGCGAGGAAGAGCGGACACAAGGCGAGCATGCGGCGGGCGACGGAGAGAGACGTCACTGCGCACCGCTAGGAGGGCGTGAGCTACTTGGCACCGTTCCAACACCTGTGGGGAGGGGAGTGGATGGAGGGACAGCATTACACAGGCTAGTAAAAGAGCTGCTTCGCGTCTAAAAAAAGTCGTGTTTATGTTCGGGATGCCATCGGCTAGGATGAGAGTGGCCGAACGAGTTCGCTGTGCACCGTTGAACTTGATTCGCCCAGTATGCAGCTAAATAGGTCGTGAAACGTTTTACAAAAATTTTCAACTACATGTGTACTCAGAAGTGCAACTCTCCATTCAATATTATGCCTCGACTCGTTTGATCATCTAGGCGCACTGAATAACTTAAAAAAAGTACTATTTAGGTTTCCCAGCTAATGTTCTTTTCAACTGTGCAAGTGACGTCTTTTTAAGACAGCGAATGAAAAGTATATGTCATTGATAAAACAAGGCGACACAGCGATGTCTTTGAGCCTTGGTTGAGCGTGGTTTGTAGCATCACACTGTTTTACGCCTTTACGAACTACAGCGTTGTCTGCAAGAGCATAGTCGGCTCTTGGGCTTTGAGTCCTATGCCGACGTCACTGGCATTATGTATTGATATAGCCATCAGCACAATGTAGTGTTTGTTATGACTATTTGTGCATGAGACAATGTTCTGAAAACGAAGGCTTCACAAATATTATATAACAATTTTCCACCTTCAATCTGTAGCGCAGAACCTAATTACGCTTGTGTGAAACCAGACGAACGCCCTGATCTGTAGACAAGCCACATTCAAATATGTATTTACAGCTGTACGCGTCAGGCTTCCTTAACCTATTTCAGAAAAATTTCTTATACAGAGTTTATGTGACTCAATTTGATGCAACAACTGCTCAAATGGCCTGAAAGCGTAGCTGTGGACGATATGGCACCTATTTAAAAAGTTGAAATAAATAGCATATGACGAGAGAAGGGCAGTACACCGCAATGGGGGTTACAGCACTAAAAAGGTAACAAAATATAGCTCGAAAGTGTACATGAGATTCGTCCACAGGATTGCCAAACAAAGCGGTAAATATGAAAAGAGCACATGTTAGATAAAGAAAAAGTTTTAACTACATTTGCAAGCACGAATCAAAAGCACTCACAAGACAAAAACGTAGGAACATTACATGTTCGTAATACATGAGGTAAACTAACTAAATTAAGGTGTGCATCATTTCAATACTGTTATGGTGGGTATCTACATTAGAATTATGCCACTTCACCAAAACGATTCTTCGCTCCCCTAAGCCTTAACTCTTATGTTCACAATTATAGTGCAATCGTGTGCGTGTAGTGCACGGACGCTGCCATTTCCTTCGCATTGCTATTTCTGGGCAAAAGTTTATGGAGCAGAATTTAAAAAATCAACATGCACACGACAAATCGCCACAATGCATAGTTTAATTTGTCAAGTACAATAAATGATTTGCTTTGCATCTCGATCGAGCCCTTTTCCTTGTTTTCCCCCATGCAATGCTACACGAAAACACTACAGTGTGCATAATCACTCCCTAAAATGTAGCACGCTGGGCAAACATGCACGCCAAATGCAACACCGTTTCCTTTTTTTTTAGATTAATTTGTTGGTGTACGTTTCACCGTGCACGTGTCGCTTCCTGGATGTCCAACTGGCGTATGTTACTCTTCAGTCAGTACATGCTACACTAGAACATTATCTTGCCAATTTATTGCAAGTGCTTCACAACCTCGCTCGTAGAAAAAAGATGGGTAAAATAAAGATTTTTTAAAACTACGAAGCGCGCTACTTCTATACACGGAGGCGTCACCCAGTGCTCGTCCGTTCGTGCATGAGTTGCAAGTTCGTCGGCCGCGGGGTTGTGGTTGCTGCTGCGAAAGTTATACGTTCTGATTTCCACAGTTCCTTCCCTGTGGCCACTGTTTAGTTATGAAGACAGCATACTGAGCGTGGACATGTACATCAGCGGGTGTATGACACTGTGACTTTGTTGCATATTTGTGCACAGAGCGTTTCTTCCTCGACTATGCGTGTTTGTGTGTGAACACGTGAGTGCTTAATGCCGAACAAGTGTTGTGTACCTCGATGTCGCGGGAACTACAAGAACGGATCCAAATTGCGGATATTCCGATTCCCGAAAGATGAAGAGTCGACAAAAATGGATTCGCGCTATACCGCGAGAAAACTTCTTACCAACATAGAACACGAGGGTGAGTAGTTCATTTTTTTTTTCATTATCCATTCATCGCAAGATGACCTGCACTTATTAGAGAGAGAGAGGCATTGACAATTCTTGAATATATATTTGCTAGGCACAAGCTCAGCAGTACTGCTAACGATTAAAACTTAAAGGATATGTCTAAAGCACTAGGCGCAAAACGTGTTTATTTAGTTACGCGAAGGTCTATGTATTTCTTCAGGTCTGTGAGCTTCACTTCCACCTGGAAAACATCACGCTCGAAACATCGTATACAGACGACTCGACTGGATGAACAGTCACTGCCCCCTTGCCGCATGCGCGCTTACTCCCAGGGGCGATTCCGTCGTTATTCCCCGACTGCCCCAAGTATCTGACATCACAGCGCAGTGCACGAGAAGCTCCGGAGGCAAAACAGTTGTGCCTGGAGTCGCGCGCACTGCAAAAAGCTCTTCAGCAATCGGCTGAGACATTCCAACATGAAGTTGAAGAGGACAGAATTCAGTCACTCAAAGACCTGTCGGACTACAGGAGATGCGATTCGTCGGCTTTCTGGCACGCAATAGAAGCGAAAGAACGCATCATCCTGCTGCACGTTGTTGACGAGGATGCCCCAAGCATTGAATATTCTGGCACGATCAAGCCGGATTTGAGCATACGCTTTCACTATTTGAAGGCCCCGACTCAGAAGCTCGGACGTAACATCTCGATTCCCGAAGTAGCTTCAGAGAAGAGAGAAATTACGGAGGTCCTTGGAACTATTAGAGAATGGGACCGCGACTTGATTTCGACAACCACCTTGAAGGGAGATACTGTAAAAACTGTGCGTGCACTGCTTGCCAAGCTGTGTAAAAAGGAAAAAGAGGATGATGTTCCCACAATCAAGTTCTTGATCGAGCAGCTCAACCTTTTGTCCGAAAAAAAGGTGTGAAGATGCCCCTCACCCGACGTCATGGTGTTTGCCTGCCTACTTTTTACCATCTTGCCTCACGCTTACAGATACATCCGCAGCTCCGGAAACATCATTCTTCCGCATCCTGTAATTATCCGATCAGTATGCTCGTCATACAAAATGAATCCCCAGCTTGAGCACAAGCAGTCTGCCTTTCTGAGATACATGGCGAAGAGGATATCGAACCTGGACGATTGCCAGTGCATTGTTACGCTAATGGCGGACGAAATACGCATGAAGCCTTTTTTTGAGTACAAAGGTGGAAACATCACTGGCATTGCGCACAACTTACCAGAGGCGGCCAACAACGCTCTTGCTTTTATGGCTCAGAGCCTCAAGTCAAAATTCAAAGAGGTAGCCCATATAGTGCCCGTTCACTCTGCAGATGAAAAGTTTCTGCACGAGGTGCTGAAAGAAGTATTTTTTGGCTTGGAGAAGATTGGCTACCAAGTTGTTTGCATTATAACCGACAACAACAAAATCAACAGGAAAGCTATGGAGCATATTGATCGGTCTTCTCCAACTTGCTAGTCTTCGGAGACTTGCTTTGTCTACGAGCATCGTTGTGATCCTGCAAGGCCACTGTTTTTTGTGGTAGACCCAGTTCATATTCTGAAGTGCATTCGCAACGACTGGCTGAAGCAGAAGAATCACATGCGGCACTTTTTTTTTCGTGATGGATTCAGAACACACAAACGGTCGGCGCATGTTGACGACATCATTTCAAACCATCAGAGATGTGTATATGCTGAGGTTAGCCAGCTACTGAAGCAGGCTCACACACCGACTCGGAAAGGGCTCTTTCCGACGGCCTTTGAAAAATATGTATAAAACTTGCCCTGCAGATATTTCACAACTCCTTCTCTCCCGCCCTGCCTGTCCTTGAATCGAAGCAAAACCTTCAGTTTGTTGAGGGGACTGCGGCTTTCATTGATATTGTGCTGACGTGGTGCAAGATTGTGAATGGCCAGACACCATACAAGGGGAAAAGGCTGAGAGATGAACTCCAACGCCCGGTGTCTTCTCTAGATGACCCGCAAGTGGACTTTTTGTACAACCTTTTGGACTGGCTGGACGAGTGGAAGAATCGCACTGCGGAAAACGACAGCGGCCAGTTGACCAAGGAAACCCACGCTGCTCTCCACCAAACAACTCAGTAACTCGTGGAAATTGCTACATACTGCCTCATTGAGCTCCACATGTTCTACGTCCTGTTTGGCAAGATCCAAACCAACAGCCTGGAAGACCGCTTTGGAAAATACAGGCAACTCGCAGGGTCGCATTACTATGTGTCCATACGACAAATCTACAAGGGCGAAAACAAGATGTGTTTGCAAAGCACACTGCCGACTCTCAGTAGACCTTCACAGCACGAAAGTCACAGAAACAAACAGTGGGAAGAGCTGGATCGAGACGAGCGTGCAGCACGTGCTACCTACAATATGGTTGTCACGCAAGACACCATGTCTAAGATGACGGACATCATTCCGGTATTAGTGTACAGTGTGGCAGGATACTGAGTTTACTCCACTTTGAGAAGGCTGAAATGCGAGCAGTGCAGGGACGTCTCAACCATTCACAAGGAAGTCACTGTCTCTGTGGAAGCTCCGAAGTTCGAGCTTGTGAAGGAGCTTGACCGAGGAGGACTCGTACATCCTTCAATATTTGCTGTCAATGTCGTTGCACACAGCTATGCAGTCGTTGAGGAGTTTTCAAGAACAAATGACTTTTTGACCATTCCCATTCAGCGTCAAGTGGCGACAGATCTCACTGTGGTTCTACTCAATGAAGATGAGTCATCTGATTTCGATGGCTGTGATGCTAGATGCACGAAGGAGATTTTCCTTAAGTACATTTTGTGGTGCAGTTCGAACATTTTGCTGAACAACTTCTGCTCCAGAATGAATGATGACATTCGTGACGCCAGTGAAAAAGAAAAAAAGAGGGAGCTTCAAACACTGAGTAACAAGTAGAATAGATGTGGTTTTCTTCCCAGGAAAAATCGTACTTGAAATCAAGATGTTGAAATCATTCGTGTGATTCTCTAGTGCGCCGCGGCGGTAGAGCTAGAGCATCAAGACTTTTGCAAGCCGGATGCAATCCTTCGTTACTCCGTGGAGCAATGTTAGGATGCTTAGTAGGATTTTTTTTCCCACATCTTTTATTCGGCCCAATCTAGCCGCAGTAGCTGAGACAGCGAGTGCGTTAGTTCTCCCAAAACGTGAACGAGACACTGGCTTTCCGCCACATTCGCGGGGTAACTGGGCCCCCTCCCTCTGACTTCACTGCAGCAGTCCTGCGGCCTTAAAATTTTGTTGGTGTTGAGTTAAAGCAAGCCAGAACCAATAAATGGAGGGGGGGGGTCATAGAAGAGGCGCTACACAGTAAAGAACAGTCAAGGCATGTCTGTATATTAGGCTTAATTGAAGCTTTGCATCTGACACGGCCTGCCCAACAGAAACTAATAAAGCTCGAGCCCAGACCACGCCCAAGATGAGCAGAAATCAGCCCTGCCGAACCCGAAGCGCTTGAACAACTCTAGACGCAGCTCCTCCTCTCTTTGACTCCTTTATTCCCCCCTATCCATGCGAAGCATAGCACACAGGGCGTAGTATAGTTAACCTTCCTACCTCTCTTATATTGTTTCTCTCTCCACTGAAATATATGTATGAAGCTTTACTAACATATTATGCACTTTTGATCCATTCATCTCGTTGCAATGCTGTGATGAGAAAAAATTCACATGATAGTCAACCTTAACTTTTCCAAAAATAGGCAGCAGGAACTTCTAGCCAACAAATGAGCTCACTGAATTAAAAATAAAGCAAATAACACTCAGTACCCGACACCAGTGAGTTAGTCACCAAAAGTGCAGCAGTACTTTTTAAAACTCGCTATACAAGCCCCAACACTATCAGCACTATGAGATATACAAGGGATCATTTTGCATTACGGTAGCATCATCAGCTTCCACAGGAACCACAAAGGCCAGAGAACATGCTGGCACCATTTGAAACAAGAAAAAAAAGTGCTCAGCATAATAATGAAAAAAAAAGACAAGGTGTTAGTCATAATTTGATAAAAGCAATGCATGAAAACTGATTGATTGATTGATTTGTGGGGTTTAACGTCCCAAAACCACTATGTGAATATGAGAGATGCCGTGTGGAGGGCTCCGGAAATTTTGACCTCTTGGGGTTCCTTAACGTGCACCCAAATCTGAGTACACGGGCCTACAACATTTCCGCCTCCATCGAAAATGCAGCCTCCAGAGCCGGGATTCGATCTCGCGACCTGCGGGTCAGCAGCCGAGTACCTTAGCCACTAGACCACCATGGCGGGGCAATGCAGGAAAACTATACATCACCTGCGTTTGTCCACATGACATGCGAATCAATTGATGACTGCAGTATTGAATAACGAATCACCCATGCTTCAAGTTATAGTATCTGCTAAGCTAAAATCAACTGGGTCTTTGAGTTGACCAAGATGATAATGCAATGCTGCCTTACATTTGAAAATTTTAGGTACCCTAAGTGCGAGTATCCACAGAAGGAGCAGCAGGAGTAAGAAAAAATTATGGCTCGATGTGCATATATATCCCGCTGGCTTAGTCACATTGTTATTCGAAGCGCTTCGGCCTTTCACGAAGGACACACTTACCACCTGAGAAGTGTTTTGTTCTGTCTGGTTTTGCATTAAAAGTGGACACCCCCGAGAAGGATTTTCTTTTTCTTTTGGAGAGCTCACATAGCAACACTTGTCTCAAAACAGTAAAAGTCACGGATAACAATCAAAAGACAATCAAAAGTTCGAGAGACGTCTCAAAAAAGAAAATACCCAATTGAAATTTGTTTTCAGAGCGCCAACCCAAGAAAACATCTTGCTCATAGAGCACGTTTCAGTGCCTGAAACACTGGGTGCAGCAAATTGGCAACTACTGAAACGACAGATTGAAAAGCAGACATGACAGCACCCATAGAAGCATTCACCTGAGCTACGGGGGTTTGCTCTTACCTTTAACATTTACGCTCTTTCGACATATTAATATGTAAGGAAAGTATTCGATACATGCTTTTCACATCTCGAACATTTGGCAAATGGTATGAGGGCCTTGAAGGAAAAGCAAGCTTCTCCAAAGAGGCTGTGACTGAGTTATAATTTAAATGCTTATAAACTGACAGGCGGGGCCATCAAGCTATGTGTAGCCTCATAATTGACGAGGTGTCAATTAGACAGCATATGCAATGGGAGGGTCACTTTGAAGGTTATGGGCACAGGAACTGAGGTGACTGCCTGCTGTGGACCAAAATGCGTATTTGTCATTATGCCTGTCTTGATTAAATGAGTACTAAAAATTACTCTTACCTACTTCCTAGTTTGTACTAGGAAGTAGGCGAGCAGCGATCAAACCTAGACAGTCTATTCACAGCCCATGTGGCCGGAGCCGTGACCGTTTCGCTGACGTGCAATGGCACATCAGCTGACACAGCAAAGCTTCAGAAGTTGGGTCACAAACCTGTAGATATTCAGAACATTCAAACAACCTTCCAGCCCCCAGATACTGAAGAACCAATTCCAGCATTTCTTGATCTCTGCTACATGTTAAGCTAATGCAAAATGCCTTCGAACACCACCTATAGTTCAATATCCGGATAGAAAAGTTGAATCGTGGGCACTCATAGAACATATTCACGGCTTGCGAGATAAATAAATGGAGAGCAACTGGCACACAGGTTGCTAAGAATTCCTGCCAAGTGACAAAGACGACCGATGAAGGTTCACCTACCAACACAAGTGATCAGCTAAATAATATAAAAAAATGTTTCACAGTGCACTACCACACCTTTCTTTCTTGGAAGAGTTTACAAACACAAGAAGTTTCATAGAAACAGCATGGAAAACAGTTTTTGAGGGATTCACTAAAGACATGAACAGTCAGTCACGTACGATTTGCTCATAACTAAAAGAAAATACCAAACTATGCTTCTGTGCGTATAATTTGCCAGCATCAGATCATTTGGAATTATTTTTCTGGCTTAATAAAAGCACCTCAAGGGCACAAAGACAAGCCAACATCGCAATGATATTGAGCAGCACTGAAAAAAATACTCCAAAATTGAATGTTTCATTCTGTTTCTGGAAATCATCAGGCACTCGAGAAAATTATTTATTTTTATTATTTTTATTTTACTCTTCAAGGCCAAAGGCATTACAAAAAGGAATGGGAACAAAATTGCACATATATATACACCAGTAAACCAACTACAGTGAGTAATGATAACCGTAAATTAAAATGGGTTTGTATATTAAAATAACCTTGGTTAGTGCTTTTCCAAAATATTCATTGTTAGTGAATGATGTGATTTCAGCTGGAAGGTGGTTCCACTCAATCGCGGTGCGCGGTGAAAATTCTTGGGAGAGTGTTTTCGTTTTTGAAAATAGAACACCTACTTTATGACATATACTGTGGAGGAAGAAAAGTGTGACATGATACGTCCATGCCACTCGACTAAGAGGTGCCCATCAACAGAAGTGCGGAATGCCACATCAGAGAGAAGGCAGCTTTTGACTGGAGAGTTCGTTGAGCAGACTCACGTACGTACTCACGGAGCACGATTACTCGGCAGCACTCGAAAATATCAGTTATTTTGGAAGTCGTAGTTAGTAAGAGGTAACCATTAGCAGCGTGTTGTGTGTAGCGCAATTAATGTGGTTCATGCACAGCGCGGAACCAGTTTCGGACCCATCAAGTAACAAAGCTGATCGGTTCGGCGAATGCAAACGCAGGAGACCTGCGCACTGGAAATAAAGGAGACTCCTTCGTTCACACGGTTCACGATCCGAGCCGCCAAGGTCGCCCCTGTTTGGGACAAGAAGAGGGAGGCTTACTCGGAAGAGCGTCTGGCAAGAAGCAGGCCAGGCGCCGCCGTCTGAGTTTAAGTCGTTGTTGGCATGCACGTGTGTTGCGAATGTCGTGGGGACGCGACCACTGGGCTGACCATGATTGCGGCGCGGAGACGAGCATATCCTCCCCCACTATACGTCATTACTGAGTGTTGTTAGGATGACGTGGCGCCTCGCTGTCACATGCACATCTGGTAAGCGCACAGAACCCAACGGTGTACTCACTGCTCTTAAGGAGGCTTCTACGAAGCAACATTGAATGAGAGAGCTAACGGGGCTGGAACGCGAGAATGGCTACCGATGGAGGTCGACCTGGTATGAGAGAGAGTGTGACAAGCGGAGAACCTATCCCCTCTCGTGTTGTACTTCATAACGTGATATTTACTAATGCAGTGCTTTGTGCAAAAGTGTTTTCGCGATTAGTTGTGGCGATGCGAGCTTAACGTGTGATTGGCCTGTGTGGAGACCCTTTGTTCAATCGAGGGTTGGAAAGAGGATGTTTGAATGTGACAAAAAGAGCGGAGGTTCGGGCTTTGACTCGGGCAGACGCTTGAGACTGCAATAAAGCGTCTCATGAGAGGACGACAGCTCTTCCTTCGTGCTGCCACCATGCGCTCAGGTCATTGAGGGGGCCCATTCCGAACCTTAAACATCTTCCCTCCTTAGCTAGTGTAGAAGCTCGTCGAGGAGGAGGAAATTAACTGTCGTCCTGTCGCCTTCATAGCCGGCTCTGTAGCACAAAAGCTGGGCTCAAAGCTGATGTGCGCCCAATGCACTGTATCATTCTTTAGCACTTCAGCAGCTGCAGCACTACATTCAATGTAAAAGCTGGGCGCCGCTTCACTACCTCGCAAAAGTTAGCATCAATATCCCTTTTGCAGGACCTAGTATTGTAAGTTCTAGAATCGTCACAGCGAAAAGAATTACTTGCAGAGCTGCATTCACTATTGTTTAATAGTTCTCCACTGGACAGCCGTTCATATCATCTCTCAAGAAATACAGCAGAGTCTTACCTGAATGTGCACTTCTATCATGTCGGTAAGCCGACAACACGAAAAGTTTCCACAACAGTCACGTCTGCCAAATGTTAACAAAGCTTACTCATATTAAAGGGCAATACGATTCCATTCAAACTTTGAAAATACTATTTATTAGGAGCAATTTGACTTTTCTATTCTGACAATGCCCTGGCTATCTGCTCTTTAAATGTGTGATGCGTGTTTCATTTGCAATGTACAAATGTGCAGTTTTATGTGTACGCCAGAAGTTCCTGCCCCAACGCGTAAATGCAGTTGAGTATATGGAAACGTTCTGTGCTTCCTCTTGTTCACTTGCTGCTTTCATGATGTCGACAACATGACCGTTGAGGCTTTATCTTGTAATACCTCTACAATTTTTTTGCGCACGCCGATGAAGCCCTACCTTTTGCTGCATTCTGTGTCTGTGCTTGCCTCTTCTTTCAATGAAGTTTTTTTTTATTTATATGAAAAAGATGCGCAAGAACCTTGATGATGACTCCATCGAATTCCTCACGGAAAAGATTAATGAGGTGTGGCGCAGTGGGGAGGTTCCCACACAATGGAAGACGGCCTACACAGTTCTAATCCCGAAACCTGGTAAAGCACCAGGAATAGATAATCTAAGACCAATTTCCTTAACTTCCTGCGTCGGTAAGGTCGCAGAGCACGCCCTTCTGAACCGACTCAAGGTGCACCTCGAGACCAATGACATGTACACCCACAATATGATTGGTTTCAGAGCTGGTCTCTCGACACAGGATGCCATGAAGCTGATAAAGCATCAGATCATCGACCGGAGCACAGGAGATACCAGAGCCATCCTTGGATTAGAGCTGGAGAAGGCTTTCGACAACGTTTCTCACGAATTCATTCTCCAGTCTATTGCCAGCCTAGGGCTAGGGAAGAGGGTCTACGACTTCGTGAGATCCTTTCTTTACCAGAGAACTACCAAGCTCAAGATCGAAGGGTACTTCTCACGAGAGATCAACCTCGGTTCACGCGGCACGCCTCAGGGCTCAGTTATTTCACCAACACTATTTAACATCGTGATGATCGGGCTCTCCAAGGAACTCGCGAAAATTCAAGGAATCAATCACACCATCTACGCAGATGATATAACCATCTGGTGCAGCAGCGGGAGCGACGGTCAAGTTGAGGAAGCCATGCAGCACGCAATCGACGTGACCGAACGTTTCCTCCGTCCCACCAGTCTCAGGTGCTCCCCATCGAAATCTGGACTTCTGTTCTACAAGAAAAGACCCCGAGGCGGCGGCCACCGTGACTGGAAACCTGCGTCTCAAAGTGAAATACGGCTTTTCACTAGTGACGGGTCCCAAGTGCCAAGAGTGGATTCGCTCCGAATATTGGGGATGTATATCGAGTCCAACGGCGCTAACGGAGCTGCACTGAGACAGATCACTACCAAGACGGAAAGTACTCTCGGCCTCATCCGGAGGATCACCAACAGACATCGCGGAATCAAGGAAGACAATGTCATCCGCATCATACATGCGTTTGTGCTCTGCCACCTTTCGTACTCGGCGGCCATGTATAATTGGCATGTTGCAGAAAGAAGTAAGCTCAATTCCCTCATAAGAAAGGTTTTCAAGCTCGCGCTCGGCTTGCCTCTAAGCACTGGCACTGAAAACCTTTTCAAGCTCGGTGTTCACAATACACTCGAAGAGATAATCGAGGCGCAAGAGCACTCACAGCTGCTCAGGCTTTCCGGAACCAAATCGGGCCGCAAGATACTCGATGATTTGGGCCTCAACTCTATTGACCAGTGCCCCGATTCCATGCAGATTCCCAGAAACATCAGGTCTCAGCTGCGCATCCCCCGCAGCTGCGCATCCCCCTGCGCATCTCAGCGCCCATTCCCCGCAATATGCACCCTGCGCACAACGTCGGTCGGCGTAGGGCCAGGGGTAGAGCTCTGCTCGTGCACGTCCGTAGCAACCCCACTGATGCAAGCTTTGTGGATGCTGCGCCATATGTCCAACAAGAGGCATTCGCTGTTTCCATCGTCGACTCAAACTCCAGGCTCACTTGCTCCGCCACAGTACGCACATCGAAGGCCGTGATAGCCAAACAGGTTGCAATCGCGCTGGCTATGCTAGATAGTCACAGAGAGTCAATATACAGCGACTCCAAGGCGGCTATCAAAGCCTACGAAACCGGGATGGTAGCCCCTCAGGCCCTCCGCATTCTCCAAAGCGTCAAGAGTATCACGCCCCATTCTCTCACTTGGTTTCCCGCTCACCTGGGGTCGATTGAGGGCCCTACCTCTAACCCGAACGAGGGCGCACACGAGGCCGCGCGAGGACTCACTGACCGCGCTGCCTCCACAGTCCCTCTGCCTCGCTGGGAACCCTTACTTACGTTCAACGAAATAACCAAGCACTTCTATCTGTCAAGAAGAGTAGTCCCTCTCCCACACCCGGCCTTGTGCAGGGCGCAGGCAGTCACCCTAAGACTATTGCAAGCCAGTGCGTATCCTAACCCTGTGGTTCTTCAGGCCATCTACCCTGAACGGTATCCAAGTGCGGATTGCCCCGCTTGTGGACTGTTAGTCACATTCAATCATGTGTTGTGGGAATGTAAAGCCATCGGCCCCGCCCTCAGCGAGGACAGGTGGGCTGCGCTTTTACGCAGCCCCGAACTTAAGGATCAAACCCTGGCCGTCCAGAGTGCCCGTGAATGGGCCGCCAAGCTCGGCTTGACGGTCCCAACGTGGGATTAGCCAGGTGGCGCGGGGTCTCCCCTGCGTCTTCTCAGGACAAAAATAAAGTTTTAATCAATCAATCAATCAATAGCATGTTGCATATAAATGGGTGTCATGAACCAAAACCATTTTTATGTACGCTTTTTGTTCGTTTCGTTGAAATGATTATAATACCACCTCACTGAAGGAGACCACGAAATATAAGCTAGTTTATCGGTCTACACAGCTGACTGAACTCTGATAGTGTTTTTGTTATTATTAGACCTCTTATTTCAATGAAGTGAATTTTTTTGCCTATATCTATGTGGCATATAAAGACGCCAAATCCGTATTGGAGAGTATCTTTATTTAAGGATATTTCACGCACATCACTGACGGAGCGCAAAAAATAAGCTGGTCTAGCACTCCACAGAGCTGCCTGAACGCTCCTCCGATTTTGTCTTTGTCATTCTTGCCCCAGTCGTTCGATAGACTTTCCTGCCTATACCTATATGACATATAAAGACGGTGCCAAAGCCACAGTGAAGGGTATCTTTAAAAATGTTCCGCAAAACTGCACAAAATGAGCTGGTCTACTGGCGGAAGCATGATGGCTCACATGACAACAACCAAGAGTGCTACTACGCTGCCGATGTCGAGGAAATGGGCTCCGACATTTTATGTTATTTAGATATCTGCCTACTTTTGGCGGTGTGGTATGGCGACGCGCCTCGCCACGTGTGTTTCTTCGAATGGATTCAAACTCAATACGCACATTTCTACAGTGTTCCTGCGAGAACAACTTGCGGTCATATCTCTTTGTTGAGCTGCATAACATTTACTTTGCTGAAGGCAGTACCATGGTCGACAATCATTTGTCTGGTTGGGTTCCAGGTCCAACGTCGAGAGTATTTTTTTTTTGCACGAAATGTATAAAACAGTAAACACACAATGTGAGCCTCAGTTTTAATTTTTATGCAAAAAATAAAGCTGAATTATTTCATCGTAAGTACTGATTAATTAACAATGATTACTAAATACTCTGCAAGACAACGTAAAGCCTCTTTTTTTATTGCCATGTCATATTGATTGCCCTTCAATTCTGTTGAGTGAATATGAGGGAATTCCACAGAGTTCTTCATAATTTACACCAGAAGGGGATATTCTCATTTTCATGTGCAAACCATGTGCTTCAGCTAAAGATAGTCAAAACTGCTCCAGTGCACTGCTTTAGATGGTCCAGTGCACTGCTCCGTCTGCACACAGGGTAGTTGCAGTTGTTACAAACTATGTGGAAAATAAAACCTGTGGCATACCTTCATCACCAATTCATTGTTTCACTTTACTGCCAGCCTAGGAAAGAGACTGAAAACACGTACCAGCCATTGTTTTCTAGCTCGTGGCTGCGAGTCACGGCCTTTTATATTTGAGTAAATACTGGGGAGGAATACAATGATATAAAAGGTGTTTGGCTCGTTTCAAGTTGAGTACTGCTGCCCCTATGAGCATGAATTCTTGTGATAAAGCCAGCCTCGAAAGAAGAAAAGGCCAGTGGGCAGCTTTCTTCTCTGCAGTGCAATATGCACCTTTGCAGCGCTATCCCAGAGTAAGTCAAAACTGATGAAGGAGGTGAACATACAGATTCCCAGTCTGAAGACATTTTACCCCTATCAGAGGCTACTGTCCCAGCCAGCAATACAAGAAATATGCACTGAACTGAGCACACGTTTGCGCGCAATATACTTTTCTTTCCAAGGTAGCACTCTTGCTTTTCACCCAAAAGATTAACGCCACATGCCTGGCACTCAACCTCGGTATATTTGTGATGCGTGAACATTAACAGCAGCTTCCACATAACATAGCATTCAGAAGTTCGTGAATCTCATGTGGGATCAGGCATGAGACCATGTATCAACACTCAATGTCTACTTCTTACATGCCTGCATTCGTGTCGGCAATTAAGGGCCAGTTTACATTTCATTGACACTGTTGTTGCACACCATAACTAACAAGCACGCAGCTAAGGCCATCGCCTCATGCTATGGTTTTTCATAGTGTGGACTTTACAAGCTGTGAAGTAGTTCTCAGAAGCGTCCCGACAGTCTAAGCTCGTGTTTTTCGGCAGTTCGTAAGTACAAGTGGGCTCATTATTACAGGTGCGAGATCTGGAACAGAAGTCTATTATTGAAAGCCTTCATGGTTGAGCACAACTGGCCAGTGTTAGAAGGCGCGATTCACCAGGCTTGTGCACAAAATATCTGATGTACAGTTTTATGGATATTTGGAGCAATTAAATTGCGCACTTCGTTCAGATGCCGCATGGAGGAGTTAGCATTTTTAAATGAGGACGTGCCTCTTTTTATTTTTCAGCAAGTTTTGTTCATCATACCGCAGGGGTGCCTGCGCAAGTAGGCGTTTGGTGTGTAGCGACACCACGAACCCGAGCTAACGCGGGAGTTTCGACTCCCTCCCACGCCTAGCCGTGCGTGGCTTTGCCGTGTCCGAGGAAAAGGAGATCCTGGGGGTTAAGCCGACACTGGGTAATTGGACCGTTAAGGCCCCCCCGGCAGAGGCAACACACCCCTTTGGCCCCGGCTTCACGTAGACGGCACCCCTGAGCTGACCCACCCAGGGGAATCGGCAGTCGCCTTTTCCTATCTCTCTCTCCCTACATCTTCGTCTTTATCTCTTTCTATTTATCTGTCCTGTCTTCTACTCTCTTCCGTTTACTTCCAAACTTCCTGGCGGCTAGGGTTAACCCTGTGCAAATAGCCTACCTTGGTCTAGGCGCATTGGGTTATAGTGGCGTTGTACGGCTGGCGTCTGCAGGTTTCAGCATTTGTAAACTTGTAGCGTCCCCTCGTTGGGCTCCGTGGTGGGTGGCCGCCAACGCTGCTGAACAACAATAAGGAAGACATGCATGGAGCATTCCCACTACTGTCTGATCGTACCGGCTTAAAGCCGGTACGCACCGATGATCTCACCAGAGAAGGATTGGCCACCCTGGTGCAGTATCTGGCCACCCCCTCCCGTAGGCATTCGTCAATTAACTCACGGCCCTCAGTCCCCACCAGCTGCGGAGCAACTGACCACGGCGGCGGTCAGATCTGCAAAGCAGCAGAGGGTGCTAGGAATCTCTGGATACGGACAGGCCACCATTGGAACTTGAACTTAGCAACGTTTAACGTTAGAACGTTATCTAGTGAGGGAAGTCTAGCTGTATTATTCGAGGAACTAGAAGGCATTAAATGGGATATAATAGGGCTGAGTGAGGTTAGGAGGACAGATGAGGCCTATACTGTGCTACAGAATGGGCACGTCATTTGCTATCGGGGCTTGGCAGACAGAAGAGAACTGGGAGTAGGGTTCCTAATTCACAGAAACATAGCTGGCAACATAGAGGATTACTATAGCATTAATGAAAGGGTGGTAGGCATTGTAATTAAACTGAATAAAAGATACAAGATGAAGGTAGTACAGGCTTACGCGCCTACATGCAGCCATGATGACGCTTCAGTTGAAAGCTTCTATGAAGACGTGGAATCGGCAATGAGTAAGGTGAAAACACAGCATACTATAGTAATGGGCGACTTTAATGCAAAGGTAGGGAAGAAGCAGGCTGGAGACCAGGCAGTAAGAGATTATGGCATCGGCACTAGAAACGACAGAGGAGAGCTACTAGTAGAATTCGCAGAACGCAATAATCTGCGTATTTTGAATACCTTCTACCGAAAACGAGAAAACCGCAAATGGACATGGAGGAGCCCTAATGGCGTAAATAAGAACGAAATAGACTTTATAATGACTGCACACCCAGGAGTCGTGCAGGATGTGGAAGTGGTTGGCAAGGTAAGATGCAGTGACCATAGAATGGTACGGGCTCGAATCCGCCTAGACTTGAAGAAGGAACGACAGAAACTAATACGCAAGAAGCCAATCAATGAGCTAGCACTGAGAGGGAAAGTACAGGAATTCAGAGTGTCACTGCAGAACAGGTACTCTGCTCTTAGCGAGGAAACCAACCTTAGCGTAGATACAATGAATGATAATCTGACGAGTATCATCACAGAGTGTGCAGTGGAAGTTGGAGGCAGGGTAGCTAGACAGGACACCAACAAGCTTTCCCAGGAAACGAAGAACCTAATTAAGAAGCGTCAAATCATGAAAGTGTCAAGTACAACAGACAAAATAGAACTGGCAGAGCTTTCGAAGTTGATTAATAGACGTAAAGTATGCGATGTAAGAAGGTATAACATGGAGAGAATTGAGCACGCTCTGAAAAACGGAGGAAGCGTCAAAGCAGTGAAGAGGAAACTTGGGATAGGCAAAAGGCGGATGTATGCACTAAGGGACAAAGAAGGCAAAATAACTACTAATATGGATAGGATAGTTGAAATAGCGGAGGAGTTTTACAGAGATCTGTACAGTAGCCGAGACAACCACGACCTTAATACTATAAGAAGTAGCAGTAACCCAGACGACACCCCACCGGTAATGATAGAAGAAGTCAGAAAAGCTTTGGAGAGCATGCACAGAGGCAAAGCTGCTGGTGAGGATCGGGTAACATCAGATCTGCTGAAAGATGGAGGACAGATTGTGTTAGAAAAACTAGC
This sequence comes from Rhipicephalus microplus, assembly GCF_043290135.1. NCBI lineage: Eukaryota > Metazoa > Arthropoda > Arachnida > Ixodida > Ixodidae > Rhipicephalus > Rhipicephalus microplus. Next base: position 189,404,356 of record NC_134702.1, read on the forward strand.
CACTCTATTTACGAGGTGTCTCCTGACGAGAAAAGTACCAGAGTCTTGGAAGAACGCTAACATCATCTTAAAACATAAGAAAGGAGATGACAAGGACTTGAAGAATTACAGGCCGATCAGCTTGCTCTCTGTAGTATACAAGCTATTTACAAAGGTAATTGCTAGCAGAGTAAAGAAAACATTAGAATTCAATCAACCAAAGGAACAAGCGGGATTTAGAACAGGCTACTCAACAATTGACCACATTCATACTATCAATCAGGTAATAGAGAAATGCTCAGAGTATAACCAACCACTATACATAGCCTTCATAGACTACGAGAAGGCGTTTGATTCAGTAGAAATATCAGCCGTCATGCAGACACTGCGGAATCAGGGCGTAGATGAAATATATATAAACGTTCTGGAAGAAATCTACAGGGGATCAACTGCTACCATAGTGCTTCATAAAGAAAGCAACAGAATACCAATAAAGAAGGGTGTAAGGCAGGGGGACACAATCTACCCAATGCTATTCACTGCGTGCTTACAGGACGTTTTCAGAAGCCTAGAATGGGAACAGTTAGGGATAAGAGTTAATGGAGAGTACCTCAGTAACCTGCGCTTCGCCGATGACATTGCATTGCTGAGTAACTCGGGGGACGAATTGCAACTCATGATTACGGAGTTAGACAAGGAGAGCAGAAAGGTGGGTCTTAAAATTAATCTGCAGAAAACGAAAGTAATGTACAACAACCTCGGACAGGAGCAGCGCTTTGCGATAGGTAATAGTGCACTTGAAGTTGTAAAAGAATATGTCTACTTAGGGCAGGTAATAACCGCAGAGCCTAACCACGAGATTGAAGTAACCAGAAGAATAAGAATGGGGTGGAGCACATTCGGCAGGCACTCTCAAATTATGACAAGTAGATTGCCACTGTCCCTCAAGAGGAAGGTATATAACAGCTGTATCTTGCCGGTACTTAGCTACGGAGCAGAAATCTGGAGACTCACAAAGAGGGTTCAACTTAAATTGAGGACGACGCAGCGAGCAATGGAAAGAAAAATGATAGGTGTAACCTTAAGAGACAAGAAGAGAGCAGAGTGGATTAGGGGACAAACGGGAGTTAAGGATATCATAGCTGCAATAAAGAAGAGGAAATGGACATGGGCCGGGCATGTAGCACGTAGACAGGATAACCGCTGGTCATTAAGGGTCACCAACTGGATTCCCAGAGAAGGGAAGCGGGGTAGGGGGAGACAGAAGGTTAGGTGGGCAGATGAGATTAAGAAGTTTGCGGGTATAAATTGGCAACAGCAAGCACAGGACCGGGTTAACTGGCGGAACATGGGAGAGGCCTTTGTCCTGCAGTGGACGTAGACAGGCTGATGATGATGATGATGATGACGATTTGTTCATCAGACTGTGTCACTTTCTGCCTGTTTTATAACGACGAGGCGCTGCAAAGCAAATGAATGAGAACATTCGGCCCGAACAAAGAGAGTGACGAGCTGAAAGTCAGAAACTTTAAAATCGTAACACAATATAAGATATAGACACACCAGTGTCGGGAAGTAAATGAGGACATATGAGCCTAACATGGAACGTACCTATGATATGTGGCACGTTGGAAAAATTGAGTAATCAGTCATCGTGCGTCTGTTTGTCTCGTATCTCATGAGGTAGCTTTCGCAGTTCTCGGCTGCTGACCCGAACGTTGTGGGTTCGATTCCAGCCACAGCGGCCCTATGAGACATAACTGCCTCGTTATGCAGCTGTCAGAAGTTAAAGGAGCAAACTGACCACTGGTTTGATAAGAAATTAAGCAGTGCTTTGCACATTAGATGCAGTTAATCTGTGTAAAAATATTCAAGCAAATAAACATTCTTTTACTTTTTCAATGCCAATCATGAGATAAGTTGGGCAACGGCACACACACAAGACCTACCAATCCAGAGTAAACTAGTTGTGCCACTCTATATCACCCCCTACCTCTTGTGAAGCAACTATTGTAAGAAAAACTGATGGTGCGCCACGTGGTCCATGGAAACAACATATAAACAAATATGACGTGAAATTTTTTACATACACAGTTTTTTTACAACAGAGCTAACACACATTTGTGCGCCAGCCTCAGCTGAAGTCTCTGCCACAGTCTCGGCAGTGCAGCCACTGAATGAGTGTGCCAAGTGCACGAGTTTTTGAAATAAATTCAGGAGCTAGAGAGAAATTCAGACTTGAAATAAATAGATCAATATTGTTTTAGTGGCTCTCAATAAATGAATTATTTATTCAAAAGTGACTATTTATAGAATAACTCACTACTTATAGTGAGTGCTACATTTATATTTGTGAGATTATTCCCTGCGAAAGTGTCTGAATATCTCCATGAGCATCCCACTGCGTTACCAAGAAAAGTTCCACATACCATAAAGAAAGAAAAAAAAAAGCGTCATTAAATGTGCAGCAGTGCCGACAATAGATTGTAGTAAACCGTACTATATTAATTATGACATGCACTTTGTTTGCACCAGTACAAGCATTTACGAAAGTGCAGGGATGCTTATGCTACACATGGCAGTATGCCAAACAGACTAAGTTTTATAACACATGCGGTCAAAGTGGCCATTGCACTCGCAGCAGCTGACTGGGATTCGAGAGCCTTTATCACTGACTCACGGACAGGACAGCCCGCTAAAACATAGAAAAACGGTACGCCCCACATCGCGCTAACAAAATTTTACAGAAACTCTTTAACCACTCTCACTTTATCGGCATTCGAATCCAACAAAACATCGCTAATCTGCAAAGAAAAAAAATAAAGAAAAATAGGCCCACTAACACATAAACATTAGCATCACTTTTTATGCACCAAGCTCTCCCGGTAAACAGGTATAATTTTGTCTTACGAAGCGAGTAATAAGTGGTCACCTTAAAGTCGAGCAACAATATAGACAACAGTTTGAGAGCAGCAAACAGATGCCATCATTGACACGAAATTAAATTGAGACTGCGTGCTGACACAGGACCGCACGTACAAGTGGTAGTTACTGCAAGAGCATAATCAAGCTGAGAGTGAAAAATAAACTTAAAGCTTACAGTACAGGAAGAAAAATGCTACGTATCCCGAAAAGATGCCAGCATATCTTTGCCTTCCTACAACAAATCGAAATATTTTAAGTTTTTCTAACAGAAAAAGTGCGGAACAAATACGCAGTGATAGAAGCAACATTTTAGTTTTTGGATCAGATATCAAAGTAGAAAAAAATTGTGCATTGTAGCAGCAAAAAGTGTTTTTGCGACAGAAAAAATTGCGAGTTTAGAGCAACTATTGATACTTCCAAAGTAGATGGCAAAATATTCCACATGACTCCCAGAGTTTAAAGCGTCATTTAGGCTTCTTGCAAATATGAATACATATCTAACATACTCCATATACAATACTAACTTCAGAATAGTAAATAAAACCCAAATAAGATGAGCTATCTATATTTCAAATCTCAATACTTGTATATATCATATAAAAGCGATAAAGTTGAGGCTCGTCTTGACCGCCCAAGAGAGCAGACGGGTTTTTCGGTCGGTCCCCGACCAGTTTTACTGGAGAAGCACTGAGCGTCTAGAGTGGTGCCGTACCTTACGGGCATTTCAATGCTTCTTTTTTCCCCTCAGTTTCTATTTTGATAGCTTTTTATGCACACCCGTGCACCATTTTAAATTTTTCCCCTTGTCCTCTTGAGCTATATTTTGACTCAAGCCCTCTTCAGGGCTATCAAGATATAGAGGAAATATAGAGCCCTCTCATCTCCCTTAAGTTCTTTTTTTTTTTATCTGTAATGACATCGCCCAGTGTGCACTGTTTTGAATTTTTTTCCTCCCTTGTCCTCGTGAGCCATATTGTGTCTCAAGCACTCTTCAAGGCTATAAAAATATAGAGGAAATGTAGAGCCCTATCATCTCCGTTTAGTTCTTTTTTTTTTAATCTGCAATGACAACGCCCAGTGTGGCCCTTCGCCTCTACCAGTAACGACAGACACCCATTCTAAGGATGCTCCTGACGAGATCACTTTCTGCACAAGCCTGCATGTGACCGCAACGAGCCGCCCCAGCTCACCCAAACAATTGCCTGCAGTCTCAATAATGACTTGAGCTCGTAAACTGAAGGCAGCTGTGAATCGTCTTTGAAAGGACTCATCTTCCAGCACCCCAATTTCTCCGCCCCGTGTACGAAGGATCGGGAAACTGTTGTCAACACGTCGGCGTCAGGCACCAAAAATCAAAGCCACCACCACGAAAAGCGCGATTCTAACGGCGCTCTATGCCTCGGCTCTCACTCCGGGGCCTACCCATCGAGTGGTGAAACACTTGGGGGTGACCATAGACCACAGGCTCAGCTGGCGACCGGCCGTCAACGATCCGCGGACGAGCAACTGCAAGGTACTTGGCGCCACGTGCAGTCTCCTCGCGAGAGGTCATGGCTGCACCCCTGCTTTTGCCCTGTGAGCCTACAACGCAGTCGCATTGGCACGCATGATCTACACGGCAGCAGAGGCTTCGTTAAATGCTTGCCAGCTAGGTGCCTTGGACGCGGACCATCGCAACGCTGTGCGGGAGTACTGCAGACTTCCCCACACCCCAGGTGGGCCCCACGCTTGCCGAAGCGGGAGAAACTACCATCTCCCTGCGAGTGACACAGCGGACACTAAGTCATGTACTGTGGCTTAAAACCACAAGGCAGGGGCAGCTCCTTGAGAACAGGCAATACGCTCTACCTCACTAATCCAGGGGGCAGCAGGCGAATGAACTCTTGACAGTTGTGACCGTAATGCAGTACCCCAGCTGGCCGGCTATCCCACCCTACCACCACATCCCACTCGTGATCACCAAGACCATCGGTGGCATCTAAGCGAAAGCGCGCACTCCGCTGGCAGCGATGCAGCAGGAGTGCTCCACCCTCCTTCACGAACAGCTGAACGCCCAGCTGCTTGTTTAAGTCGACGGGTCAGTGCTTTGCGACGGCTCCGCGGCCGCCGCCTGCGTTGTACCATCAGTCGGCGCGGTACCAGTAGTCGGCGTGGTACCATGAGTCGGCACGGTGAGAATGCACTTTGCTGGCAGTCTTATGGTGTGTATTTTACAAACGATGTTGAGCTTGCGTTTATTCAAGATTGATTACATATGAGTAGCAAGTAATCTACTAGACATCTAACTAGTCAGTAATATTAACTATCAATTAGCACAATACTGACAATGAAGTCAGCTGCTGAAGCATTTACATGCGTACTATGCTTAGTATGCTGTCGGGCTATGGTGTAGTGGTGCCCCTTACTTCAACATTTTCATTTATTCTGTGCTCATGAATTGTTCATAAGTTAACATATTCTTCCAGCTGATCCATAAAGAAGCCAATGATGAAGCTCAAGACAAGCGCCAAGTGATCTTTGATGTCGCTGCTTGAAAATTCTGAGGTACAACCAAGGAACAACCTGCAGAAATCGTTTACATGATATGTCGCTTCAATGCTTGCACTAGATCGTTGTTCTCTTCGTGAAGAAAGGCTTCGGATTTAAGTACCTCATTGAGCTTTCGAAGCCAGAACTCACTCCGCAATCGCCAAGAATAGAATTTTCTTGCGATATTTCCCATGAGGCAGCACCTTTATTCATTCTATTATCTTAAAAAAATTTCAGGTTGCTAGAAAGCTCTTTCAATGCACTGTCACAACCTTCAGAGCTTGCCCCTATGACAAGACATCACTGAAGGAAGTTTTGTATTGGCACCAATGCAAGGATCTCTATCTTGGTGCTATGGAGCTCGCATAGACTGGCATGGTAGTTTGGCTTCCAACTTTTCGGTGTTCTCAATATCGCCCATTCAGATTATGAACAAGTTGGCACCAAGATTATGGTAAAAAAACGTTACAGCTGCAGAGCTGTGGTATCAACAGTGCAAGCAGGACGTGATATTGGTGTTGGAGACATTTGCCAAGCAAATGCGCTTGCTCACCGAGAGTTGGACCGAATGAACATGAGATGGGAAGACCTTTACCTCAAAAGTAACTTTTTGCATTTGTCTTAGCAACTCCTGAAAAACATAAAAGCATGCTCTGTCCATTCATAAATCAATAAATGAAAACTGAAAAACTACAAAGAATAAATCAGTGTTAAAAAAATTTAAAAAACACTTGATGAAGCGCTAATTTTTTTTTTTCCTCTGGAAAAGGCCATTCTTGTAAAGGCATTTGACAGTTGTATAACAAGTTAAAAACTGAACTGCTTGCAAAATCTTTTCGAGCATTTAAGGTGAGTTGCTTGATTCAAGTCTTTTCATAAATAGTTATTACAAGGAATACTGCTATTGTGCTGCCTTAACTTGGCATGCCACACGAATTTTCCTAACCTTCTCAAGCCAAGCCCTCAAACCCAAACAATTAAATGCAGTTAATCAAGTGGAACTCTTGCCTCGCCTCACTGGTGAGTCAGAATTATTGAAGCACTGGGAGCAGAAGTGGCCAGTGCACTGAAGGATCTGTCAAATGGAGCTCATGAGTTTGAAATGGCAGCCTGGGAAGACCCCATCTTAGATTAGACATATTCGTGCCATATCTAAACTCATGATCCCTTATAACAGCCAAGACAAAGTAGACATCTAATGGTTGTCCTTAAAAAAGTACAAATGTCCTCGTCCATTTGGCAGCCTTCTGAAAATGTCCTCAAGTAAATTGTCTGCAGGAACATCCTGAAAGTGTAAGATCGCTGTAACAGCTGAATGCGTCGCAGTTTTAGTTTTATTTTATTTACTTTGTGCGGTAAGCTTCGGGAGGCATGCCAGCCGTTGTACTGCATTTGCTTCGGCACGCAGCATTACTTCGACGGCATTCAGTCAGTGAATGACCGGTTTGGTTCTGATTGTTGATTGACACCAGAACCATATCACCATATCAGAACATAACACCATAACACCATATCATAGAACCATAACACCATATCAGAACAAATAAATGGAAGTGAAACAGCATTCTATCAGGCACTCCTGGTTGCACAGCAACAGGGTGCAGGTACAAACACATGCGAACAGCTAATGAAAGCATTTCAGGCAATTAAGACAAATCTCTTAGAGATAGCCTTGGACAACGCCTCAATGAGGGGCCAGTTGAGTGAACTGAAACCAAATAGCAAGGTAACAGAACGCACTTATGCTAGTGTCCTACAACACAGTGATGAACAAGACAAAGTGAAGAAACCGGGGAAGCGATCGGTTTTGGTCATAAAACCCACAACAGGGGAAGTGACAACAAAAGAACTAAAGGAGAGAATTGTCAAGGATATTGATCCGGCAAAGTTAAAACTCACAGACGTGAAACTCAACGTAAATGACGCAGCTGTCCCCATCAGCACCACAAATGGTGCAGCAATGACTCAGTCAAAGGAATGTCTTAATAGACTCCCCGAAGCAAATGAAATGCAGGTGTTTACACCTTCACCAAGACTTCCAACATTCAAAGTGGTTGGTATTGACTCAGACACAGCAAGGGACAATATCCCAGAGAAAATCCTAAAGCAAAACAACATCACAGGACGCCCAAAGGAAATAACAATTCTGGTAGAATATATAAATCAGAAACGAAACAGAGTAAACATTTTGAAGACCTCCCCAGCTATATGGCGACAATTGAGGAATTTGTACACAGTTCATGTGGGATGGTCTCGCGCAGCCATCTATGAAAATAACCACCCCCTCATCTGCTATTATTGTGCTAGTTTTGGACATCTTGCAAGAAATTGCCACAGAAGGCAGAGACGCTGCATAGAGTGTGCGGGCAACCATTGTATTGAAGAGTGCAGAGCCAACTTTTCCCGGTGCGCTGCATGCTTAAGTTCGGGATCCGATGGTGCAGACGATCACACAATCAGAGACCCAAACTGCTGGGTAACACAAGAGTGACGTGAACGGGCAGAACGCAATTGGGAAGAGTAAAGTACAAAGTTTATTTTAAAACAACATCGATAAACGGACAAACATGCAAAGCCCGCAAAAAAACACCTGTAACGTCAAAAATCCAAACAGCTCATCGGCAAGTATTAAAACAAACACAAGAATACACTCTCTCCGAATAATTCAAGTTAGCCTAGCCCACTGCAGCAAAGCAAATGAAGCTCTTAACGTTCATCGAAACTGCAACCAATTTGATCTATCTATTCTCCAAGAACCTTATCATTATAAAAACAAAATAACTGGTTTCCCCCTTAAACACACAATTATAAGCCACAAAACGAACCCAAAAGTAGCAGTTATAATACATAATCCTAATATTCAAAGGTTTCCTATGTTAATCTTACCAAATGTTATAGTACTAAAAATATATTGCAATAAACAGGAAGTCCTAATTATAAATGTTTACGCACCACCTAAAGGAAATATTGAGGAGCTTTTAAATATAATTGAACCTATTATAGCAGAATCTAGAGACCAAATACTAATCGCAGGAGACTTCAATGCCTTTAACAAAATTTGGGGTGGGACTCAAAATAATGAACGAGGGGAATTAATATTTGAATTCATAATAGCACATAATCTTCAACTTTTAAACCTACCAAACTCACCACCTACATTCGAAACTAAATATAAATGATAGGGCACGGCGGCACTGCCAGGATGCAACATCTCAACCCGTTTGTTTATCTACCGCAGATATTCGGCGTCCTGCTGCTCGCACAAGCAGGAGGCGAAGTACCGGCTCTGCTATCTGGATACGACAGCGCACCACTTCCAAGCCATCAAGCGCATCATGTGCGCATTGCGCACTTGGAATCTACGCTCGACGATTTGCCTGGAAACAGGCCTGCCTCGGTGACTTCATGCGCCGACGCTGATCGCCACAACGTGAAGACGGCGCTGCTGGCAGACTGGAGTGGTATAAAGACTGGACACCCCTTGACTCAAGCCATAGGGCACGGCGGCACTGCCAGGATGCAACATCTCAACCCGTTTGTTTATCTACCGCAGGTGAGCAGGCGTTATGACAAATGTATTCGTTCAAATTACCTATGCCTAATAGTGCTGCCTTGCCCTAGGCAGATTTGTGCCCTATGGAGTGACATGTGTACCTGTATCAAGGAATTACTGTTGCTCAGTGGCGACATTGAAACAAACCCGGGACCCGATATGAACAAGATCATGAAACAGCTTCAAGTAATTGCAGATGACATAAAAGAAATAAAAGAAGAACGTTTAAAATCTATTGAAGCAAAACTTGAACAAGTTACGTTACTGGAAAACTAGATCACGTCCTGTGTCTCCCAAGTAACCAACCTTCAAAAAACCGTTCAATACTTGGAGTTGAAAATAGACGACTTAGAAAACCGGTCTAGAAAGTCAAACTTACTTGTGTATGGCGTACCGGAGGAGGCAGACGAACACCCCGAAACCCTCGAACAAACCATAAGTGAGCAGATACTTAAGAACATACTAAAGATCAAACCCGTTCCAATAGAAAGAATCCACAGGATAGGAAAACAAAACGCTCAAAAACCTAGACCAGTGATGCTGAAAATCCTCGACTTTCAAGACAAAGTAACCATTCTTAGAAACTGCATGAAACTAAAGGGCACCACTTTCTCTGTTGGAGAGGACTTCTCAAATAGAGTAAGATACATCAGAAAAATGCTTTGGCAAATTGCAAAAACCAAAAAAGAAGCCGGAGACAAAGTATTTCTGGTCTATAACAAGTTAAAAGTGAATGAAAATCTGTACCGATGGGATGACGATACAAATGATATTGTGCTCGTAAGCGCTGGCCGTCACACCATTAACCATGAAAAAAACGACGAAGCGGAAGCATCAGGCGAGCCACAACGCCGCAGCCAACGAAAGAAATAACATTTCTTACCATAAACACTCGCAGCATGCTTCCAAAATTAGTACCGCTTGAATCCTTACTTCTTGGAATTGAACCTGACTTCGTAGCTTTGACAGAAACGTGGCTGACAAATGAGATAAAGGATTTCGAGGTAACACCCCCCAACTACGTCATCATTCGTAAAGATAGGCAGACACGCGGGGGAGGTGTGGCCATCTTACTTAAAAAAGAGCTTTCCTTGGAAATACTTCCTGAGGTTATCGGAGTCGAGGCAATATTTGCAAGCTTCTCTTTACTTCTCGCCCAGTATTTGTTGGCTGCGTTTATCGCAGCCCATCTTCAGACAAGGATAGCTTGCAGGCATTGCACACGTATATGCATCGGTATGTTCTCGGAGCCAGGCTAACTTTGCACGGCGACTTTAACTTACCCGATATAAACTGGCAAACAATGCAACACAACAGCGCATGCGCGGATGCGCTCATTGACATCATGTTGACATTTAATCTGTCCCAAATCGTAAAACAGCCTACCCGTATCCAAGGGTGCTGTTCTAATATACTCGACTTGGTGTTCTTAAGCGATCATTTTCCCGCTGATAATGCACAGGTTGAAATTCTTGAGGGCATATCAGACCACGAAGTTATTCAGGGCTCTGTTTCTATAGTTGACATCCCTATACCGTCCAACTCTTTTTCTGCCTATCTTGACTTTCAATCATGCCGATGACACCAGTATACTTGATCATCTTTTCCATGGACTTGCTTCATTTGAACTGCTTGCGAATGATCCAAACACAAATGTGGAAATACTATGGGCAAGCTTCAAATCAGTCGTAACACATTGCGTTCTTAACTTTGTGCCATCTAAAACAAAGAAAACACGAAAACATAATCCCTGGATAACGCGTGAAATTATTCATTGCAAGCGTAAAGTAAAGCGCCTCAGAAAAACTTTGAAGGCAAAACCTACTCCACAAATTCTGAACAAGTTGAGTCAAGCAATTACTAAGATGAAATTCCAAATAAAAATCTCCAAAGCAAACTATTTGACAAGTACGCTACTCAACTTTTTGAAAACGTCTCCCCAGAAGTTCTGGAACTACCTTAATCCCAAAAACCGTATTAGGCCCGCGGCCCCGGAAGAAAGCAAAGATAAAGCAAACTCGCTAAATAACTATTTCCAATCTGTTTTCACGATTGATGATAGAAATGTGCCTGATGTTGACATTTGCAACACCCGACATATTGAACCACTTGTTGTGACAGAGTCCGGAGTGCTTAATTTGTTGTTAAAATTAGATACTAATAAGGGTGCTGGTCCCGATAACTTGCCAAATGAATTTCTTAGGCGATATGCTGAATGGGTAGCCAAATACTTGTGTAAACTTTTCAATAAGTCCCTATCAACCTGTTTCCTCCCCCAAGAGTGGAAAATCGCAAAAGTTGCTGCTGTTCATAAATCTGGTAGCGAAGCTGACCCTTCAAATTTCAGACCCATCTCACTAACCAGCACAACTTGCAAACTACTGAAACACATTATTCTTAAACATCTAACGTTGTATCTTGACCAGAATCACATCTTATCGCCACAACAACACGGTTTTCGCAAAGGACTATCTACAGTTACCCAACTGGTTGAACTGATTCACGACATCTCCCTCAATGTAGACTGTACAAAACAAACCGATTTAATTCTATTAGATTTCTCAAAGGCGTTTGATCGGGTGCCACACAGAATCTTATAAAAAAATTAGAAGCAACGATAGGCGCAGGCCCACTTAGTGACTGGATCGACAATTATCTGAGTAACCGAACACTGTATGCGCAAGTCAATCACGAAAGTTCTTCCATAGCCAACGTTACGTCAGGTGTACCGCAGGGCAGTGTTTTGGCCCCCATTTTATTTTTGATCTTCATTAATGATTTACCTGCTGGCATTGGTGTTAATGTGAGGCTTTTCGCTGATGATTGTATACTTTACCAGGAAATAAACGCCCCAGAAGATCATGTAAAACGGAACAATGCCTTGCAGTTCATATCTAAGTGGTGTGCTCTTTGGCAAATGACCCTGAATGTTAAAAAATCTGCTCTCTTGAGGATAACAAGAAAAAAGCAAGTATCTGAATTTGTTTACGTTATAAATAACTCTCCACTTCCGGTAGTGACTGAACACAAATATCTAGGTTTAACTTTAACGTAAGATTTTAGATGGGATATCCACGTTAGTCATGTCACATCAGCTGCATTAAAACGGCTGTTTTTCCTTCGTAGAAGTCTCGCTTCCGCGCCACCTGAAACGAAACTTCTAGCCTACAAAGCATTCGTCAGACCTGTCTTAGAATATGCAAACGTCGCGTGGTTTCCCTTTACAAACAATCTCATAAATGCCCTAGAACGAATACAACGAAAAGCGATAAGATTTGTCTATAACAAGTACAGAATAACTGACTCACCCACAGAACTTTTAAAAAAAGCAGGTCTCTTAACAATGAAAAACCGCGCTAAACTGGCACGTCAGAAATTCCTATATCAGTTAGTTCACCAACAGCTAAACATTGACAGTTCAAAGTACATGTCATTTAAAGAAACAAGGCCAACACGACAAAAGCATTCTCAGACACTGAATGAATATCAGTGCCGGACGGACTGTCTGAAATATTCTTTTTTTCCACTAGCAATTCGTGAGTGGAATAACTTGCCAATCAGTATAACAAACAGTCAATCATTGGAAACTTTTTCACCACTGCTTGAATGTTATTTATTGTCTTCAGAACTGACGAACCCTGTTTTTTTCTTGTCCACTGTTTGAAGTGCTCACTTTTCTTTTTTCAGTACTAGTTGGAATTGATGTCCTATGCTACTGAATGTATTTCAGTGGTACAGATGTAGTCATCAAATGTATTTCTGTCGGCTTTGTCTCACTCGTTATTATAATATTTCAGTGAGTACCCTCTGTATAATCTTGCCCTTTCACAATGTATGTGCCCTTCCTGCAATAATCCCTATTGGGATTGGCAGTAAATGTAAATAAATAAATAAATAATAAAAACGGGAGAAGCTGGATAGATTTAACTTTTGCTTCTGCAGACCTCTATCCCAAAGTATATGAATGGCACGTTAATGAAGAAGAAAATTCTAGCGACCATAGATATATCGAATATAACTTATTTAATGAAGCAGTAAAACAGGGAAAACGACTAACGCAAAATGGAGAGCACAAGCTACTTAAAGAATTAGAAAAAGACAATTGGATGAAAGAAACAGCAGAATATGAAATTAACACTATTAGAAGATTAGAGTTTGTCACAAAGCACTTTTATGAAAAAATTAACAGATTAAAAAAGAAATATTCGAAAAATATAAATAATTGTTCAAACACATATAATAAGTGGTGGACTGCAGAATCAGAAATAGAGAGGTAACGAGTTAGGGCATTACGAAGACGTTTTCAAAAGGCAAGAGGAGAACAAAGAACTATATATCAAGAAAACTACCTTAAAAATCTTAAGAGTTATCAAGAACAAGTCAGTAAAGCTAGAGATGAATCCTGGAAAAATCTTTGCAGTCCAGTAACAAAAAACAATCCATTCACACTCCCATACAAAATAGCAGCAGAAAAATTAAAAACACCCATTTTAATTAAGTCCATGCAATTGTCCGGAAACAAACAAACGAAATCAATAGAAGAACCACTTACCCACATATTGGAAACTTTATTCCCCACGTTAACAGAAAGAAGAAATGTAGAGGAAGAGATAACATTAGAAAATACTGATAACGATAAACCCTTTACGGAGGAAGAAATAGATAATGTGGTGAATAACCTTCGCAAGAAAGTCGCAGTAGGCCCTGATAACTTATCTACACAATTAATCCAGTGTCTTTATCTGAAACATAAAAAATTTTTTCTTAACATTTTCAATGCTGCATTACAGCTAGGACACTTCCCGTCAGTTCGGAAGAACTCTAAAATAATACTAATACCAAAAAAGGAACTGGACATACATAATCCGAAACCACAACATTACAGACCGCTGGCAATTAATTCCATACTAGGAAAAGTGTTAGAAAAGCTTCTTAATGATAAAATATACTATTTTTTATATGTAAACAATGTTTTCCCAAGAAACCAGTTTGGATTTACACACAGCACATCAGTGACAGATGCTCTAGAAGAAATATCAAACACTATTGCCAGCAACACAACATGCAAATCAATTCTAATCTCATTAGATATTAGGAATGCTTTTAATCATATACAACCAAAACATATCAAAGAATACTTCGAAAGGGTTAAGTGTCCAAGCGATATTGGCACCCTAGCACTGAACACATTAATGAATAGAGTTATTTCCTACACCACACCACACTTAAACATTGAAAAGAATCTCAAACAAGGCTCTCCACAGGGTTCGCCACTAAGCCCACTTTTTTGGAACATAACAATTTCAGACTTACTTCAAACAGATTTCCCCGAAAATACAAAAATTCAAGCGTTTGCAGATGACATAACACTTATAATACAAGGACCCACTCGCAAAGTAATTGAAGACACAGCAAATCAAGCTTTAAAAATAATACAACAATGGGCAGAAAAGAAAACAGTGACCTTCAACTTGGCGAAAAGTAAGTTTCTAATTATAAGAAAACATTATCAAAACAGACCACTCATTATTAAACTAGGAGAAAAGAAAATACAATGTTCATATAACCTGAAAATTTTAGGAGTTACATACGATAGTAAACTCTCATTCCTCCCACACTTGGATGAAATTAAACACAAGGTTAATAAGTTAACATCTAATCTAGCTCGATTTTCTGGCAATTCATGGGGCATGTCAAGCAAACAAATACGGGATATATATATTAGAGCTACAGAAAGAATGATCACATACGCAGCACCGGCATGGTATAGACCACACTCACATATTCTACGTAAACTACAAGCAATTCAACGTATACCACTTATCAAAATAACAAAAGCCTTTCGCACAACTTCAAACATAGTATTGCCGGTTATTGCACATGTCCCGCCGGTACACCTAACAATAGAGAAGGAAATCAAAATATATCGAATACTCAACAATAAAGAGACATCAACATGGGAAGACAAGATATTCAATAGTGAAGACATATCTAATAAATGTGACATAAGGAGTACACATCCTGCAGATAGAATGGCTATACCAACGAAATCATTAAAATCAAACTCAATCAAAAACTTGATATACACGGATAAATCTAAAACAGATAAAACTAAGGAGCGGCATTCGTTCACATAGATAATAATAATAAAATTATTAACACACGACAATATGCATTACCAACATACAGCTCAAATTTTGAAGCAGAGGCAGTGGCCATAATTAAAGCACTTCAATACATGAAAGACTTGCAAAGTAATGAAGAATTTCAAATCAACACAGACAGCTTGTCATGCTTTAGAGGATTAAATAATGCAAATAACACGAATACATTCATTAATGATATAAAGTTACTGGTAAAATCTGTACAATTATCAAATAAAATTACATCTTCTTTTGTTAAGGGCCACTCAGGTGACTTCGGCAATGAGCTAGCAGACGAATTAGCTTCCGAAGCGTTTAGATCAGGGAGAACGTTGACAGTTCCAATAACGAAACATTTCATCAAAGTACAGTTAAAGAAAGAAACAATTAACAAATGGAACTTAACGTGGCAATCAAAACATAATAAGACAACAGTCCACGACTGGATTAAAAGTGTCAACCACATCCCAAAACACTTCCCAACAAACTACTATATGAGTCAATTATTAACAGGACATGAGCGATTCCCATTCTACCTGCAGCGGTTTGGAAAAACAAATGACAATAATTGTACTTGCGGAGAAAGCGTCACTAATATTGATCAATACTTAACTACATGCAAAAGCACACTTAAATTCAGAGATGAACTCTCGAAATTTACTCGAAACACTCTTGTTAACAAACCAGAAATAGTAAAAGAATTGCAACAGCTAAAAACATTGGTACCTAAAAACATTGGAAACAATGATCAAGTACATTAATGAATCCATTCCACATAATCATACTTAAAAAAAAAATCCGTTTTACAACCAAGGTCTTTTGTCGAGCTGGAAGTGAGCTCAACCAAACGAGGTGGGGTCCTCCCCCTCACTCCCAGCATAGACAAGGCTTCTGTTTTAAATATCTAAAGAAAAATACAAAAAAAATTTTTTTTTTCCTCGGAGTGTTGCGGGGGCGCGGGGGGCGATTGGGGGCGTGGGATGCTGCCAGCTTACTTCTCTACTTCTTCAACGACATAACTCATTTTTCATTTCTCATACTTTTCTTATTTCCATCTCACTTTCTCATTCCTTATACAATAATTCACAAACTTTCTCTTTATGTTCTGGTGCAAATACTAAAATGAGCAAGTCACCTTGCCATTTGAAATATAACACACTCCTTATTTTGATGATGAAAACAAGCCATCAAGTTCAACTTCCATTGACCTGACATCAGCGGAGTACCACCTGGAATCAACCGGACTCACAGGGATAAATCCCTGCCACTTAAGTTCGGTCCAATACGATACACATCGTCAAAGGAAGAAAACCACTCAAGACATAAATGAGTAATGAGCACTGTGCCCTCGGCCAATTTGACAAACGGTTGCAGGGCCGGGCTCACACTCAGATCTACTGGACTCGAAGACATCTACAAGGAAAATGACATCAAGGACAAAATTGTTTTATATTCGACCCTATTGTAGAGGTTGACATCTCATCTTAGCCATTGGAGGTCACCGTATCTAAATATCCTCCAGAACAATACCTCAATGAGGGGTTCGCTCCTACAATCCAAACCAAATCGACAAACAATTACGAACCAACAAAGCTTATAACATAGCACCACTCTACTCTTCCTTATATTATACTCAACTTACCTCTATATCTATTTCTTTTCAATAAAGCCGGCAGCGCTTCCCGCTCTCTCGTCCTGGCGGGCTACTCGGGGCGTTCTGGGTGATAAAGAATCAATCATGAGTGAAGACGTCTCAAGGAATCAAACCTAGAAAACAGATGAAGACAACAGCCCCCTCGACCGACAGTTACAACCTCATCTCATACCATTACCCTTCGCCTGGCCTCGAGATCAGCAAGCTAAAAGTTACCTTGGATGGAAACCCAGGTTGGAACGGATCAACGACCCAAGAGGCACTTGGGATAACAAACCCCTTTGGAAGCAAGAAAACTCCCCAGTTTGCGAAAATACTACCACATACCAATAATCTTCACCCGGTCTTGGATCCACAAGCCAAAAGCCACTATGGATCAACAAACCACTTGGAATCAAGAAAACCTCCAAATTTCAAGTTTCAAGATTCAAGATTCAAGCCACTTTGGAAGCAAGACAACTTCCCAATCAAGATTCAAGACACCGCTTTAGAAAAAAAAGAAAAACAAAGAGAAAAACTTAAATAAATGCCCGCTGTTGCCAGGCCCCTTCTCTTGGTGGTGGTTCGCTAGGAGTAGTCTCCCCTTCTTTTCCTTTTTTTTTCCCCAAAAATTTTCTTTTGGCATCTGCCCTATTCATTTATTTATTTTTATTGGATACAAACCCGTTATACTTGTGGTACGGGTCGAGGTATGTTCATTTATGTTTTTCTTCTATTTACCCAACAATAACTATTGTTGATTGACACCGTGGTGCCCACACAGTGCTGGGGTGCCTGCAATTATCTAGAGGTTCTGGTTTCTATTAACAGTGGACAATGAAACCAACCCCCATGTGGGCCACAATAGAAATTATTGCTTGGCGGTGCGAATCAGCTTGATGTGACCGTGAACGTTGAATCTCAGTTAATGTATGGAATGGAAACGTCATTGTGACGACCTCTCGAATGAATCGCCGCACTTTCAGCCTGCACATGAATGGGCCTCTTCTGGAACAGAGTGCAACAGTATGACCCCTCGCATCGGTTCAGCTTACGGCCTGACCGTTTGCTGTTCGCCTGCCTAAAAGTCGCTGCCAAGTCAAGGCGGCGTGCAATGTGACAGAGTGAGATCGCCGGCTACTTTCCTACACTGTTTGCCGTGCGTCAGGTAGCTCTCTGAAGCGGGCGGGCTTGTGACATGCGAAAGCATGGCCCACATCATGGTAAAACAGGAACCTGGTCAGCCTGCTCAGCACTGGCATGCCTTCTGCTTTTTCCGCACTACTCCTTCAGGTCAGCTCGTAGAGAACTGCCATGGCAAAAGTTAGCAGAATGAGCTCGTACGTAGAACTTCATGAGGAGAGCGAGCAGTTTCACTTTAAATGCACAGGGGACCGACAAATGACTGTCCCGTTGGCAATAAGTTGACGCATTACCAGGGATGTCTTTCTTATGGCCACAAATCCCAGAATGTGTAGCTTTTAAGTTTTATAGTTGTGCACCTGTAGAGCTTGCCTTAGCCCCTACAACCTCGGTTTAGTTTTGTTCTATTTGCATTTTGCTTTTGTGTTATTTTGAGCGAGGGGCATGAGCCCTCACGTGTGCACGAAAGTGGAATCCTCTGGGTAGGTTCCCGATTTGTTAAGTGCACTGTCCTATCACGAAACAAACAGCCAACGAAAGTAGTATAAAGGTGGAGCATAGAAGGAATAAGAAGCAGCTCCGGTGTTTCACCAAGCCTTCTGAACCGGGCTTAAGCAGTTAGCCACCATCGACTGTGCCAAATGCCGTAGGGTAGCCATATGGACGGTTCATTGCTACAGTGCTTTTTTTTTTTACATACGTGTCCATAACTATGTATTACATTCTGTACAGTCTCTAAATACCGGTTTAACGGGTGTGAATTGCACACGCACATCCCTCACGAGCATCTACAAGACTCCCAAATGTCCGTCATACCATCCCGTTACTCCAAGGTTGCCGTAGCAGACAGGGTTCATGCTTGTTTACCCGACAAAATTCAAGGATTTTCAAAAACTTTCAAGGCTATGTGTGAGAATTTGAAGGACCACACTGTCTGTTAGAGACCCATTTAAAACATGTTAAGGGGAGGTTAAAGGCTTGAAATAACTATAATTCTTCAAAAAAAGATAAAATTACTAGAGCAAATATCAAAAACGTGGCTCTGATGACATTTACTTTCTAAACAACATTTAATCATTGTTTCTTCAAGTTGCATAGGTAATCATTTTCAGTCACACACAAGCCACAAATTTTTTTCGTTAATAAGTAACGCCTTGTTGTTTTTTCACAATTTTCATATCAATATCCATTGATCTGCTGTTGCTTGGTCTTGCCAGTCTTCTTAAGGCTGTTTGAGTTGATGGTGAATGCCAGGTCGCTAATTGCCTCTGCTGTTTCTGCACAAGAGACTGCTGTAGTAGTAAATACATTAGAAACAGCTCTAGTTTCTTTTGCTTTTTTTTTCAGCATTTTGACCTCCTTCTCAATGCAATTGTTTTTCTGTTTCTCACCCTGCTGCTCCTGTCTTTCCTAAGTTTCCAGAAATGCACTGTGATGGTTCTGCGCAGAAGCTACCAATGTTCTCAATTCTTTTGTGATGGGCAAATTACATACGCCACCTATATTTACAGCATCCAAAATAATGCACTGTGAAATGAGGGCAATGTTTATTAAAAAAAGAAATGCGAGCATTTTCAAGAATTTGTGAAAATTCCAGCATTCTTAAGGTTCTGAAAATGAACTTTTCAAGTTGAATGGTTTTCAGAGATTCCAAAGACTCACATGAACCCTGAGCTACCCCCTTAAGCCGAGTCAAGGTGAGCCGAACAAACGTTCAACAAAAAAAGAGGCTACTCGATGACAGCTACCACCATGACACCACATAAACACTACATGCCTTCCAATCACAAAAGAAAAGAACTCGGCCGTGCATTGGTGTGAGCTAGACATTTGTTTTTCCGCTCCTCTTGGTCCTCAGTCCTTTTCAATTTTATGCGGTCAGGTGCACGTATTTCTTTAATTTTATTCTAAACCTTGAATTGTCTAATAATACCAAACAGCACAATACATCAGAGTTTCAGGTTTACATAAAAATTTGCAGGCACATACAAAAAAACAAATGAAATGGCACTCAGTCAATCATCAAAACAATACGTGTTGCTAAACCGCTTACAACAACACAGTACGAATTATAAAAAAATATGTACAACATTCAGGTATACAAACAAATACGACTTCCGAAGAAATACAATAAAAAACACTGATAAATGAAATGTTGCACGTTTTACTCGAAAATAAAAAAAAGAACAATTACATAAGTTGCAACAATCTAGGAAGACATGATTACACACATGACTATAATTATAGGCGTTTTTGTTTTAGGCACAGTGATCCCGCCAAACAGAAGAAATTAAACCTTACACGCGGCCATTCTGTATGAGCAACTTCTTAAGTTGTTTTTTTTTATATATCAAAGATGGCAATGTTTTTATTTTCAAAAATGTTGAAACAAGTGCGAATCCAGTGTTCAGGTCTTTTTAAACCATAGTTAGTTTGCAAATATGGTACAAACCAGGAAGGATTTTGCCTAATGCTATAATGGGATTGTGCAGCTTTTTTAAGGTTACATAGTTCAACTAAACAAGCATTGTATGACAGCAAGCTTTGCTTGTATTTCATCATAAGATTAAAACTGTGTATTTGATCAATGGGTAAAATGTTATATTCTCTGAATTAATTACCGCAAAATACATCTGCACACGCGCCCACTATAAAAGCTTTCTTCAAACACAGGAAACATGATGCAGGAAACACAGGAAACATGACCACCTGGGGTTCTTTAACAAGCACTTAAATCTGAGCATACGGGTCTACAACATTTCTGCCTCCATTGGAAATGGAGCCGCCGCAGCCGGAATTCGAATTATCTAGGTATGGCTCACTCTTATGAGAATCGCAATATGTCAGAAAATGTGCCCCATCTTTGTCTTTTAACGAAAGCCCATGTTTCTGTGCATGCTCATAAACCCATATTCTTGCCCAGCCAACATTCATCTTTTGCCGTAGGATAGTGGAAATTCATAAACGACCACGTTGACACATTTTGCGTATGTTTGGCATGCCTTTTACCGTACCCACCTTTGTTGCTTCCATCAGATAGTATACATGAGAAAGCTGAGATGATTTTCATGGCGCAGAAAAAAGAATCTGCATACCATCTCTGTTTGCAACCATTTTTAGGTCGTGTGCAGCTCGATGCATACACAATACAACCTCAGGTCTCGCTGTTCTGCGCTCTTGCTCTGGTGCCCGTGATGTTCTCTCTTGATAGTCTGGTGGAGCAGCTCAGCTACAGCGTTACGGAGCATTCGAAGGAAACCAAACACAGACAACCTGTCCAATTGGTTTTGAAAAGTATTCTGCGTAACGTGTGAGCACAACCCTGCTCATGCATACTCTGGGCATTGTTCAGCTATAACCTTTTCACAGTTTTAAAATGCGTCAACTCGTATGGAAGCAATTTTTCAGCACACCTAGACAAAAAAGGCAACAGCCGTGACGACTCTGCAAGGTAACGCACTAATCCAAAAACTGCAAAAAGCCACAAGCCTTCAACTCATGCGTAAACACCAATCCTTTTTCAGTCTGTGAAAGCCTGCTAGAACATTGTTAATAATGGGTTAATATGTGACGGTGGTTAGTTGCATTAAAGTAATAAAGAAAGTAGCATCATACATAAGAACTTCCAAAACCTCCCACTAATTAAAATGTCGGTGGAACGTAATAAAAGCGGTTACGGTCAAACATGAAAATTGCACAAAACAGAAGCAACATACGAGCTACCTTTAACATAAAACTTGAGAAAGGTCATAAAAGCTTATACTGCCATGCCCGCGGCATTCCTGAGGGCAACCACACCCTTCTCGTCTGTGCAACTTCTTAAGTAGAAAAACAATTCACCATGCAGGACAGAATAAATATGTCCTCAACATCTACAAAAAACAAGTACCCATCGAAGGATTCTTTGAAGAAAGTGGATGACGTATGAGAAATTCTCAGTTTAAAATGGGTCTCTCATGACAACCGAGTCTAGCCGCTTCATTAAAAACTGACTAATCATGTTCTACCAGATACTTCAATCACTCACAATTGTCCTGAATGAAACACCCGGCTTATGCGTCTTGGCCGTAAAAAAAATGCAGAAAGGGTGTTCTTTTTGCTAGCTGCAGTATGCAATAGACTCTGCTAGTTGTGTAAGTTCCAAGTCCTTACTCAGAGCCACTGCCTTGCTTTTCAAAATTCTTGTTCTGACGAGTTTTAACTTGACGAAGTTCATAAAGACTGCTTGTCTGCCTGGAGTTACACAAATCTACATCCATTACCACGGAGCCACTACTTTTATCCACTTGAAATGGGCACAAATTGTTGCATTTGAAGAATGAGCACACCTACCAACGTATCCTCCTGACGAAGAGGGTTTTTCCCCTGTTCTTGCTAGAGCTTAGACTTAGTCTTGTAAGTAATAGCCTCTAACTGCGACATCGACTTTTGCCGCAACTCGTCGGTGCAATGCCAGTAATTAGTGAGCCAGCAACACAGGTTTATGGCTAAATCTTGGGCCTTTGTTGAGTACATAGCGTACACTTTCTGTAATGTGAACATTTCCCAGCCCAGTGAGGCCTTCCCAGGTCGTGCGAGCAGGCTTCTTCAGTATGAAACAGCGGGCATGCCTCATCTTCAGGTTCCAGTTTGCCTCGGTGATGTGGGCTGCTGAACGCTTGGCATCGCGAAACTTCTTCAGTGCCTGCCACTCCAGGTCCAAACTGAAGCAAAGTGCACGAGGCAGGCAAAGAAAGCACACCTGCTGCCACAAATTATGATTTCAAATATTTTCGTAACATGACCAGATGAAGGTGTGCACTTCCCCAAAAAGAGCACTCACTTCTTGTAGAACATGGCCTTTCGGGGAAGTCATGCCTTCATTTGGTTGTGTTAGCAAATATGTAAAATTTTAAAATGCGAATTGTGGTGGCAGGCGCGCTTATTTTTTTACCTCCTTCATGCAATGTGCTTTAGTTTGGAACTGGAGTGGTTGGTGCTAAAGAAGTTTTGCAATGCCAACCGTATCATACTTGACAAGGCACAATAACAAGTGCCTAGTCAGGCATGTGTTATCAGTTGAAACGCGTCATCTCTCAGAATTCACGTGCTGAAAGCGCCCTGAGGAACCATGCATCTATGGTTAAACAGGCACACCTTTCAACATGGACACTCTTGTGCCAAGCAGCCCAGCATGTCTATTAGGTCACGCGTGCTCCTGGGCACACCACGTCGGAGCCCACAACTTTCGCAAGGTAGCACGGATTAAGCCTGGCTGCAGATGCACTATACAGAGTCGGGGACATGGCTGTACATGGTTCTGCTAAATGTTTCAGATATGTTTCAATGTTGCTAGAAACCTGTCGAAAAGCAATTGGTAGTACAACTACAACATGTAAGCAGTAGCACTGTGATGCGAGTTGAATAGCCTGTTGGTATTGAAACCAACCTGCGATGTGCAACAGCTCGATAACACATGCTCTTTTTGTATATCAGCCTTTTTTTTATGTCCGATGCTATACAAAGGCTTCCCCCAATTACCTACAATTTTCCCACCCCTGTTCAAGCTTATTCGATCTTATGCGTGCAAAACCCATCTAACCTTCCGCCTTTCTCAGTTATTTTTTCCATCTTTTCGTAGCCACATAATCTCTCTAACTGGTCACTTGTCTCTCCCTCACATTGCTTGACCTGCTCAGGTCCACCTTTTATTTTTCTTAGTGTCAGCTAGAATGTCATCTAGCCTTGTTTATTCTTTATTGAGCTCTGCTCTTTTAATATATCTATTATGCTAACCATTTTCTGCTTCTATTTTGCATAGTTCTTGGTCTGTTCTGGACTTTTTTTACTATCATTCAAGTTTCTGCACGATATGTTAGTACTTGCAACATACAATGGTTGACCACTTTCTGCTTTAGGGACAGTTGTAAATTGCCTTTAATGATTTGGGAATGCCTGCCATCAAAGCTTTAGCCCATCCATATTGTTTGGTGAATTTCCTTTTCATGAGTAGTGTGTGCCGCGAATATCTAACTTAAACACATATATATTGTAAGGATTCTAGTGTGCCGTTGCGAACACTCGGTCTCTCGTTTGGCCTCCTACTATTTGATTCTTGTTTTTTACCGATTTATCCATAACCCTACTTGAACACTTTCTCAGTTTAGACCCTCAGTTCATTGTCGTTGAACGGTACCACTGCTGAAAAGCAAAATATCATTTGCAAAGTGTAAGTACCGAGATATTCCTTGTAAATGTTTATTCGTGTTTCTTATCAACATGGTGGCTCAAATACTTCTGCAAAGCACACGGTAAATATTGCTCAGATTTCTTCTCCTTGCCAGATCCACTTTACGAATAAAATTTTTCTGCTCTGCGACAGCTCCTACCCCATGAAGGGACTTTTCTAGTCGCCCCTCAAGACCTTAATAAAGTTCATTTTCTGTCTGTCTGTCTGTCTGTCTGTCTGTCTGTCTGTCTGTCTGTCTGTCTGTCTGTCTGTCTGTCTGTCTGTCTGTCTGTCTGTCTGTCTGTCTGTCTGTCTGCTGTGGATTCTCTATAGATGTTGGCTAGGATATTCATGCATGCATTATGCCCTAGCTACTCTAAGACTGCTGGTATCTCTACAGAGTCGAATGCCTTTCATTAGTCTCTGCAAGCTAAGTAAATGGATGTGTTCCTTTTCGCAGATTTTTCAGTTTGACAGCACATGACTATGATCCACAGGGGGACATCTGTTTATATGTGTATAATTCTTCAAATCTTTCATCTCTTTTTTTTCTGTATTTTTTTATTAGCATTTTTACAGTTCAGTTGTACATTTGATTCGCCAGTACCTGAGGCATTATGCAGAAAGTGTCACAAGCTTGTTAAACACGACATCTCCATCTTTAATCGGGTGAACAATTTCACTGCATGATTTTTCGTTGGTCATGTTTTGTAGGGCTCTATTCCATTCTCTCAGGGTAGGGTATCCAAAGAGATTCGTTCCTAACTAGACTTCTGATTTCATGTTTTTTTTTTCTAACTTTCTTTATATTTACTCATGAAACTTAAGTGTTTTTTTGAACTCTGGCTTCTTTCTCTGTTAGGTGGCTTATTTGTGAGCTGTAGTAAAAGTCTTCTGCCACTTTACTATAGATGTTAAGACTGCTGATTATGTTGCTCTATCTGTTGGAGTGTGCATTCCTAAGTAGTTTCCTGTTGTCATGCTCTGTCCTTTCTTTGAATTCTTCATCTAATTTTTTGGTGCTATAAATCCCCATGCTGGCAATTTTGTTTTTGTTAACCAGCCCTTTTAGACCAGTTAATTCAACTTTAAATCTTGAGTGGGTAGCTTTTGTAGATTGTTGTTTCTTTTTTTCTTTTTTTTTGTGATTTGGGAGAGCTTGGTTACTTCTTGTCCTAGTGCTTTAACCTAACTGCAAATGCATTTTAGGAATCAATGTAGTTATGGTTTTGTTCATTTCCTCTATGTCATAATTTTTTTCTTGTGCTAACGCCTCACATACGAGTGTTCTAAGGCAGTGCTGAGAATGCGACTGACTGTTGCTCTGCTCCATTTTCAGAGGAGCTTTGCGATTTCTCTGCAAGTTCTAATAATAATAATAATAATAATAATAATAATAATAATAATAATAATAATAATAATAATAATAATAATAATAATAATAATAATAATAATAATAATATAGTAATAATAATAATAATAACAATAATATAAAATAATAATAACAATAATGACATTTTTAGGTGCCTTGAAGCTCCACATTCAATTCTGGCGGGCTTACTGATGAGGATGACTATGGTATTCAAGCATGTGAAAAGATCGTTTTCATCAAACATTTAAAATGAAAGATTAAAAACGAAAATGTATTAAGGATTAATCGCCGGTCATCGCTGCTGTATTTGAGGTGATAGCTGCATTGAATTTTGCTCACAACAACTTGGGCTTACGTTAGCACTGCGTCTGTTTTCTGTGAGGAAACGAGTCTTGGCGGCTTCTGGTCTCGTTGGACCAGCGCGAACACGAGGAAGGAAAGGAAGGAGGGACCTTTCCTTCCTCCGTGAGCGCAAAGTTCGAGCTACGTGTTTATTTGCGGCAAGCACTCTTCCTCGCGATAAATGTACTCTTGAGTGATGACAGTGATGAACACAAATGTTCTCAGCTTCACAGTGCACCTCGTGTCAAGGACAGGTAAGCTTTCAACCTCTAACTAATGTCCGGGTGAACGCGCTTTTGCACTATTAATTTCGTGGCAGTTATGGTAATACCGCTCTGTGTTAATGTACCAGAATTTGAAAACGTTCTCGCTGCGCAAGTTGCTCGGTTTGTACAGCAGCCTGGTGAGATTATTGTAAAGGCTAATACAGATCTTGACAATAAAAGTAAGACTTTCATTGTTTACCGTACTTCTGCCGTACGTGTTGCGTATTTCTCTAGTTGCGATACGTGCACTCATTATGTACATTTATTGTGTGTGTAATTTACACGTTGCTGGTTTTAGGATTATGTCTCACTCTTCTGCTGCGCCCAATCTGCAGCGGGAGCGTTTAAACCAGGTAAAATCAGCTACACTGACACTGAGTGACGGATGAGTCAGCTGCTCAGTGCTGCATAACAAATTAGGGTGAAACGTCACACTTGGCCCAATTTCCAAATTGTTATGCTATTTGAATTAATAAATCACCGAAAAAAAAATGCAGATGAGCGTTGGCGGGGGGGGGGCGGGGGTAAATGTTTTTCAGTTTTGCCCAGGAATGAACTCTTCATTAATTAGCCAGCAGTCATGCCTCCGGCACTCTACATGCTGGTAATCTACAGCTGATCTCGCTTTCACGTGATGCTGCAAGATTGCTAGTTCGCATTGCCAGCATACCATCCCAACCCCCCCCCCCCCCCTAACCCCACTTTATTTGTGAGTGGTAGCGCCGGCGCAGGAACGTTTTGTCTTCACGTTTGAATTAAAGAACATTCTGCATTCGCAAGAAATCGATAGACTGAAAAAAGTCAACATGTATTGAGAGAGAGAAAATTCAGTTTTTAACTTTATTTATGTCATCAATACGTTACAAGGAATCACTTGCAAGAGCTAATCACTTTGTTCGAAATAACCCTGTGTATTTCTTACGGACTCGCATGCATTAATGAGGGAAAAGTCGCATGCTTTGCGCATTACGCAAAATTTTACAATATAACTTTCTGGGGCTGCAGCAAAGGGACTCATTAAAGATGTACGCACGTATGAAGCACACCGCATGATCAGTTGCGTTAATGTTGTCATGTGTAAGTGACATTAGGGGTTAGCGACCGCATCGAAGCTTTGTGAGCCACTGAGACCACTAGGGGGGGGCGCTGCGAGCGCGCGGAGCTAGTGGTCACGCTTCACATCGGCTCCGTAAGAAATGCTAATTTTCGGCGGACCATCGACCCCTACAGGACTAATTTTGGTACGTGAGTGATCAACTTGGTGAGTGGACCACGTCAATACCAAATTTGGGCCATTTCACCCAATTTTGGGAGTTTTAGAGCTATTTCATGTACGAAGCAGGCGAGGCCCCGCTATGCCTAATGACGGCTACCTTCGCTCCGACCATGTGCTCGGTCGGCGCGGCACTCGGGGCGGCCTTGGAGGCCTCCCCAGAGCTCGCCAGGCTTTGGAACGACGAAAACGACCAAAACTACGAAGAATACCAAGCCATGGACACCTCGGTCGCGGATATAAGTGCGGATTCTGCTCCAAAGGTTTGAAAATTCTAGGATCAACAGAAGTCGAATTATAGGGGTTGTGGTCACCCCATGTATTCCCTCCATAGGAAGCACAGGGCACGGTAGCTAATCGAATCTAACATAATCAAATAAATCTAAGTGCCACCGACAAAAGTCGAGTTTATTGCTGGATTATACATCCTTGAGTTTACAGAATACTAGGAACTAAGTGTGTATTTTGCCGTAGTAATGCGGGATCAAGCGTTTGAAAAGTCTGCATACACAGCGTCAAGGGGGCAGCCATTTTGAATGGGAACGACATCACAATAAAATCCACGTTCATCGAGCTGGAAATCGGGTAGTGAACAAAACTTTTCTGGTAGCTTGGAAGAACATAAAGGGCTTAACAACTACCCAGTAGTATTTTCCGAATTACGTTGTTAATTGAAGAGAAACCGGACCCTATTTCCCCCACTTAAACACATACCGCACGGAACTAAGTAGTCGAGTATTCATACTGCACGCAACAGGGCAGAATCTCATTTAAAAAAAAAAAAAAGCACTTCTCGGTTAATACAACAAGGTAGGACACGTTAGATAGTCACGGGCTGGGGTTCAGGGAGCCCCAAACAATGACTGGAGAGACAAAAACAAAGAAAAGTGTCACAAAGGAACGGAGTAAGGGAAAAAAAAAAAAGAAAGAACCTACTTGCAGCACCCGAATGCAGAGCGCACTAGATAGTGAGAAAACAAAAGATGGTGAGGACCATTGTAAGGAAGTCTAGAAGGGATTGATTTGAGAGAAAAGAGGCCAGCTAGCTCGACTATTGGAACGTCAGTACAGATCTGAGACAACCATTCTCGGAGATTCGGCCATATATGGCCAATAAGTCGAAGCAGCAATTCCGCACAGAGACAGAGAAAGATGATATCAGTAGAGATTTAGGGGGAGGTAAGATGGAGTCACCCAAAGAGGAAAGTGAGGGCCAAGACCTACGAGACCCGAGAACGAGAACGAGTGCAATCCCCCACTGCGATAAGGAGTTCCTTGATCTTCATTGAACGCCGCGTCCAATGGCGGCCACGTCAGCAGCAAGGGTAAGTGAGCTCTACACATATCTACGTATAACTTTAGCAATATTGGTTCTAGGAGGGTCAGAGTGGTGTCTATTTGTTCGTGAAGATACAAGGAGTTCAACCAGTACAAATATTCCTATTACGAACGAAAATTTCAAATTTTAGGAGCGCAAAACAGTGAGAATCTGTGAAAACAACAACCTTCGGACCACGGTTTTTTTTTTTAGAGGTATCTTGCAATAAAAATTAAACCTAATCACTGGAAAGTAAATTTGTAATATCATCTGCGATAGGTGTTTCTGAATTGTGGAAAGTTTTTTTTTTTAATGTCTCTGATTATTAAAACTTGGGTCTGCAATATATTTCATATTTACTTTATTCCGAAATGTCTTAGGCCACTGCGTAGTTTGCATTAGCAAGGTAGTCAAGCTCATGTACCGCTAGTGAAATCAAGCTTGATGCTAAGCTAACCATTTTTACACTTGAATTAATTGAGGAATCACTTGTTGTTAATTCAAAATTATGAAATGATATACAGGGGTTTTTTTTCTTTTTTTTAACAAAAAGGTTAAAGGCAAGTTAATATGCATTTAAAAGGTGTTTTTAAGACTTGGTACGCCATTTACTGCAGTGAAACTGCCTTTACAGGGGGTTACATGTGATAATGACACATCACCTGCATTGCAGTCATCCTCGTACAAAGTGCGGACTTGGGCTAAATAAGATAGACTGGAGCTTGGAATTGCTGCGATAATAATATAGTTATAAATATGGTAGCCTGCCGAGCTTTCAATTGCAGGGTCCTTATTGATTCCATGTCGCAATATCAAACTTTGATGTGCTTTTGGGAGCAAGAAGTTTTCTAAACTTAGATAGTTACAAGTAAATAAGCCTATAATAATAATTTGGACTAATAACTATAAAGTCAACTGAACACCGATGTTATCACATCCCCTTGAAGTAAAGTTGTAATAAACACCCATGAACAAATTTTAATTTTATGCGGGAAGTTCACTCACAATGTTCAACAGTCAATCACTTTAGTTTAGTCATGTTTAAACATACCGCAGGGTGCCTGCGCAAGTAGGCGTTTGGTGTGTAGCGACACCACGAACCCGAGCTAACGGGGGAGTTTCGACTCCCTCCCACGCCTAGCCGTGCGTGGCTTTGCCGTGTCCGAGGAAAAGGGGATCCTGGGGGTTGAGCCGACGCTGGGTGATTGGACCGTTAAGGCCCCCCAACAGAGGCAACACACCCCTTTGGCCCCGGCTTCACGTAGACGGCACCCCTGAGCTGACCCACCCAGGGGAATCGGCAGTCGCCTTTTCCTATCTCTCTCTCCCTACATCTTCGTCTTTATCTCTTACTATTTATCTGTCCTGTCTTCTACTCTCTTCCGTTTACTTCCAAACTTCCTGGCGGCTAGGGTTAACCCGGTGCAAATAGCCTACCTTGGTCTAGGCGCATTGGGTTATAGTAGCGTTGTGCGGCTGGCGTCTGCAGGTTTCAGCATTTGTAACCTTGTAGCGTCCCCTCGTAGGGCTCCGTCGTGGGTGGCCGCCAACGCTGCTGAACAACAATAAGGAAGACATGCATGGAGCATTCCCACTACTGTCTGATCGTACCGGCTTAAAGCCGGTACGCACCGATGATCTCACCAGAGAAGGATTGGCCACCCTGGTGCAGTATCTGGCCACCCCCTCCCGTAGGCATTCGTCAATTAACTCACGGCCCTCAGTCCCCACCAGCTGCGGAGCAACTGACCACGGCGGCGGTCAGATCTGCAAAGCAGCAGAGGGTGCTAGGAATCTCTGGATACGGACAGGCCACCATTGGAACTTGAACTTAGCAACGTTTAACGTTAGAACGTTATCTAGTGAGGGAAGTCTAGCTGTATTATTCGAGGAACTAGAAGGCATTAAATGGGATATAATAGGGCTGAGTGAGGTTAGGAGGACAGATGAGGCCTATACTGTGCTACAGAATGGGCACGTCATTTGCTATCGGGGCTTGGCAGACAGAAGAGAACTGGGAGTAGGGTTCCTAATTCACAGAAACATAGCTGGCAACATAGAGGATTACTATAGCATTAATGAAAGGGTGGTAGGCATTGTAATTAAACTGAATAAAAGATACAAGATGAAGGTAGTACAGGCTTACGCGCCTACATGCAGCCATGATGACGCTTCAGTTGAAAGCTTCTATGAAGACGTGGAATCGGCAATGAGTAAGGTGAAAACACAGCATACTATAGTAATGGGCGACTTTAATGCAAAGGTAGGGAAGAAGCAGGCTGGAGACCAGGCAGTAAGAGATTATGGCATCGGCACTAGAAACGACAGAGGAGAGCTACTAGTAGAATTCGCAGAACGCAATAATCTGCGTATTTTGAATACCTTCTACCGAAAACGAGAAAACCGCAAATGGACATGGAGGAGCCCTAATGGCGTAAATAAGAACGAAATAGACTTTATAATGACTGCACACCCAGGAGTCGTGCAGGATGTGGAAGTGGTTGGCAAGGTAAGATGCAGTGACCATAGAATGGTACGGGCTCGAATCCGCCTAGACTTGAAGAAGGAACGACAGAAACTGATACGCAAGAAGCCACTTTGTTTTTTTGGGTGGTGTCTTAGGCATGAATGGATGAGTGATGACTGGCATGACACGTAGGCCTCTTCGTTTGTTTTGTCGTCATTCTTTTACCTTTATATATGTTCGCTTATCCAAATAAAAGCTTAGTTGCAGTTAAGCGCTTGTGTAGTGTCTTTCTTCCTTGCTATTGTGTGTAGCTTTGCGCTTCCTACTAAGATGAATCTGTACCAACTAGCCCGGTCTAATTGTTCATTACGTTGATCATAGGTGGGCATTACAAGAGAATCCTCACTCACCCAATTTTTTTCAGGCATCGCACTCACTTATGCTCACACTCACGTGTACTCGCATCCATAATACTCACTCACGTTCATACTCATATGTACTCTCACTCAAAGCTATTCGCTCACGTTCATACTCACATAATCCTACTCCAAGCTACCCACTGACGTTCATACTCACGTGTACTCATCCACACGTACTCATATTCACATCCACGTACACTCACACTTCTAGCTACTCACTCACTTTCATACTCACACGTGTACTCGTGCCCATATGTTCTCACTCACATTCATACTCACATCAAGTAACACTAACGGGTAGTCACTTAGGTTCATACATCAACTCACACCCATATGTAGTACTTATGTTCATACAGAAATCAACTCTCGCGCACAGGTGCTCACTCACGTTCATACTCACATGTATTCAAACTCACAGGTGCTCACGTTCATACTCGCGTCAACTTTCTCCCAGGTACTCACTAACGTTCATAGTTGATGCAACTCACACTCACAGGTACTCGCTCACGTTTATACTTGCATCAACTCACACACACTCACATCAGCTTAAACTAATTTTGAATGAAGAAACAGCGCTAGAAGAGGACGAGACGAGAGGACACAAACACAGCAACGTGTTTGTGTCCTCTCGTCTCGTCCTGTTATAGCGCTGTTTCTTCATTCAAGATCAGTATGTACCAAACAGCCCGATTCAAGACGCTCAAACTCAAACTTGCGTTCATACATTAGCTCACTCTCTCAGGCTTGCAGGAACTCATTCAAATTGGTTCTCACGTTTACTCGCCCTCATAGGCTCTTACTCACGGTCATATTCACGTGTACTCGCAGTTATTCGTACTCACTCACGCTCACACATTACTTCTAGCTCATTGGTACTCTCTCACGTTCATACACCTACTCGCAACACCTCTTCTCACTCGCGTTGAGATTCACACCTGCTCACATTCATGAGTGAGTATGCCTAGCTATGACGTTGATTGCATACACTTTGCTTTTTTTTTTTTGAACAATGAACTGTTCTTGTTAGTGAAATCGATGTCCTGTATTATCAGGGTTAGATTTTAAGTTTGCAGATGCTTCATGTCAGTGGAAGTATCCGCTCATGTTACAGACCTGGAAGTAATGCAGTATATTAACAGAGCTGTCTTTCTTCTATTTTATAGAAATGTCTCCAGAGAATGTGCCTCACATATCGAGTGAAGCCGAAGTGGTTCGCCGAGGTACACTGGACATTGTGCAAAGGAGTTCTGCGTGCAACATATCGGGTAAGAAGGCGCATGTTGATTGCGTGCACTTTGCTTTTTTTTAAACAATGAACTATTACAAGGGTCATCCCACGCCGACTGTCCAAATCGTGGCACTCGTCAAAAATCAGTTTATATTGAAAAATCTGAGAAAATTAAACAAATATAGACATTACTTCTACAGCATTCTTCCAAAATATTTTGAGCGGCAAATTTTTCTGTGCACATGACCACTATTCGAAATTCGCGAAAGGGTGGGAAAACTGGCACGAAAAAAAATTTCCTTTAAGTCGACCATGTCGTGCATTCTTTCAACACTTGCTTTTATGCGTTTTTCGAGCATAGTGCTTTCAATATACGACAGTTCCTTATAGTAGCTTTAAATTAATCATTTTCTGGCGCGTAGACAAAGTTGAGTAAATTGTAGCGTTTTTGGAAACCTTTCTGCAAAAAACGATTGCCAGTAATATGCATAAATTACTTATTCAAACTCTTCATAAGACTTAATGTTTCCTCATATTTTGTTCCCCCTGTGCGTGGCACCTACGCTCTAAAATAAAATCCTAAAGTTGGCAAAAACGCCACTTCAGCCCACGCTGAGACACCTGTAGCACCCTATAAGGTGGTCCAAGCAACAATCACCGGAAAAGCGCATACGAATGAGCATTACAACAAGTTTAATCGAAGTAATTGTTCTTTTAGTGGAGAAAACAATTTTTGAAGTTTAGTCCCACTATTGCACAATTTTACTATGGGGCAATAGAAACCAACTAAATTTGCCGCATAAAAAAAG
Source organism: Rhipicephalus microplus (assembly GCF_043290135.1). Lineage (NCBI taxonomy): Eukaryota > Metazoa > Arthropoda > Arachnida > Ixodida > Ixodidae > Rhipicephalus > Rhipicephalus microplus. The sequence continues at coordinate 189,437,963 of NC_134702.1, forward strand.
AGTTGTGTACTGGCACTACATGGTTTTCAGTTTTTTTATAAGAACTTTATTTTGTATGTTCGTAAATGCATCATCTTAGTGGAAGTAACTCCTCATGACCATGAAATTGGCTTGCGTAGTTGCACAACGAAAAAGAAAAAACACTGCAGTGATTGTGCGCATGCACAGCTGGGCCACTTGGAGTTCGTTGCTACACACATAATGGCTGTAAACAAAGAATACTGAAAAAGGTAGACCTGCTTAAACTGTATCGGCTGCTAGTACTTTATTGGAATTTCACTGTACAGCTAAGCTGACGCATACTTGTCTTTTGAAGCAGACCTAAGTTATGCAACTTACTCGCATTTATGATACCATGTGATGCACTTGCAGTGCTATTTAAGGAAGCGCATTCACACTGCATGTGCTTAGGTGAAGCGTCAGGTATTTTGAAGCTTCCAATTACTTGAAACTTGTAACGCTGCAGTTTATGCGCAGGGAATTTGTTTACGTTTTGTTGCGAAAGTAAAATTTATTCATTCCCGTGATTGTTTTTAGCTATCATTGTCCATATGAAGCTACAGATATATACATGCTTCACGAATTTCATGACGGGGTGGAACTGAATGGAAGAGCTTTTTTAAAAAAATGGCTTGAAGCTTGCCCTAATCTAAGCAACGTTCGATACACAGCTAAGCTGATCGGCGCCATGCTTATTTATTGCTGTATAAAGACACAGCATTTGCTCTAAGGGTGCTTGAATTTCGCTGCAGCGATGTTGAATTTTTGCTTGAACTCGGCTTGGTGGACCCCGGTATATACTTTTTCGTGTTAAAAAAGCAATAATATGTATTGTTAGGCTGCGAACTTGCTCCAGGAATCTGAAACATGCTGACTGCAGCCTGCAGAGGACTGTCTTCGTCTCATATTTTTTTTTTTTTCATTTTCTTAATAAGTGTGTTCATGAGCTACACAGACATGGCCGGCCTCGTGACGCAGTCCATTAGGCCATCACACGTTGAAACATGGTCGTGGAACGAAAACTCTCCATTCAAGAATTGGCGTCGATTTCAGTCATTCCGAAGATAGGTATCGTTATTTCTCAAACCCTGACTCTAAATACCCTTCGTAAATTAGACACATATGTGATATGGGGAAACCGCTCTTTCAAAAGGCAACTAAAGCTGTCATATTGTTCAAACGCACCCACTGATCCCCTCGCCCACTAGTTCACACTGCACCTGCCTTTGCAGTACTCAATGTAGTGTCTTCAGCTCGCTGGCTGAGGTGAGTTTGAGACCCCTGCTTTACACAAACGCCTTTCCTTAATATGTAGACTAAATTTGGTATTGCAACGAGATGCAATACTCTCGCCATAAATTATTTTCGTAAACAACACTTTGACGATACTCTCCAAAATTCGGAAAGATTCCCATGCGATAAAAAAAAGAGATTTTCTCCAAGAGCATCTAGCAGCAGACTGTTTTCAGTTAATCAGATCTGTACTATTTTTTAAATACATTTGAGAAGGTAGCTGAAATGACTTGGACATTTTACATAGAATAACCCAGATGTCATTGTTTTTTTATTTAAGTATACATCCTTTACTTGCAGGTACAGCCTCACATGCAGCTCTGTTGGCCAGAATAAATGCTCTGGAACGACAGCTGACTATTGCGAAGGCTAAGGCGAGGGTGAAAGAGCGGGAGCACAAGAAACTTATGCTGCACCTGTCTTCGTACATAAATGAAGACCAGTTCACCAGCTTGCATTATTCACCAAGAGGCACAGTGTGGTCCAAGGAAACATTGACGAAAGCACTGAAGATTCGCCTATCCTGCGGCTCGGGGGCTACGATATGGTCAAGGAGCTCGGCCAGCCATTGCCTTCACAGCATACACTTCAACGTCACATCGAGCACTGCAACTTTCGTCCAGGGCTGCTGATGGACATTATGGACTCTCTCACTGTTGAGGTAATCGTAACGAATTTGTCCATTTTGCAACACTATCGAAGTTCGGATATTTAAAATTTTTGTATTTTCTGTACTTATGCTGGCATGCCTCATCACGGTGTTCCTGAAAAATGGTTAGCACTTCATGGTTGCCTGAATGGAAGTTAGATAGCATAGAGTTGTCATTTTATCTGCAACCCATCTAATAACAACCTAGGCCTTGCAGGACACTACAATACAATCTAAACCATCAAACATCTATTTGATAGTTGCCTGATCATGACAGGATGCAAGAGAGTTTTGTGATAGGAAGCTTATAGTTTATAGTGTAAGGTAGCGCGAGATATTGGCCAGATAAAGTGTGTTGTTATATAAAATAACGAAAGTGTTCATTGCACGTTCTGGTTGTGGCAAGCGTACCGAATCGGTGCGCTGCGCCAAAACCCCGAATCATCACTGATTGACTGAACATGCATATTCCTGACGACGCTTTTGCGCATTGCAAGCTCTCAGTGGTATCTTACGACGGCTCGTGTGTTTGTGTCATGATAAACAGTTATTTCATTACATTGGCCGACCTCATTCAAATAGATGCTTGGTTGGGAAGTGCTTCTATGGAGGTGACCTTAACGTTAACGGAATGATTACCTTTGACTGTGGGGCTGTTTACGTTATGGCACTTTATTGCAGCCTACTTGTGCGACGTAATGTACTTAAACACTAACACTTTTTTGATTTCCTGCCTAACCTTTCATGTTAGTTATTCGTATCTTCCAATCATGCGCAGGTCAACTGCATGACAGAGTACGAGCGCCATGCGTGCCTCATGATGGATGAGATGCAGATCCCCCCAGGCCTCATATATGATTCTTCGGCTGACGCAGTACTGGGCAGACCTACGATTCCCTTCGCAGATGGCAGCCTCCCTGCAGACACCTTGGCTACCCATGGCCTCGTATTTATGCTGGGTGGTGTTACTACCAGATGGAAGCAGGTCATTGGGTACCATTTGACTGGAAATTGTTTTCATACACTCACTGTCAAGCAAGAACTCTTGAAAATGATAAGAGTATGTGAAGGCCTTGGCCTTAAAATAGATGCTGTTGTTTCAGATATGGGTGGTGGCAATCAGGCTCTATGAAGGTTATTTCTTGTCAGAGTCGGCAAGCACAGTCGGCCAAATTGCAGTGCTACACACCCCTGCGATTCGAATCGGAAGCTATGGTTTATAGCAGATGCCCCTCACCTGTTGAAAATCTGCGCAATCACCTCACCAGGGGCCAAACTTTGCATCTTCCTGATGACATTGTTGTAAAAGCTGGTCTCTCCACAAATGCGGTTCTCATTGAACCAATAAAAAAACTCATTGAAATTGACAGTAAAGGAGACTTCAAATTGGCTCCGCACCTAAAACAAACTTGTGTTGACCCTGGTCATTACGAAAAAGTGAAGGTGGGCCCTGCTTACAGTCTTTTCAATGTGGATACTGGGGCTGCACTGCGCATCCTTGTTGAGAAGGGCTTGCTAGAGAAGTCCGCGCTTGCCACTGCTTGGTTTATTGAAACTGTGGCCAAGTGGTTACGCATCATGACATCACGAACAACCAAACTTGCCTTGAGTAAAATTATTGAGACAGAGAGGCAGGCAAGTATTGGCTTTCTCAAGAATTTTGTTGTACTTTTTGAAGGGCTCTCTATCGGCATCGTAAAAAATGCCCCATGGAAGCCCGTGCAGACAGGGGCTATTCTCAGTACGCTCTCTGTACTTGAGCTGCAGGAGTATTTCCTATCAATTTGCAAATTCCGCTTTCTGTTCCTTAGCAGATTTTGTCAAGATGCGCTGGAAAATTTCTTCTCTACTCTTAGAGCTAAGCATCCGATTCCCAGGTTATATGAATTTGAGTGCGCGTTGCGTTCCGCAACGTTAGCACAGTTTCTACACGCTAGTGCTGATGGCAGCTACACTAAGGACGGTGGCTTTTTACTTGCTGGTTTGAGCTCAGACAATGAAGACAGCACCAGAGAAACAGTTTTAATTCCTGCTGACATTCATGACATGAATATGTTAGAGAACGAGTCATTTTTGTACTTCGCAGAGTATGTTGTTCACAGTGCTAAGAAGTTAGTAAAAAACTGTGATGCTTGTGTAAGTGCCATGACAGGGAACAAAGACGTTCCGCAACTCACACAGCTGAAATCGTACAAAGAAAAGTTAGCGTTGTGTGTAGCTCCTGAAGCAGTTGTAGAAGTTGTAGAAGCAGTGCAGAGCAGCATATTCATAATCAAGTTCCTGTATCAGCCACCAAAATTGCTGTTAAAAGTGCGATATTGTGTAATACCTTGTTTCCACACTGTCATAATGTATTGGAGGCTATTCTTTCCATGTTCTTCTCCGCAAGAATGCACATACAAGTAAGGAAAGAGACATTGGCTCGAAGCATGCAAATCGACAATAAATGTGGAAGTAGAAGAGTAGGAATGAGAGCTGCTGTGGCCAACCTTCCTTAAAAAATAGCAGTGTAGAAAGCGCCCTTGCAGCCATTGTGGCGTGCGTGCCAGGAGAGCTTCTTGGAGAACACATTTTTTTTTCTATCTAGCTGCCTGCGCACCTTCAATAGCCTTGTCAAAATCTTTCCATCTTGCACGTCGTGCGTGCTTGAGAAACTGAAGTACCAAGAGCCATACTGTCCGAGTTCCTTAACGCTGCCATTGTCAACTTGTTGACAACATCCTGACTAGATTTACATTCCTTAAAAAATTTTGTGCTGCCTAGGTTTACAGCACTACCCCACGTGTACCATGCCATTCAAGTAAGCGCAAGTATAAGGACCAAAGCACAACCTGTTTTGGTATGTGATTGCTGTATTTTTCATCGTTTTAGAACATGCTTCCGGCACGGGACCACTCTTAAGGTATCCTTCTGTAGTTTACAATGTAACATGACAGCAAGTCACATAGATGAGCGCGATAGAAATAACCTGTACCTTTACATCTTCTGCCATGAATGCAGTCATGTACAATACGAAAATTTTTCGTGCAATGTTTTCATGTACTCATTGCATCCTCTTCAAAACACGCATATACACACAATGCCCAACTTACCTTCCTATAAGCTCGCACGACAAATGAACGAGAGGCACCTTAGGAACATCTCTTTACACAAGGTAATGTTTCATTTCATTTACACCATGAAGGCATTACCATCACTTGTGCAAATTGTAAGTACAAATTGTCCATTAAATACTTGTTCAAACAGTCTAGTTACTCCTCCAAGCCATGATGAACATGCCTGTCTCTTATCTGTTATGTAACGTACGACCAAGGTTTTGCGGTAATGTGTGGATATATAAACTGTACTGCTACGTTTATGCCACAGGGCACTTGTATAGCTAGTGGAAATGGTAGCTAACTGTTACAATGCAACTTCCCGTCACTTTGGAAATATCAGTTTTTTTCCAATCGTCACTTGACCATACTGTCCTCTAGGCATACGCACAACCTGGCAACAACTTATCTGCAGTTTACATGCACCGTTGAAGTATTCCTGCCATGCAGACATTCGGGTATAAGTTTGTGGAAATTGTTACTCCAGTGTTTTACTAGACATCTCAAATCACACAGGTCATTTTTGCAAGCATTATTGAATGCGCCTTTCACTAGTACGTCATGTGACATCACAAACTGTACTGTAACACCTCTATGGATGTAGTGTGCATTGTTTAACTTTCATGATCCCATGCAGACATTTGTATGGAAGTCTGCGGAAATGGTTAGTGCAATGCTCTACTGTGTCATCACCTGTATATTTGAAAACACATATTATTGATCCGAAAGTTACTCAGTGAATCTTGCTGTAATACACCTCATGTATATGACAACAAGCTGCAGTGGAAATCGGTTTGCATGTTCACCTTTGTTCATGCCATTAAGGCATTCATGTCCGTGTAAATTGTCAGTACAGCGTGTTGCTAGGCCATTCATTGTATGTTTCAAAGCACGCATGTTCATGTTGAAAAAAATGTAACGGTGAGTCTTCCTCTGGCACCTGTTGTTCAGGCAATGATCAAGCAATGTTCTGCCTTGAATCTCACATGCTGCAATTTTCTTCATAGTTTTATTGTTTACTGACAAAAGAAGTGTCTTGGTGTGGTTTGCGTGTCTTTGCAACAGCCCAGGACGTGCTTGTTTATGCATAGGTGCCTGCTATGAAAATGTTGCCAGAGATTGTAGCCCAGGACATGCTTGTTTATTCATAGGTGCCTGCTATGAAAATGTTGCCAGAGATTGTAACGAGGTAACAAGAATAAATATTTGTAGTCAACATTGCGCCTCCTTGTTCCTTGTAACATTCCAGTGTCCTGATTTACATAGGATGTTGAAATAGTGCCGTTGTACTTAGCTCAGTGCATCTATTGATGCATCAGCGCCCTATTTTTGTCCTTTGCAGAACGAACGCCCCATCCAGCATTCTTGTGTTGACGCTTCTTGCGTCCCCTCAATTGAGCGTGCACTTCCACGTTTAATAATTTCATAACCGCTCATTCTATATTTGTGTATGTGTATCAGTTATCATCCCTACCAGTTATATGAGTCGCCTAAGGTTCCTATTTAAGCAACTTTGTTTTATCTGGGCACCTTAGCCGTACCCAGCTGCAGTTTTTTTTTTTTCACAATTTCCACCAGAATAGCGGCATTTGACACTTCGTCTGTCATCTCTAGCTGTCTGTTAACGTTACAGTAACATTTTTTACTTCATTGTTCTTCGGGGGCTGCTCAACTACTTGTCAAGCTTTTGGTTTGCTTTAAAATTAGCCCCACATGTTACCACACCTACATTGTACTTTGAATATCACGGGAAACAGCTGAACAATGCACAGCTGCTTAAAGAACCCTAACTTGTCGTTAAGTTGCGTGCACCCGCATTGCGGTGCCGCAGTCTCTTTCCTAGTCACCCAGCTAATATAACATGCACCACGATTACCTGGCATCCTGATTGCGAAAGTGGACGTATTTTTTCAGAAAAAGCTGTAATCGCAGTGCTGCTAGTCAAGCGTTCCTTCCAGACTGGCCACGGTTTTTCCCTGTGTGCTCACAACCGGCTATGATCACTCGTCACAACGTCACAACTAAGTGCTGCCCTGTGGTAAGTCAGGGTCACAGGATCCAGCAAGAAGAGCGTTAACTGTGCCACATCACATGCACGAGCAAAACACATTCGGAGAACTGGACGAACTACGATGTACGATGCGAGACGCCATGGCTAATGGTGTGAAATATAAAACTTGCACAACGTTGCCAGTTGGGTAACACACATCACGCTTCTTCTTATGTTGTACCGCTTATTTTCAACTAAGTAACCTTTTATCCTAGGTCTCATTTACTTCTCATTTAGTATAATTGTTTCTATCCGCCGTAGTAACTGAACACAAACGTTCGCTTTTTTATGCACGCTTTGACCCTTCTCGAGGGCGCTTCAGGCAAATAAGCGAGGAGGAAAAGGGAGGGTGTCGCTACCTTGAAAACTTTTTTATTTAGGGACCTTAGGAGGACAAGGTCTGTGGCGCCGTCTACGTTGAGCTCGGCGAAACTTCTCTTTCCTGCTCGGAAAAAACATGGCGGCAATCAGCGCCAGCACGTTTTATGCGAGACGGCCAGGTATGATAATGTTTGATGTTTTATGGCGCAAGGGCCATTTCACGGCCAAAGAGCGCCAGTTCATCTTACTAAAAATATAGACAATGATTGTGATAAGCGGCTGTATAAGGGCCATACAATTCCTCGCGGTAAAGCGGGTAAAAACATACAAGTAATAAAATCATGACCACGCCGTGAAAGGTGTGTGTGGTGTGAATAGATGACAAAAGTCGGTGATAATAAAAGACGATGGTGGATATGTATGGCAACGTATTACGGATATGTATTAACAACAAAATTTGCCAAAAGCGTGAGCAATAAGCTTGTTTGCAAGACTGAACATGAACATGGGCTTCTTTGCAGACGTTTTATCTTTTCTAAAGACTTGCCAACGTATGAACCGTTTCTGCGTAATTTTGATGTAATAAGTAGACTGCTTTTTTCGTGCATTGTCATGTAAGCAGCAGCCAAAGAAGTAGAGGCCACAAAACTGAACAGAACTAAAAGGTTTAACTTGGTATAAGCATTTACGTGCGATCACCGACAGCAGTCACAGCTTTTTTTTTCTCTATGCTACTTGGACTATCTGTGCGAGTAGTGGAAATAATGTGATATTCATACCGCCGGCGTCACACAGATACTTGTGATCGCGGTGAGAGCATCTGTGCCAAATTCGATGCTGTATAGCGCAGCAGCAACATAGTTGTCGCACGCGATTAAAATTTCTCGAGGAAAACCGGTATTAGTCACCCCTACACGGTCTAAAATAATCCAGATCTAATACAGTGCAGCGTGACCACATGCAGCAAGTGATCGTGTGACAGCATTCACTAAAGCGCGTCAGCGCACCGCGAATTCTGAACTAACATTCAGACAGAACAGTCAGCACTCACGCATCACCATATTCGCAAGGAATAATATCGCAATAATAAAAACTGCCGCACAACACTGATATAGAGGAAGCGCTGACATACACATAACACAGCCAGCAGCGCTTTTACATACCCCCATTGCTCCAGCCAGCGCGGGCGCACCGCTAGTGACTAAAGTGCCTAGAGATGTTCACGAAATTTGGTACCTAGGCCACATGCGGTTGTGAGAAAAGCACCTAGCGCGAGGCTACTCTTATTAGTTCGCGCCATGGCGCTATAGTCACATGGCTGGTTAAAAAGACTGAAAAGTGCTCAGGATGCGGGGAGGGTTTGAAAATGGACCCAAGTGTAGAAGCTGATGGAGAAGAGGCTGACTCGAAGTGTAGGCAATGGGAGGTCGAGGAAAAAAGTGGAGAAAATGATGGTTGTCTAGAGTGAACTGCAGATGAGAATCACCGAGCTGGAGACTGCGTTGGCGACAGAGCAAGAGAAAACAAGGGCAATGGAAGAAAGGCTGAAGTCCGCCGAGGAAGCACTAGCCAAGGTGAACAAAGGAGCGGCCCACACAGAGAACAGTAGGGAACCGGCAACCAAAATAGCGGAGAAGAAAGAGCAAGCAAGTTTGGAAAAAACAGGTTCAGCCGGTTCAATTGTCGCAAGGCCCAGCTTCAGCGAAGTAGAGGTGGGGCTGGGAGGGGACAAAGCAGCTGGCGTCAAAGGTGCAAGTAACGCCCCGGTGCAGGACGCTCCAGCTGAAAAGTCACAGCATGCGATAATCGCCGGGGACTCGAATTTAAATCGATGCACAGAAGCAATAAAAGAGAGGGTAAGGGGTGACAAGAGGGTTGTAGTAGGGGCGTTCTCAGGACGCAAGCTGGAAGCAGTCATGAGGCAAGCGAGCGTAAAACTCAAAACTACAGCTTATAGACGAAACCTCGTGATGATTTCAGGCGGTTTAAGTGATGTCTTAAATGAAGATACAGCAGGACTAGCAACCACACTGGCAAAAGGGGTTGGTGACATGCACACCACTTCTCCTCAGGTACAGGTAGTGATATGCACGATACCGGAGGTATTGGTGCGTGACAGCAACCTGCAAAGAGCGGTTGTCAACGCAAACCAAGAGATATGGCGGATGAGTCGAGAGAGAGGCTTTGAGGTGTTGGAAATAAACAAAGAGGTGCATAGGTGGGGTGGTTTTCAAAAAGACAGAATTCACTTCGATGGACGGCTACGTCATGAGGTGGGTTGGGGACTTGCAGGACGCGCAGTAGCTTTTTTGGGCGGCACGCGAGACCTTCCGGGTGCCGAATAGTTTGTAACGAGGAAAACAACCAGGGGACTCTTTGACAGGTGGTATTGACAGATACCTTTCCAAAGTGGCACCAGTATCTAAGATAGGTAAAGTCCGGGGCAGAAAAGACGTAGCCATGAGCGCCGAGCCTATTCAGAGATGGCGTATATTAACATGCAGGGTGGAAGGAACAGACCGAAGTGGGAAGAGATAGAAGAACAGGTAAGACAGGAGAGGCCGAAAGGTATACGTTTTTCTAGAAACACATCTTAGAGACATGGAACGACCTCCTAACAATCCAGACTACGCTTGGGAATATTGTAATAGAACAGAAGGCAGCAGAAAGGAGGTGGTATTGGGGCATTCATTCATAAAAGTACAGACTGGCAAAAGGGCAAGCAGGAGTGCAAGGAACGTTTATGGCTAAAAGGGAAAGTGGCAGAGCAAAGGACACTCCTTGGTTTCGTGTACTTGTGGACGGAAGCAAAGGTCAGAGAGGAAAACCTGGCAATGGTAGAGTGTATATCAAAGGACATTGAGGAGTTAGGAGGACACTGCGAGATAATTATACTAGGAGATATGAATGCGCACATAGAAGATATAGATGGGTATACCGACCCGACAGGCAAAATGATCATGGATATGTGTGAAAAGCATGATTTGATCATTTGAAAGAGTACCGAGAAATGTGAAGGGCAAAACACATGGGAGGTAGGAAGGCTGCAGTCGACGAGAGATTACGCACTGATGTCACACAGGATGTATGATAAGCTCAGGGAAATGCACATAGATGAAGGTCGCTCCAGAAGTCTGGGTAGTGATCACAAAATTATCAAGATATGTTTTGTAAGACCAGTGAAAGTGGGAAGGAGACAAGATGAGCAACTACAGGAAAATTTTTATTCAGAAAGGCAAATAGAATTAGCTACTAAACAAATTGACAAAGTAGTCACTCAGGATAATAAAACAGTGTGGACATACACGAATCTAATTAGACTATTTGAGCTAGAGCTTGCTAAGGCACGGGACAAGTCACGCCGGAAAAGAAGAAACAAACCCAAAGGTTCGTGGGATGAGGAAGTTAAAAGAGCCATAGCAAAGCGCCAGGAAGCCTCTAGGGAACACACACATGCTAAGCAGCGGGACGAACCGACAGTTGATGTTGAAAGAAAATGGGAAATTTTTCTAAGCTGTAGAAGGGATACATCCCTGCTGATCAATGAAAAGATTAGAAAAAAGGGAGCTCAGTGGCTGGCAGAAGTACATAGAAAAGATAGAAAGGCAACTGTGAAATTTCGGAACCATCTGAATTCCCTAAGAAATGAGACGATTTTTTGGGCAGAGGTTTATAACTACAGCTCAAGGTGCTAGGCTAGAAGGGGACGAAGCTATTGAATATATAAGAACAAGGGCGACAGAAAAATTTCAACAAAGAAGTGCTTTATGCACCACAATAGACAAGGATGAATCAAATGACGCAATGGCTCCATTTTCACAACGAGAGTGGGAAAGGGCTGAGAAAAGGGTTCCTAGTAGTACATCAACAGGCCCACATGGCATTCCAATTATGCTAACAAAGACATTAGGTCAGAAGTCTAAGCAGACTTTCAAAAAGGCAGTGAGAAAAATAATAATCGATGGTGAAGTCCCCGATGGATGGAAACTTAGCAGGATGAGCAAGATCTATAAAGAAAAGGGGGACAAAGCTGACATAAACAACTACAGTCCTATAACAGTGACATCAGTGGTCTAAAGGCTGGCGGTGCAGATTATAAAGGAAAGACTGCAGTCATGAATAGAAGATGAGAGGGTGCTGGGAGAACTGCAGAATGAGTTTCGGAAACACAGGAGGTTGGAATACAATCTGTTCTCACTGACGCAGTGCATCGAAATAGCAGAAAAAGAACACAGGCTCATGTGATTAGCATTTTGGGATATCAAGGGAGCGTACGATAGCGCGGTTCAAGAGGAACTGTGGGGAATACTGGACACACTAGGCGTGGGAGATGAAGTCGCTAATCTTTTAAAGGATATTTAAAATGATAACAAGGTAGTTATAAAGTGTGAAAAACAGGTTTTCAAGCCTGCAGAGATAAAACGGGGGCTTAGACAGGGGTGTCCTCTGTCGCCCTTATTATTCATGATGTACTACTTACAAGGATTAGAGGCCAAGTTGGAGGAAGTGGACTGGGCTTCAACCTCTCTTTCGTCAAACAAGGAAAACACATTGAACAGGCGCTACTAGCATTGATGTACACAGATGATATAGTGCTAACGGCCGACAACAAGGAAGATTTGCAGAGATTCACGGACATCTGCGGTAATGAGGAAGATAGGTTAGATTTCAAATTCAGTAAGGAAAAATCAGCAGTCATGATTGTTAATGATAATAAAGGTTGCGACTTTGGGATACAGGAAGTCACGCTAGAGATAACAGATAAATGCAAATATCTGGGCGTATGGATAAGCAATGGGACTGAGTACCTAAGGGAACACGAAATATACGCGATGACTAAAGGTAACAGGAATGCAGTGGTATTGAAAAATAGGGCACTGTGGAATTACAATAGGTATGATGTTGAGAGAGGAATATGGAAAGGGGTCATGGTTCCTGGGCTGATGCTCGGCAATGCGGTCTTGTGCATGAGATCAGAATTTCAAGCAAGATTAGAAATTAAGCAATGTGGAATAGGTAGGCTTGCTTTAGGAGCTAACGGGACACCGAAACAGGGAGTACAAGGTGATATGGGGTGGACATCATTTGAGGGAAGGGATGTTAGCCGCAAGATCAAATTTGCGAAGCGATTGAGAGAAATGGGGGAGGTGCGTTGGGCTAGGAAGGTTTCAGCTACTTGTACATGAAGAATGTCGGTACAAAATGGAGAAAGCGAACCAGACAATTAAATGGTAAATACCTTGAAAACAGCAGGCAGCCAAACCAAAAAGAATTATCGGTTAAGAAGAAGAAGAAGGAAGCTGAGACTGATATAGAGAGAATTGGCATGAATTAAAAGTCCGCACCAGAGATCTTTCGAACATTTAAGGAGGAAATTGCCAGGAAAAGGATCTATGATAATATTCGGGGTAGTTCTCTACTGTTTAAGGCCAGGACGGGAGTATTGCAAACTAAGACATATCGGGCCAAATATGAAGGGGTAGACAGAGTATGCAGTGCATGTAGAGAGGAGGAGCAAACTGCTGAACACTTGTTAATGTTCTGTAAAGAGCAACACCATATAGTTCAGGATGATGACGCGGAGTTTTTTAAAGCACTGGGGTTTAGGGACAGGGAGGGAAAAATAGACTTTAAGCGTGTAGAAATAACTAGAAGAAGGTTATCTGATTGGTGGCTAAAGTCAAGGCACGAGTGAAAATTAAACCCTTCACTGCAAAGTACCAGTCGTCAACTTCACTATTTGAAGGAAAAAAAAAGATAAATCTAGTGGTTAGTTCACTAAGTATTACGGCTAGGTGGCGTTAGCCGCCGCCCGATCTAAAGGGTATAGCCATATCAATTCATGCATCCACGTCACCCAAGGCGGTGATGCGCTGCACAGAGACGGCAATCAACCACGCGCGCGGCTAATGTGAAACATTTATATTATTTTTTTTTCGCTCGTGCATGGCCTCAAATGGCGACTGAGAAAATATGTTAATAAGCTTCTGGAGAACAGGATACCTATGCAGGTGTGCGATTGAACTGAAATATCAGGTACGTTCACAAGATGCCGAAAGTGTGCATGCGACGGCACTGAATTATTTTTTTGATGTGACGTGGTAGAAGAGTGTAACGATAAACTCAGTTGTGAGCCATTGCTTGCAACACTTTCCAAGCACTAATCTGTAAATAAAGCCCATTATTCAAAACGTATACTCAGAGACGAGAATCACGAGCGGTATCTGGATGAAATTCTTTTATTTTCTGCACACACGTCATACAACGAATTTCCGAGTAGTGACTCACTATCTGTTTACAACAATGCATTCTCAATAATATGTCGCACGCCCTTTTTCATCCCCAAGAAAAAATGTTTTATATTTCACAAGCGCCTCAGAGAACATTGGCCTGCAAGCCTAGGTGATGCGCCTGAGCTTCAGGTACTTCCTCTTTTCAGATGCTTGCTCCTTTTGGAGTACCTTTGTGTAAAAACGCAAATAGGTGAGCAGAAAAAACTTGTTTACTTGATTGGCGAGGCTCAGACCATTTTGTGCGCAGCCCCGTGTGACTTTTTTTTTTTTCAAGCAGGAAACAAGTTTTTGCAAGCTGTCACTGTGAAGCTATCAAGCTATCACTGTGTAGCTAAACCACTTTGAAAAAGTGATTGCAGAGGCGTCTACAAATGCGAACAGCTTTTCCGAAAGGCCTACCCATAGGCACCCGCACGAGAGGGGCAAAAGCGGCTGGCCACCTGGGAGGGGGGCGCTAAATCTGCTGTTCTATACATTGACTAGGCAGCGGGGCACTCTTTAGTTATCTAAAAGGGGTCGTTAATGTGCCTCATACACTGATTCAATAGGAAAGAGGCGCCCTGAAATAAACCTTCGCCCCCCCTACCCCCCGAACGGCAGGGGCGCCTATGGGTCTACCGGTCTGTCCCTTTCAATGCGGACAATTTCGCCAATCACAGTGTGCTCAAAGTGCCGGGAGATGTACCTCTCGCTTAAGTGCAGCTCGCACACAGCCGAGTTTTATTGAATCAGCTTGCAGTGCGCGGGATATCGCTCTCCGCCATTGCGCTAACAGAGCTTCGTCCTTCGGAACGCCGAACAACGCATGCTTCTTTTTAGCTGACTTGTAGCCTGTAGTGAACCCCGGGACGAAGCAATGGCTTTGTTTTCGTGCCATGGCAGTGCATACAGAAGCATTGATGTCAGAGTGCCACAAAAAAAAAAAACCGAGGGCGAACGCGCCCGACGAAACTGTCGAAAACGTGCAAACAACGTGTGGATGGATGGATGTGGCTGTACCCTATAGATCAGGCGGCAGCTAACGCCACCTAGCCATAATACTTAGTGAACTATTAGATTTATCTTTTTTTCCCTTTAAATAGTGAGGTTATAAACGATTGCGCGCGCCCCTATGCAGCTCCTCCTCGGGCTTCAGTGCGTTCCGTAGGCGCTGCTTGTCGCTTATCACACTTTCCTATTCTAGCCACTGTAACTGTACTAGCATGGCTAACGTGACGCTCTAAGACCATGCGTTTGCAATATATTTTTAAAAATAAAAACAATCTATTTTTAGAGTAAAATAAAAGAATTGTTCGAATTTTATGAGTTCATTTTTATATAAAAATTTAATTGGATTGTATGGTGGCGCCGCAATTATTAAAGGAAATTGAAAAACTGGGAAAATACACGCCCAAAGCAAAAGGCGGTTAATTGAGACAGACCGACAGTTGGCGGGAGTCCGCAGGACAGAAGAGTTAACATGAAGGAACGAATACGTGCTCCACGTTTATTAGTCACCATGGCAGAACGTCGTTTGCTTGAGTATCTCAAGGAGGAGGAGAAACTTATTTTGGAAACAATCGAACTTTTTCAACGACAAATAAACAGGCTGAAGATAGAGGAGCAACATATTGCCACCTGCTTCTAGTAGTGGGTCGTATGCCAAGGTGAAGGCACACACCACGAAGAAGAAAGAAGTGCGCGTGAACCCCCGCTCTAGAAGACAAGCCCAACCGGCGCACTTGGTTAGAGCCCTGTTGCTCAGACATCAATAGACCTTGTCGACATCCCCTGGAGCGACGTGACAATTGGTGGAGGTGCTGGGTAGCCCCTCACGGATGTTTCAAACCCCTCCTGGAAGCAGCACCACAAGCCCAGTGCGAGTCCACACTCCCGTTCATCGGACAAGCCGCAGGATCAGGGGATTGCCACCCGAAGCTGACCCCACAGTTCACACCAGTATGATGAGCACGTCCGTTCAAACCACTTTAACAGGAACGGGAAACCCCCCGGTGACTCGGTACACCCTCGAAAGTCCACAGGTTCCGACACCGTTTCATGGCACCGAGCTCGAAGACGTCGAGGACTGGTTGGTCGACTTCGAACGCGTGGCGGCTTTGAACGACTGGAACGACGCGGCGAAACTACGGCGCGTGTACTTCTATTTGGAGGATGGAGCACGTACCTGGTACACAAATCACGAGGAACAGATGACATCGTGGCCCGAATTCCGCCGCCGGCTGTTGGACACTTACAGAGGTGCTGATCGCCACGAACGAGCGGAGCGAGCGATCCAGGCCCGCATCCAGATGCCCAACGAAACTGTCATGACATATGTGGAAGATATGACGCGCCTGTTCCGACGGGCTGATCCAGGTATGACAGAGGAAAAGAAGTTGCGTCACCTAATGCGAGGAGTTAAGGAGCAGCTTTTCGCTGGCCTTGTACGGAGCCCTCCGAGCACGGTCGCCGAGTTTTTGTCTGAAGCCGTCACGATGGAAAAGATGCTTCAGCATCGATCCACCCTGTATGACCGGCAAGTGAGCACGTCCACTGCTCAAGTTCCCACGACTTTTGGGAACAACACCGAGTGTCTGCGCGACCTCATCCGCTCTATAGTACGCGAGGAGCTGCAAAAGGCTGCCACACCACCACTACCTACGGTGAGTTCTATTGCAAGTATCGTCAAGGACGAGCTGCATCATGCCCTGCGTGACCCTGTGAGTCTGGATAACGCCGCACCGGCCCCGGCTGACTACCACCGTGCGACTTATGCGGAAGCCTTGAAGCGCCCAGCTTCCTCTTCCCCGCTGTTTGTTCAGGCACCTCCTACAGTTTCACTTCAGTCGGCGCAGCCTCTACGGTACTACGAGAACACACGCGCGCCCCCACCCCTCGTTTACGCCAACCCTGTGCATCTTGCGGAACAACCAGCGCACTACCTTGACGACAGACGTGCTTCGCCTCGGAAATCTGATGTTTGGCGCACTCCTGATCGCCGGCCTTTGTGCTTCCACTGCGGTGAAGCGGACCATTTGTACCGCCAGTGTCCATACCGGCGCCTCGGGCTGCGCGGCTTTTCAGTATATTCAGCGCCTCCTCGGTATGGCCAGCGACCCCGGGACATTGAGGACTACCTGGCTCAACAGTGCATGCCACCGCCTTCTGGACGGCAGCCGCGCTCACCGTCGCCGAGGCGCTTTTCATCTTCGCCACAGCGCCATGCTGGCGCACGGTCCCCCAGTCCCCGCCGGGAAAACTAACGCAAGCGACCCTTGGAGGCGAGGTCGCTGGCAGTCGACGTGCTGAAGACCTCCGATCGACGCTAACAGTAAAGGGTGTGGATTCGACTGAGCGATATGTGCGGCTTTCTCTGGATATACCGGTGCTGATAGACGGCTATGCAGTAGGTGCATTAGTTGATACCGGGGCTGACTATTCTATACTAAGCGGGAAAATGACCAGACTACTAAAGAAGGTAATCACGCCCTGGCATGGCTCTGTGATTCGAACGGCTGGTGGCCACACCGTCTCTCCGCTTGGAACCTGCACGAGCAGAGTTCGGGTCTGCGGTAATACTTTTGTAGCAAGTTTCCTTGTGCTCCGTGAATGTTCACGCGACGTTATTCTTGGTGTTGACTTCCTGCAGGAGTATGGAGCTGTCATTGACCTTCAAGAGAATCGCATCACCTTCTCAGCCGACCGAGCAATCGACAAGCAGGACGACCAACAACGTGCCGACATTCTTCGTGTTTCTGCTGAAAGTATAACGCTTCCTCCAAGAGCCAGTGTTATTGTCGACGTCACATGCTGTGGATTGCGAAATGTTTTTTTTTATTTGTGCTCCGACGATTGCCTCATCATTGGTGAACTTATCGCGTCTAACATTTGATTATTGGTGCCCTTTTTCATTGTTTAACCTACTTTGTTTTGGTTTTTTTTTTCAATAACTTTACAGCATCGGGACGATGCTCTTTCTTTTTTTTGTTGAGGAGGAATATTGCCACCTGCTTCTAGTAGTGGGTCGTATGCCAAGGTGAAGGCACACACCACGAAGAAGAAAGAAGTGCGCGTGAACCCCCGCTCTAGAAGACAAGCCCAACCGGCGCGCTTGGTTAGAGCCCTGTTGCTCGGACATCAATAGACCTTGTCGACATCCCCTGGAGCGACGTGACAATATATTGCGCGCACTACGCCAGCTGCAGATCAAGAAAACTGACGGACCGACTGAAAAGCAACTTCACTTGAAGGTAATGTCATTAGTTCTCTGGGGCGTACAATAGGGTCACACAACATTTCTTCTTTTCTTTTCAGAATCCCGGAAAAGCAATGGTCGTCAAAAACGAAGAGGAGTCCACAAATGCCGAGGCCGTCGATCTGCGGGGCAACAACCTAGACCGTAAGTAAACCCCGTTAACAAAGTGCCTGGACCCCTAGCTGCTTGGTTACCAATGCTCTCTCCTAAAAAAAATTATTTCACCCCTAATCGGCGACAGCGCTCAAAAAAATGGTGTATACAGTATTATGGGTATGCTATTCTAAAAGTGTCTAATGTATTCAATTTGTTTCCAGCATGCTCTACCACTGGTGTGATGGCTTTTTCAAGTGGACAGCAAACCAGCAAAGAGATGGAGGAAGATAAGCGAGAGAGCTAAGGAAATATATGTGCACTGTATTAAAATAAACTTCACTCGAACAACGTTAGCACTGTGCTTCAGCTCATTCGGTATGTGCCGCCTCTCGTCATTTTCGTCTCTTCCGCACGAAGACGGTTTTGTAGGGAGCTTGCACGAACGGCGGCAACGCTATGCAGTCTGGGTCTGGGAAGGTACCCAGGCTTTGCGGGAGAGGGCGACAACGGCGAAAGTGACATCACATGAACAATATGTATTATCAGTTGAAAGCAAGCACACGACCTTAGAAGGGTACTTTAAGTGACACAACACAATACTTAGCTTCACTACAACACATGTTTATTCATTTTACTTATGAAACAACTGCAGATAGCCTGGATAGACTCTTATTACCTAGCAACACGACCGTGTAATGGCTACGAACATCACTGCGCTTTATCCCATCAACAATTTTGGCATGATCCACAATCTTTCCAAAGGTCCTCCAGCAAAGGGGTTATGAAATATTTATTGACAAAACTTGCGCAGGGTGCAGTGCCCTGATCATTCACTTAGATTCAGCAAATCACATCCGCAAGGAAACATACGCACATCCATTTTCAAATGTATTGACGTTGTTCCAAAAAAGTTTCTCCTAAAACATCTGCAAACTGACGGGCTTACACATTCAAATCTTTATGGTCCATAATGGTCTCTTTCTTCAAAAAACAATGAATACCTGTCGGGATAATTCTGCAGGACAAAAGGTCGCCGCGCCGTGCGTATTTTGCTTACCACAACGCTGGGCACGTAAACGTCTGTTGTGTCAAACACTAACATGCGGTTTCATCAAGTTATCCAATTTACAACCTTATTAAAATGGGCGCTCATATGTGCCAACTCGCGAGTAAGGGTTGAGCAACACGTGGGACCAAAGCACAATGCTGCACGCAGAAAGTCGTGCGCGCAAACGGGAAAAGGCTGTACGGACGACGCGGCGTTTAACGCAATCTAGCGCCGGGTCACGTTAGCTCATGGCTGACATGGCGCTCACGTGGTGGTGTGTGTTGTGCAGTGTGATAGTGATAGTGTGGTAGCAGCAGTAGCAGTTGTTCTCTGGTGGTAGCGTTAGTAGCGTGCAGACCCAGTCGGTGGCCTTCACTTATTCCTCCTCATTCACGTACGTGCCTCGGTCCCTTGGGTGAGCATCTGTAGTCTGCAACGGTCCCCTTTTCTGTGCGCGAAGCAGCGTGCCAGTCTCGAAAACGACATGAATGTTGGTGCGAAGTTTGACAGCTACGTTGAGTTTTATCGAGCATTCAGAGACTTTCAAGTCGCTACAAACACTCTTTTTGTCACAAAGGGCAAGCAAGACTGTGGACGTTGTGAATTCTCGGCTAGCTGCCAGTCTAACTAAGCTTGACTCAAAGTTAAAATTCGCGAACATAACTTATGTTTGCAAGCACTGAGGTGTCGTGAGAAAGACGGGGACTGGAATTCGACTGCAACAAAGGTAAGCGCCTCCACCACCTCCACTCTCGCCTTAGCCATGAGGTCAGAGCGGGAACTGTGAAACTCAAAAAGATTTCTCCTAGGATTATGAAGAAGGACTGCCCAGCCAAAATTATCATAACGGCGCGCCGGGCCAGCCAACTGCTAAAGGTCACGGTTGTCAACTTAGAGCACAACCACGAGGTGAGCCCGGGCGTACTCAGAGTGTCGCCAGCTGAACGAGGAGGAGGTCAATTTCGTTCGACCCCTAATAAAGCTGAATGTTCGACTTAGCCTCACCGTGGACAAGCTGCGACAGGAAACTGGTAAGAATTTCGTTCTGCGAGATTTGTCATTTATTTCTCTCTTTAATTTATGTTTGTGCAGGGAAAGCAGGAATCGCCAAGGATATACAGAACCTGAAGTGTGCGCGGCGAGGAGAGAATGAGGCGATCCAGTTGCTGCAGGAGATGAACAACTTGAAAGCAAAGTACGGTGCAAAAGTGCTTCCCATATCAGATGAAAACAAGGAACTACAGATCCTGTTTTTCCAAACTCCGCACAAGCAGCAGGCGTTTAAGTGCTTCCCGGAAGTTGTCCTGCTTGATGCAACATACCGGACCAACAAGCTGCGCATGCCTCTGTTTGTAATGGTTGTACAAGATGGATCCGGTTTGAGTCATGTCGTCGCCTATGCATTTGTGGCATCTGAGCAGCAGTATGTTGTGACACATCTTTTAGACACGTTTTTTAGTACAAAAGTTGTGGTTATAGACAAAGATTTTACGGAAGTGAACGCCGTCAAAGCAGCCTTCCCAGGTTCCCCAGTTGTACAACTGTGCGAATTTCATGCGAAGAAAGCCTTTCAAACTGCAGCTGCACAGCTCGGAAAGTCACCTGATGAACGCAATCAAATGTTAGCCAGCTTTAGTGAAATGCTGCATGCTCCCACACTACAGAAATATGATGAAGCAAAAGCTGAATTCGAAAGGTATGCCAGTTCAGAATCCACCAGCTATTTCACTAAAAACTGGGCAAACGTCACCAAGATGTGGGTACAGCACCTTTGCGATCAAGAGTTTACAGAAGGAAACAATACCAACAACCATGTTGAATCGCACAACGCGAAGACAAAAAATGTTCTCTCATAGTCTTCAAAGCTTCATGAAGCTCTTCGTGGCCTCTTAAAGTTATCCACAAGCTTGTCACACGCAGCACATCAGAAAACCATCCTTCTAAAGACCTGCGACTTTCATAGCGATGAAGGACATGAAGGTGTGCAGGAGCAGTGTCGCCAAGTCCTCACACCGTACGCCTGCAAGCTGTTGAGCAGTGAGCTGGTGAAACTGCACGATGAACCTCGAGAGGTTAAAAAGTTATCAGCGCACAGCTATGCCGTTTTTTCTACATCCAGTGATGTCTGGCACGATGTCTCATTTGAAAAACATTCATGCAGCTGCACCACGTACAAAAGGATGAGGCTGCTTTGCCAGCACATGCTTGCCGTTCGTGCTAAATTTAGCATAAAGCCATGTCTGGAGGAAGCTGTCAGCAGGCGATGGTTCAAATCATATCAGGTGGAGTTCCTTGGAACCACTGCAGTGAACCATGAAGAAGTTGATGCTAACTTGGAGTCCACGACGGGCAGCTCTGCGAAAGTGCAAGTTATGTCAATGCCAGGGCCTTCCTTTTCAAAAAATGCATAGAAACCAACGTTTCAATTACGCAATGAGGACGCTGAAAGCTATTGCAGACAATCTGGCTGACTCCCAGCCAGACGTCTTTGCGGCACGACTCAGTTTCTTAGAGTCTGAACACAGCCTGGCTAAGGCAAGAAGAGGTGACACTGAGCAATCGTGAAAAAGACGAGGTGCAAGCACCAGAAAATTCCACTTGCTAAGGTGTAGGCTCTGGAGATACGCTGCATATTGATGGAGCACAGAAGCTGCTCAACCAGAGTCAGGCCAGCGTCATCAAAGGGACCCTCGATGAGCGGAAATGACACTGGAAGCTCTGCGAACAAAAAGTGCTCTGTGGGACCCTCAATCAGCGGCAGTGAGACTAGAAGCTCTGCGAACCAAGAGGGCACCGCATCTAGCTCAGTAAACGAGATAAAACTCCCCCTAGTGAAGAGTCGAGGCTGTCCAAGCAAGCGGGTGCTGCAAAGCAGGTTAAAGCGACTGAGCGAACAAGATGATGGCCGACCAGTGCCAGTTAAGCAGCTGTCTGAGAAGTCGCAAACACAATGTAAGGAAGATTGCATTCTGCTATTGAAGCTTGCATTTATTCTAGGCACTGTGTTTGCGTTAACTGATTTTTTTTCATTGCACTTTCTCCCCAGTGATATTGTTTGGCCTCATTGGTGACGGCCTGTGCCCAAGAGTGCTAGATGGTGCCTACATCTTACAGGAGCATGACCTGGAAGTTCATCCTGAAGTCCTCCCCAGTGCTCTGATAGACTGCAGAGTATCCTTGCCTTAACTAAAAAAATACTTCAGTCCTATTGCATGGGCCCTTTTAACTTCCTCGGGTAAGTTATTGTAACATTTTCAATGCCTCATTGTTTTGAAAATCTTTATTTTTTTGTTCATAGTTGCTGTAAAGAAGGAGAAAGGGCTGTGGAGTTGTGGCCTTTTCGAGCTTATCGACGATGGGCAGACTAGTATGGTTTGCTGCGACCAATGCCTAGAGTGGCTCCACTGGTGAGAGCATGTTTTCTGGGAACTTTATTGCTAATATTTTGATAGAAAATGTTACACTGTGTGAAAAAGGGTTTCAGCCACTCGGCTACATAGGTTCTTTCCTTTTTCATTTCTTTTTTTTTGAATAAGGCCCCCTTTCTATAGTTGATAAAAAAACACTACATTAATGTGATGAAATGCATTTATCTCTAACAATTTTGAGATAGTGTTAAAGCTTGTTTTTCTTGAAGTTCATCATCAATGGCCACAACTGTTGCTGTCATCCTGAATCAAAATTTTATTCACCTCATTTATTTTTGCATAGTATGTTTACTATATTTTCACAGCACAGCCATCTTCATTTCAGGCCATGTGCTGGGATCACCAAGGAAACCGCAAGGAAGCTGTGGTCTCTGATTAAGTTCTGCCATCAGCCTGTTAAGAATAGCACCTGCCAAATGAATGCCATATGCCTGGGGTACTCTTGATAACTCCAAACTAACCAAGGTCAATAAAATTATTTGCCCCCTCTCACTTTTGTGGACTTTTACAGACAGATGCCAAAGTATCCTGGTGGTCTTGACATCTGCGAATTTCGTAAGTTCAACTGGTTCGATGATTGATTTGTGGGGTTTAACGTCCAAAAACCACCATATGATTATGAGAGACGCCGTAGTGGAGGGCTCCGGAAATTTTGACCACCTGGGGTTCTTTAACGTGCACCCAAATCTGAGTACACGGGCCTACAAGATTTCCGCCTCCATCGGAAATGCTTCAACTGGTTCGTGTGACAGAATGATGCAAAGGTGCACAGGCTGTGCTAGTTTGCAATAAATACATCGGCGTTAACACTATTTTACCATGCAATTTTTACTGCAGACATTACCCTGCGGATAGCACTTAATATTGGTAAGCGTAGTTGCTTGTCTGCTTGCGTGACATTTTGGCTGCCGTCAAAGATAGCCCTAATCCGAAGCCTCTCGAAAAAGGGTGCTTCATCTCTCCCATGTCTGTTTAATTTCCAGGGCATGTTTCAGGATAACGGGCAGCCGCCAGCAGTAGCGTAAATCTTGGGAGGGCCACCCGACGCCCCTTGCGCTCAGGCTGGGGAGGACATCCCCCCCCCCTCGAAATTAATCGTTGAAACACCACACATGTGCGGTGCCTGAAAACATGCGAGGTCGGGTGAGGGGAAAAAAAACTGTATTGCGTCGTGTGTAGAGCTTAGCGTGCGCTGTTGATTAGAGTGCGGAGGTGCAGGCAATGCTATCTGCTTGGTTGTACCGCTCAGAGATAGGCCTGCGCCCACTTTTCGTTTCAACGATTGCTGGTTGTCAACTTGCTTTGTGCTCTACGCAGATGTTCCTGATATGCAACTAGACCTACAGATCCCTGCTCCATTCCAGCCAGAAAGTACACAGGCTGGTGAGTTAAACAGTTTTGTTCAAATTTTTTTGTGTGCCATCATTCAATGCCTCTTTTGCGCATAGCGACGTACTTACGGAAGCTGACACAACCTTTCTTTCAATGCAAGTTTCCATGCTACTTCGAGGCCCTTTGTTTCGTAAATCGCAATACATTATACCCGTAACAGTACCGATTTGTGTGCAACTCGTGCAGAGTGAGAGAAAATGAACTGCATGAAGGGAACAAGGGAAAAGAAACATGCGGGAATGTTAGATATTCCTGCGCTTATCTGATGTTTTTGTGTTGCGCTTCCCTGCTCTCATGCAGGTCATTTGCTGTCAGCAACGCATTCTTGACAATGATATTTAAAACTAGGGGAGATACCTCACTGATAAAGAATACACATACAGAGAACAGCAAACAAGCTGTTCCGTGCATGCGCTTTCTCTATCAGCGTGACATCTTCAATATGAAGCACCACCTAGCCCCCGGTCTTGCCTGTTTAGCATTGACAACTGCTTTAGACCTAATTTCGGTGCACTATTTCAGGCCACTTGATACAAGCAGCTGTACAGAAGAGGGTGGCCCAGCTTGAAATTGAACTTCAGGCGACGCAACGGAAGCTTCAACTTGCTCAGAGGCAGCGTTTCCAGGCACTAACTGCAAATAAGCGCCTTGTCGCAGGACTAAACAAATACTTGAATGAAGACCAAATTAAATGTCTGAAGATGGCAACAATGCAGGGGACTCGATGGACTAAGAAGACTGTTACAAAGGCATTGAAAATGAGACTTTCCCGTGGAGCACGTGGCTATGACTCAGTCAGGGAGCTTGGACAACCTCTGCCAACAGAACGCACCCTACATCGTCACTTGGAAGGGTACAAGATCACACCAGGTTTGCTGGAGGACATCATGGCGTCTCTCACACTAAAGGTAAGTGCACAGACAGGTCCCCATAACCCTTGACCTGTCTTGTTACCATAGCACCGCTGTTTGCATCGCCTAACTAAATCTTTCCACTCCATAGGTTAGCCTCATGTCACCAGAGGAGCGGCAAGCCACTTTAATGCTCGATGAGATGCAGCTTGCACCAGGCTTAGTGTACAACCCATCCTCGGGAACAGTGCTTGGAGCCCCAACTATACCTCTTGCAGACGGAACACTGCCACCCGACTGTTTGGCCACTCATGGGCTGGTATTTATGCTCAGTGGGATAACAACCCGCTGGAAGCAAACAGTTCCTTACCATTTGACTGAAAATTCATTCCATGCCAAACAGTTAAGGATATAATCATTGTCATCATAAAAGCATGTGAGGCAATTTCCCTGAAAGTAGATGTTGTGGTGACAGACATGGGAGAGGGGACCCAAGCCGTCTGGAAACTGTTTGGTATAATTGTAGGCAAGCACAGCAAGCCTAAAACCTCGTGTCCCCACCCATGTGATGCATCTAGGCAACTTTTTTCATGGCTGACGTTCCTCATCTCCTTAAGAACCATAGGAGCCACTTAACTAAGGGCCAGAAAATATACTTGCCCGAAGAAGTAGTAAAAAAAAAAAAAACAATCTGCCGGGAAATTAAATACACATCGAGCCTAAAAAGAAGCTTGTCGAGATAGACAGCAATGCAGAGCTAGACTTCTTCAGTTGACCCCAGCCATTATGATAAAATGAAGGTGGGGCCAGCATTCAGCCTTATCAACAGCGACACTGCTGCTGCAGTAGGCTTGCTTGTAGATAATAGAACATTTGATAAACCAGCCTTGACAACTGCATGGTTTCTTAAGATGATGTTTCGATGGTTTAGACTCATGACTTACAGAACAACAACACTGGTTTTGAGCCATTTTGATGATGTTGAGTATGGAAAGGCCCTTCAGTTTCTTGAAGAAACAATTGCACTTTTTGAAAAAATATGTATTGGGGATGAGAAAAAAGCCACCTGGAAACCAGTGCAGACTGGCGTTATCCTAGCGACAACATCAGTGTTGCTACTGCAGGCACTGTTTCTTGAAAAGTACAACTTTAAGTTTCTGCTCCTGAGCAGGTTCGGCCAAGATGCCATAGAGAATCTTTTCTCTACACTAAGGTGTAAGAAACCGGTGCCTCGTGTACTTGAAATCAAGTTTTCACTTCGAGCTGCTACGATGGCCCAGTTTCTGAGGCCAAGTAAGGACGGCAGCTACACTGAAGACTGCTTTCTCTTGACTGGCATGGCCGATGACAACAAACCAAATGAAAGCAAAATGTATGTTGTTCGTCCGTCTGACCTCCTTGATATTCAAGACTTATAACATGAATCCTTGGAGTTCCTTGCTGGTTATGTTGTTGCACAAGTCAAGAAGGCAAACTCCTGTCAAGCCTGTGTTGAAACGATCACAAGCTCAGCCGAGGGAAACAAGCTCACAATGCTGAAGTGCTACAACAAAGAGAAGCCGGCATTGACAGTCCCATCACCAGCTGTCTTGCAGTTAATAGAGGCTGCTGAAAATTGTGTGCGCTTAAATGAAGATGCATTGATTGCAAACAGAGTTTCTGCATCTAAACTTCAGAGTACCATTCAAAGTTCCCTGTACTTGGGCAATTGCTTCCCTACATGCCACTGCATATCGGACAAACTCCTTGCCACGTTTAACTAGAATCTCAATCCTCGTAAAAAATAAGAACCATCTCCTTATGACAAAAATTCAAAGCTCACAAAAGTGTGGTAGCCGAAGCATTGGAATGCATGTTGCTGCAGGTAGCATTAGGTAGTACTGGTAGAAAAGTTTGTGTAAAATGTATGATGCCTCTTGTACTACTGTAAGTGTGCTATTCTTTGTTTTTGCATTTTAATAGTTATTTAAGCTACCCTTACTGTTCAGTGTCAGCTTCGTGTCATGTCCTATTGTTCACTTGGAAGCACATCCTAAGCGTATTTCTCGTATTGAATGTGTAATTAAATATACTAGTAAGTACCTGCATTACTCTGTACTTTGCATTGTGGGTGGCACGTGCCGCAGCTTTTGTCTGCAAGCATAACCTTATGTAGTTGTACAACTTAGTGTCATTATATTTTTGTGCTGCATGTGTATATGGATGGATGGATGAAAAACTTTGTTCAGCTCCTGCAAGGCGGCATGTGTATATGTCAAGCCGTTATGGTAAATAAGTGGTATTTGCTGTTACTGCACTGCTCGTGTAGTGACAATTGTGTGAAATTATGAAACTTTGTTTGGGTTTGTGTATCATTCAGGCTTTCGTTTTAAACAAATAATACTCTTGTTCCTACATTATGATCTGTTCTATATTTCATAATGTTCTATACACATTGTCTATTTCTTGTATTGTGTCATTCCCATTGTATTGCTGATCCTGCCTAAAGTATTGCATTCGTACTGGCTGTATGTTCTAAAATAAATAAATAAATACCAAATAGCCATTGCAACTGGCCATCACTGTATTTTCTGAATTGTGTTGTTCCCACTGTATCACGGACCCTTGCCTAAAGTATGGCATTCAGACTAACTGTATATTCTTAAATAAATAAATACCATATAGCCACTGGCCATCACTGTATATTTCCTATATGTATCGCTCACCACTGCCTAAAGTATGGCATTCTGACAGGCAGTATCTTCTTAAATAAATAAATAAATACCCCATATCCCCAGCTACTGGCCACCAAATAATTGAACTATATCATAAAGTACATTATTGTCTACTCTGTTACTCTTAGGTTACCCTCACAATCGAATACTAAACGAAATGTCTCGATAAGCAGCAATGCTATTTCACTGATGAAAAGCACCAAGCTGCAAACTAACATAGGAAAAACATCAGAAGCGATATAAAATCGCCAGCAAAATAAAGTGCAACAATAACTCGGCCAATTCGCGGGCGTTTCACTTAAGGATCTTTAATTCTTGAGAAGCTTGTGCGCTTCAGGGAGGCACAAAGGCAAATCAAAAAAGCATAAACACACTATTAAAAATCCACGCAGTGATTCAAGGTTACATACCGACGTTGCTTATATCAGGAATACAATCGCATTCACACACGCGCACACAAGAAGCTTTGTCGAAGAAATTTAACTCCACCATGGTGTTCCGCGCGGTTAGGTCGCGTTTGCAACACGAACAAATTCGACGATTGGCAATGACACGCCGCTTTGGAATGTCGTGACGCTTGCGTTGACTCGTAGCACAGAATAGCAAAAGACACTCAAGTGGTCGGGCAATCGCCGCACGCAGTGAGAAGAAGACTGTTAGCGCAAGCGTTTCCACCAAATTTTAGCTTCCACACACTTGCGCAGGATGTTTACTTTCAGCAAGGATCGCGTTTCAGCAACGCCATGTCGAAATTTTTTCACTCCAGATGGCTGTCAGATGCATTGTTCGACCGAAGTGACCGCTATATGTACACAGCACACTTTCGAGCAAGAAAGGCGGAGAGCAATCGGATTAAGCGCCCGCAGTCGTCAAGGTACGGCCAATACAGCTACCAAGGCAGGCGCCATGGGCAGCCGCGGGTAAACTCGCCTCAGGTTATCTTCGGTCCCGGCTAGTTTCCGTGAAGGGCTTCGACTATTTTGTGAAATGAAAGCGAATCAATGCGCCTTCCTTTTTTTTATTTATATGCAGCTAATTTAGGTTGAAAAACGCAATGTAATACGAACGCGAATAAACAAGATGTAAACATGCCGAATCTAGGCGATCAAACATTTTTTCCGCTCTCTTTTTCAATGTTTATTTGAAATAAAGGCACAGCTTTAACATTTTGGGCCCTTATTTCGGCCTTCATCACAGTCAGGCATCAGTAGCTGTTATTTCCTGGCATGTGCAGATATTTTTCCAACAGCTGAATGCCGTGCTTAAAGCTGGGCGTCGTCTGCTACAGGAACTTTCTAGGTGGCGCGCGCGGCAGATGTCGCTACGCCACGAGTGAAAATTAAACCCTTCACTGCGAAGTACGAATCCTAAACTTCATTATTTAAAGGAAAAAAAAAGATAACTGTAATGGTTAGTTCACTAAGTTTTACGGCTAGGCGGCGTTAGCTGCCGCCCGATCTAAAGGGTACAGCCACATCCATCGATCCATCCATTCATCCATCCATCCTACCTTAAAAATTATGGAAGGCACGGAGGAAGGAAAAGGTAAGGAGAGGCCCTGACGTCACTCGTTGTGAAGCCGCGATGAAGCCGGAAGTCGGCCATATTGAGTAGGCAAATTCTCCTCTCTTGTTTACATATGAATGCGAAGCAGAAGGCGCGACTCCCTCTCCGGCTCGGAAAGCACGTGGGCTGCGCAGCGCGTGTGTCGTGACGATCCGAAACTAATGAAACTGGGCTCATCACTCTGAGCCAGCTGGACACTTTCAGCGAAATCGCTTCGTCCGAGTAATAACAAAGAGTAACAGCTCGCTGACAACGAAGCAACTACGAGAGAACGCGCGCTAGATGCACCGACAACGGCGAGTGCTTTCACGTTATTACTTCAGCAACTGCACAGACAACACGATCGGTCATGCGCCTTCTACGGTTGCATTCCGCCACGCGACTGACGCAGCGTCCTGCCACTGTGTCCGTGTTCCGCGCGAAACTCACCTGCGTCAGCATTCTGCGACCGTGGTGACTTTGAGCACGGTGCTAGTGACAGTTGAACGTGGTTGCTGTTACGTTGAGATTACACGCAATGCTGGTGGAGAGTGTACCAAGCGGAACAGAAAAGGTGTTTTAATACGCACATGCAAGTTGTTACTGTACACACACAACACGAAACTACGTATGTGCACATGGTCCTCACGGCGTCTTGCTGGGCTTAGCAGCGTCGTCCGTTGTCACAAGCAGGAGCACTGCTCAACCGTCACTGACCTGCAACGCGTTCGTCGTCATTCAGCTTCGTCATGGTGCCCAACGCCATTTCGCTGA
Organism: Rhipicephalus microplus; assembly: GCF_043290135.1. Classification (NCBI taxonomy): domain Eukaryota; kingdom Metazoa; phylum Arthropoda; class Arachnida; order Ixodida; family Ixodidae; genus Rhipicephalus; species Rhipicephalus microplus. The sequence continues at coordinate 189,467,746 of NC_134702.1, forward strand.
ACACTAACTGCTTCATCCGCGTCATCCGCCGCACGACACATGGATATGCACTTGTTCTACGCACTGTTGAAACCCCGTGATGGACAAAGAGATTTGTAAACGTTGCTAAGAGTAATGTAACAGCCAGACGAACACTGCGTAACCAATAACGCGGCGCAGAGCACAGATATTGTCCGCCACGGCTCAGCACGAGACCTGGGGAGGCACACATTCCGCCGCCAGCCGCGGCCGCTCACTGCTAGACCAGCTTCACTGCGCAACACGTAACCATAACAACGCCGCCATTGTGCCTAGTGAATATGGCCGCCATGATGTCATTTCCGCCACATTTTTTACGCCCTGCGCCGGCTGGGCATGCCCTCTCCTTACCTTTTTCCTTCCTCCGTGATGGAAGGACATTTAACGACTCTCGACTGACAAGCCCCTATGCGCCGCAGATGAAAAACGCCTAGCTGTTACCGTCCGCCGCCATGATGATGGATGGATGCATATGGCTGTACCCTTTAGATCGGGCGGTGGCTGGCGCCACCAAGCCGTAATAATTATTCAACCAAAAACTAGATTTTTTTTCTTTTAAATAGTGAGGTTGAGGATTCATACTTTGCAGTGAAGGGTTTAATTTTCACTCGTGCCTTGACTTTAGCCACCAACCAGATAACCTCCTTCTAGGTAATTCTACCCGCTTAAATTCTATTTTGCCATCCCTGTCCCTAAACCCCAGTGCTTTGAAAAACTCCGCGCCACCATCCTGAACCATAGGGTGAAGCCCTTTACAGAACATTATAAAGTGTTCGGCAGTTTCTTCTTCCTCTCCACACACACTGCATACCGTGTCTACCCCTTCGTATTTAGCCCGATATGTCTTGGTTCACAATACTCCCGTCCAAGCCTCAAACAGTAGAGAACTACCCAGAGTATTATCATAGTTCCTTTCCTTGGCAATTTCCTGCTTAAAAGTTCGATAGATCTCTCGCGAGTAAGGTTTGAGCAACACGTGGGACCAAAATCAAAACGCGCTTACTACGACAACTGCATGTTCCCGACACACGACAGCTTATCAAAATGCAGGCGCCGCTAGCCGGTGACGCCGCACTCTTCTTGTTGATGGGCAAGAATGCTGTAAGTACTAGACACACGGTAAAAGATGTACATGCAGCATACACACACAAACCTGACCACCGCCTCACGTTGCGTAGCGAAGTCGACGCACTCTTTGTTGCCGCCATGATTGCTGCTCTAGTTGCGTGGTGAAGGAAGTCTGACGATGCAGTTGGGCACCTTGTGTTGCCTAGGCATTCGCGGCCGCAATATCAGCATAACTCACGCGCACAGAGGTGCAGAGACAACACAGCAAAGTTCATCTTGGCGTGCGGATCAGCGCCGGCGCATTGGACTTCGGCGCGCGCAGGGCGCGCACATGGAATGGACGGGGTTGCCAGGAGCTCGGAAAGCAACCCACCATGTTCAGGGTCAATAGTAGCCCAAAAATAGCCAAACGTAACTTAGGTAACTCATACAAGTAGCCCCGAAGATCCAAAAACAAGAAATCAAGATACAACAATTTTAATTATTATACACTGACAGAAAACTATTTCATTCACGAAGAAATAATCAATTTATAAAAACAGATCATGCACTTAGAACAAAAACAAGATGAAATATGTGATTACTTAAAATGTTTATGTGTCAGGACAAGTGACACAGGTTATTCATGGGTCATAGAGTTTCTTAGAAGTTGTTCTGTAGAGAGGACCTGGTTAGGGTGGCTAGAATGGGGCCATTCTAGCCACCCTAACCTGGTTTAAGTGACTAGAATAGAAAAGTATGTTAGGTGTTCTGTGGTATGACTCGTAGAGGTGTGCGCCGAGGCGATTTCGACCGGCGGCGGCGTGGGTGTCGTACAGAGTCGGCGGCGGCGGCGTCGGCGCGCGCCGGTTATTTCATCGGCGGTGGCGCGCGGCCAATTTTCATGGGCAGCGGCGGTGCCGGCAGCGCGGAAACCGAAACTAAAAATTCAAAAGGTTCAAAAATTCAAAAAGGTTCTTACCTCCCTGCCTTCCTTTTTTCTCGTTTCTCTCTCTAAAAAGGTTCCTCTGCCAGAGGTTGCTGAATTAGTTGTAATTCAGGGATTTTCATCCAAGTAGCACTAATGACACTACAAAGATGTGTCGACATCACGATGAATGCAAAGCGTTTTGTAAAATAGTTTTTATTTCGCTTTCACAATAAAAAACGCATATTTCAATTTATGTCGATGTTCTACCACGAATGTGCAGCACTTTGCTTGTTTTTTTTTAATTTAAGATGCGGCAGTTTGTTTCTGTTGTTGGCTACGTCATACTTCATAAAACCTTCTTTCATTGAACATTGAGCAAGCACGTCACTCAGTTCGCTTTTTCCGAATTGAATCTCATTTTTACATTGTACGCTGCACGAAAAAAGAAGGACCTCTGCTACGAGTTTTCTTATTGCGATTGCAGGAAACCGCTCTTTTGAGTACCTGCCATGCCTTGAATGTTACTTTCCTTCAAACGAATCAAAATACCTACTTTTCACAATAAGAGAATGTGTTATGTCGTGGTATAAGATGCGGAAGAAAACAAATCTGTGAATTTAGTCAACTAGTCCACACCGTTGTGTTCAATGAATGAAGTGTAGGCATAAGCGTGGTGCAAAAGGGGCACTTGACCCCTTCAAGCTGCACCAGCACTTCTACCCCCTCTAGCGACAGCAACATGACCTCTCCCTCAGCCATGATACAAGTTGAAAGAAGGGTTTCCTTATCCCCAAGACAAAAACCTGTCGATGGCCATATGTGAAGATGAGAGCAAATGCAATATTTTCTCAGATGCACAGTCTATAGTGGTCATGACCTGGACGCCCGTTGACCACGCCTGCAGAGAACGTTCACTCCCCGACCCCTTTGTGCTCGATCAGGGGAAGGGGACACCCCTTGCAAGTGGGTCCCATCAAAATTTCTCTTAACAACGTCACAAATAAGAATGCTTGATAAGCATGTATAAAACATTCAACTTTTTAATTCTTTTTTTGGAGCGTGTACACGTGCTCAATACCCATCAGGTGTGTGAGACAATTGAAATCGCAACTGCCACTCTCGACTGGTTCCGGAAAAGACTCAATAGAATAATGCAATTACGAGTGCTGGGAACCTATGTTCGTTTGTCAATTTGATTTCAAGGCATGATTTAATTTCTTATATAAACAAAAATAAAACCTGCAAAATATTAAAAAAAAATGGTTGCTATTGCAAGATGTGTGTCCCCCTTCGGGATTTTTCTAGACTTACGCGTCTGCAAGCCACATCTGGTGCCACAAACTTGCAAGTGTCCCTCCTCCTCCCCAAGACATCTCCCAATGCTCCCCCATCCCCAATAAAAAGGCACCAATGTAGGTCTCCGTAGGTCTCCGTGATTGCCTACTGGCGCTCGGCGGGCCATTTCGGTTGCTAGGACCAACAGTACCGATTTCGACATACTTTATTGAAGGTGCTGAAGGATCGAGAAAAGGCTGATTGTTGTAAATTTCTTTAGAGTTCAATGATAGTTTCTTTGTGAATACCATAGAATATCGAACCTCACTTTGTGTATAATGCTCCAATGAAAAAAAATGGTTTCACCCTGGGTCACTGCAGAGTCAGAAGCCTTCACATCGGCAGGCGTAATTAAGGCTCTATATAACATTGCTAAGGTTCAGCACATTTGTACAAATAATTCTCGTTTATTGAACATTGAGTATAATCCTTGCTTGGGTTAGTATGTTTGAAACATAAATTTGAAATTTAAAAAATTCTCATTGTTGGTTTCTGCAGCAAAGACACGTTGATTAAAACTGATGATTCCGGAGCTACGGCAGAGGTAACATTCGTTATGTTTTTTTTTCGGTTACGGTAATGGTAATTCGTTACCTTTTTTATGTATATATAGAACGGGGAGCCCTGAAACGTTCCCCTTTTTTATTAGAGTAACGAGTAACGTATTTAGTTACTTTTTACTTTAATGGATACAACCCTAAATATATAGACTTACAGGAGTGATGTCGGCCCACACCGTCAGTTGCGGTCTATAGGCTGGCTGTAAACATTACATAGATATATTCCTTTCATCCAGCACTTGATAGTGAAGGTTCGCTCGACCATTGATGTTCTCAACTTTTGAGGAATACACAACAGCTTCTTAATAATATGCATATTATCCATCCGAAGCGTGCACTTCGTTTCGCTAAAGTTTACAGTCAACGTGAGTGCTGTCGTCACGCGGATGTTTTAGGTAGAAACTTGGCCTACTCGAAATACCCAAAGACGTCGATCCACCTAGCAACGCATGGCTACCCGCTGACGGTTCTGTATGAAAATAGCATCCACAGTGGAGCCTGTCGCATCTGCTGAAATTTTATCGCAACATTATTATACTGCCACTTCGCTTGCATTTTTATGTCACTGTCTTGCGCAAAGACACCGCCATTGTGGTTCAGTAGCTAAGGTACTCGGCTGCTGACCCGCAGGTCGCGCGATCGAATCCCGCCTGTGGCGCCTGCATTTTCAATAGAGGCGAAAAAGCTGTAGGCCTATGTGTTCAGATTTGGGTGCATGTTAAAGAACCCCAGGTTGTCATAATTTCTGGATTCCTCCACTGTGGCATCTCTCATAATCATATGGTGGTTTTGAAACGTCAAACACCTCATAATAATCAATTGCCTTGCGCAAAGCATGCTTGGCAGTCTGCGAAATTCTAGATTATTTTAGAATCTTCTGATAAGCTTGAGACATCTACAATATGGATGATGTTCGATGCCACGGGTACATATGGCGACGTACCTTCGCGCAAATCATATTACTGACGACCAATGCTCTGATCACCGCTATCTGCGTAAAGCAGGAATTTCTAGTACATTGTACTTTTCTAGGCACATACACGAAATAAAAAGTGTCGTCTTGAGCAACCCAAGTACCATATTATTTGCCGTCGCAACCACGTGACAATAAGGTAAGTAAGATGAGAACGGCGAAATGATTGATACAAAACAGTGAGATGGGGCGTAAGTGCACGGCCAAGTTTTATTTAAGATGTGTATACCACAAGCTATTTTCTTCTATAGAACCAATATAATGTGGATTTGTTAAATTACTGTGAAGTTGAATGTCAAGAAAGGAAGAACACGGACCTGGAAAGAGACAGTGGAGACGAAAAGTGATAGGTATCGACGTAAAGTTTCATCTGTCATTCCACGCCAAACGTCCAAGGCGTTTTGGCGGCTATCTTTGGTGTATTCGAAAAATGTCGGGATGATTTACTCCATTGAAAGCAGTCTATTGCGGAAATTTTTTGCAGAGAAAAATATTTTTAGTCACCTATATGTGACCAAAATACAGGCTATAGGCTGGGCCCTATATCGAGTCCTAAGATAAAAGCACATTTACTGAGCGAGTCTTTGTAGGCTCCATTTATTTTGCCGACCCATGGTTCCGAATATTTAAAACCTCCTACTATGGCGTGCCTTGTTGTCGCATTGACGTTCCGGCTTGTAAAGCCAAAAACTTTATTTTTCCAATGATAAAACTGTTCATACCTCTCCCTCCCCGGAACTTATTCTAGGTTTTTTGATAAACACCAGTCATATATATTTGAAAAAAATGCTTGGATATCAACTATTCATAACTCTAATTTAAGAATGTTGAAATGACCGATGAGATGAAATATTAACATTAAAAGGCATAGTAAACGTGACTAAAAAGCTAATTCTACACTAAAACAATGTAACCTGAACTAATGATGTCACCACACATCTAAAACCTCATGCAATGTATATTGCATACATATAAGGTGCAGTTATTCAAGCGCTTTTTGCAGTGAAATTCGGCCATAGAGTCAATCCCGTTAATGGTGGTGCTATTTTTAAATTTGACGTTCGAATATATAACGAAGCATTAGGAAATTCTTTCCGTGAAGCCCCCTTTTTTTGCGATGTAATTGAGGACTATATGCATTGTGCTGGCACGAAGTTTAATGTAGGTGATGTGTTTGTAGAGTACACCGTTTGCTGAGTGTGGTGAAATAGAAACAGCACTTTATGTTATTTCATCACGTGATCTGCTCCCAAAGAACAGAATACATAAAGGAGTGCGTTACTAACGAACGGAGGAATTAAATATTTTTCGGTCTTTTAATGTTGTTTCTGTAATCCAATCTACAAACGTTTGTATTAAACGAGCATGACGGTACGAAGGGATGGAATTGGGTTCTGCAGCTTGTTGTGACGCATGTGCCACTCCAGGTACCTTTATTACGTGACATCGGAATCTACACTGAGCTTGATCTATAATTATGTACCTAATCAACAGAGAAGAAGTGCTAAGCTCCAGATTCATTATTAATGTGGCTTCAAAGACGAGAAAGCAGCACGATTCGTGGGCAATCGAGCACCCATTCTCTTTCTCTATTGCGTTGAACTGCTTGTGCCCTCAGATGCCGCTTCAGTTTTTTCTTGAATAAACGTGGCAATTGGGAAAGTTGTGAGCGCTAAACAAGACGTTAAGAATAACGAAAGAGACAGAATGGGTGCTTGTGAACGTGATGAGGAAGCATTAGTTTGCGCTAAAGATTTCCCGATAGCGATGCGCCATCTGGCTGGATTTCTAGTTTTGTTAAAATATACAATGACACAGACCATGGGCTTTTGTCATGTTGTTTGCTACCAATTAAACAGCGGCTGCGTACTTTAGGGTACCATGAAAATTCTCGCGGCCATATTTCAAGAAGGAAAAAGGCCGAAACGCACCGTTCATGCCGTACCTGAACCTTCATCACTCGCGTAAATAAATTTATTCAAGCTGAAACGTGGTCGAAGAATTCTTTTACCTCTCGGCAATCAGAGAGGCTTTTAATTCTCGAGTCTCTTTATGAGATATTGCTGCCATCATTTTCCAACAGGCCTGCAGTTCTGTTGTACCGACACAACATAGCAACGCCCGTGTTTTTGTAGATTTTTTTTCATTCCCATTTAAACACTTTCACATTCATAGTCATCTTTGAAGCGTGTGAGAACTTCCTGTCGTCCCTCACCCATCATTGCATTTTTCCAGTCCATACTGCAAAAGGCTTGATGGCAAGGTCGTTTTCCACGTTCAAGTTTCTCGTACCCAATCTTTCGCGCTCTTTGTGCTCTTCAAGGAATGCAGAAAGACTACTAATCGCAACGAGCTCTACACCGTGCCTTCGGGACTGGTATGGGGCAAACATGTTGCAAGTGGTGTCGCAGCGTTCTGTCATTGTGCTTCGTTCGCTGTTCCCTGCACTCAAGTTGGGTCGACATGGGGCGTTGTTGCAGTGCCATTGGTGTCGTGTTTCCCGTGTCTTTTCTTATACTTAGTGTTCTGCGAATAAATGCCTCTGTGTAGCCGCTGGTTCCGAGGTCACGGATTACGTTTTTCCTTCCTTCCGCAGCTGTGGTGACAATCGGTGGTTGGATTATCGGTTGTTTATTTATTTTAATTTTCTAGTTTAGCTAGTTTTCTGTATTCTTGCCCAAGAAAGGTCATCTAGGACATTTTATTCTTGTGGGAATGGCCATAGGTATGTGCGTACGTGGTTGCAGCTCCACATTTCCAAGTCGTACGACTCGGACTGCCCTGCCAACGGCCCCTATTCTCTTTCTGCTCTGGCAGCCATGGCCGTCACGTTCTTCCAAACCTTCTCCTCCTTCCTACTTCTAAACACTTTTCTCCACTCCCCCCCCCCTCCCTTCAAGCCACTGAGCCCTGCTCTCGCAAGGAAAGGTAGCGTCTTTTTCCTGTTCTTCAACCACAGATTCATCCATTCAGGGGAAGCTTGCATGCAGTAACTGGTTTGGAAGGCAGGTAAGGTTCGTAGAAACTCACCTCACCTTGAGCTACCGAGCACAAAACAAAGCTTAGCCGAGAGTCATGAGAAGGCTATAGGAGATTACACAGCAAGATGAAAAGAGACGATATTTTGCCTAATGAAGTATTGCAAAAGCCACTGGGGCCATATTTTCTTTTACCACCATCCCCACTTCTATTCGTACATTGAAGTAATGAGAAAAGTCCAACCAAAACATATTAAAAAAAACGACGTTTTGAAGCCAATCTCTCACCCCTGAGGAAGAGGCCGGACCAGCTTCAAAACATCTGGTTTTTTTTTCCTTAAATATATTTTGGTTGGAGTTCTCATTCCATCAGTTTCTATCCAAAACAGAGAGGCTTATGTCGAATGTTCACCTTTGATTCCTGTCGTACATTATATCCTCGCTGCTCCAATGAACCCCCTCACACCGAAACATTTAGATAAGCAATGACAGGTTGCTCAACCGTAAACAGCCCCTCTTCCTTCTTAGACGCTTATAGCTCTGGTGTGCGTGTGTGTGCAGGAGGTGGGGGGCAGAAAGAGAAGTACTGAAAGAAAAAATGTTGCATCTTGTTTTTTTTATTTGTTGCAGCAGGTAGCTGACAACCTAGTCATTATTTTCCTTTTGATGAAGCAGCATACAATAAAACACAATCATGCCCACCTAAAAAGACGCAAACACAGGCGCTGTATTGCAACTGATGAGTTATTGTCGAAAGACTCAGCTTATGTAGGATACCACGTACATGTGCACTAACACCAGTGCACCCAATGAAGACAAGTTTTTTTTGCAGTGTTTTGCAGGAAGACTTGATGAATAATGAACCATGAATGCACCTTACCTGATACGAAACTCGGGACAGGTAACAGACGTTTTAAAGAACGCGACTCTGTCAAGTCATGGTTCTCAGATTTTCTGCTGACAAACATTTTATATTACAGCATTTCGAACAATGACCAAATTACAAGCGTGGGCGAATGTATATACCAGCATAGTATCCCCAAATTTCAAAATAGCACAGGTATTTACAGCAGCCAATTCAGAGGGTACTTATTGTATTTAGTGCTATCAGCGCGCATATGCCTATCGTGGAAATTGCATGTAATGTTAAGTTTCTCTTTATTATTATTATTTAGAGGCAGTAGAAATAACTTCTTGGGCACGACACCGTTGAAGGGATGGGATGCTTACCGCTGCTGTATTTGCAGGTTGCGTTCATCAGCGCTTGGTCGACGTGGCTTCTCGTACGGTGGCCGTGCAGTCTTGGCCATGAAGTTCCGCTCCCGCTTCTAAGCGTGCAGGGATGGTCAGAGCTGGTTCCTTCAGCTACCGGCGGCCTGTGACACGGTTCTCTCGTGAACGCCATCGCAAAATATGACTCCGGATACAGCGGCCTGCCAGACAACACCTCAGTTACGTTCCTCGGTGACCTGCCTTCGAGGGTTCTCGAACATTGGCCGCGCTGCCTTGATCAGGCAGTTCCGTATTCGAAGGTGCAAAGATGGCCACTTTTGGTTCCCTCGGTTACTGGCATCTGGCAACATGGTTCACTCCCAGACGCCCTCGCAAGCCATGACGTAGATATATAAGCCAGCCATGCTCCAATTCAGTTGGGCACGACACCGTTGAAGGGAAAGGACGCTTACCGCTGCTGTATTACCAGGTTGGTTACTTCCAAGATGCTTCCTGTTTAAAAAGCAGCAATTACTGCCTTGTTGCGGTGTCGTGCCCTCCTGACCGGCGTGATAAGATGTTCCGTACATTGCTGTTTCTTTCATGTCTGCGCCGGAAGTTTGCATCGTTGTTGTTGTTGCTTTCAGGTGACATTGAATCTAATCCCGGCCCTGGCGTCGAGGAAACACTCGCAATTGTTCTTGACACAGTGCGTAGGCTGGAAGCGGGTCAGAATACAATAATTGGTGAAATTAAGGGGCTAAAAGAAAAACAGGACGCTACTGATAAAGAAATCAAAAGCTTGACCATGAGAGTGGTCACTCTGGAAGCAAAGCTGGTTTCTAATGCCCCTCTGTCATCCAACTTTGCTGATGGTGCTATTGGTTTTATTTCTGATCAGCTTCAAGCAGTAGTATCAAGGTGTGATGAAGCGGAAAATAGAATGCGACGGTGCAACTTGTTGTTTTTTGGAATTCCCGATGAGGACAAAGAAAGCTGGGAAATTTCTGAAAATAAAATTATCACCGTATGCTCAGATAAGTTAACGATCACCACTACCAGTTCTCAATATGAACGTGTGCACCGGCTGGGTAAATTTGCTTCAAACAAGTGTAGGCTGATAATTGCTATGTTTACGTTCTTTAAGGACAAACAAGCAATCCTCGCCGGTGCTCATCGGCTGAAAACTACTGGCTTTTCCATTAGAGAAGATTTTTCGCAAGCAACACGGCAAGCGCGCAGGAAACTGCTTCAGTTTGCTAGGGAACGGAATAGTCCTTTCAAACTAAATGTCGACAAACTTCGTATCGATAATACTACATATATCTATGACACTTGTTCTGACACCGTAGTAACCGCTAGATAGCTAGTTGCCGATGTACGCAGTGCTAATGTTCAGCAGTCGTCTACTTCATGTTCTCCTTCACTTTCAGTATCATTTACTAATATTCGCAGTTTGCTACCGAAACGTGTCTTGATTCATATCTCGAGGACAGTAAATCAGATATTCTATTGCTAACCGAGACTTGGCTTCACGCTGACGTATGCGATACTGAGCTATATCATGCTTCAAATCAGTACTCCATTTATCGCCATGACCCGGCACATAAAAGGGGTGGCGGCATGCTGTTCGCCATGAAACGAACTATATCTTCTTTCCTTGTCGATACTGACACTCCCCTTGATATAGTCTGGGTCGCCTGTCCTACCTTTGCTGGAAAATTATTGATGGGCGTATGCTATCGCCCTCCGTCCTCTGACCGCCTTTTCGTGTCTGAGCTTCACAGAAGTATTTCCAGGGCTCTTGACCTGTTTCCCACCAGAAAAATTTATTTATTCGGTGATTTTAATTTTCCTGATATTAATTGGTCTCGCACGTCTTCCTCGAACTGTACGTCAAGTGAATTCATCGAACTATGTCTTGACTTCAATTTCACCCAGCTTGTCTCAAAGCCCACTCGCGATACTAATATTTTAGATTTTATTCTGACAACAGAGCCACATACCATAGGTACAATTTCAATTAATATTCCACTAAATTTTCAATTAATATTCCACTAAATAGTTTTCAATTAATATTCCACTAAAATTTCCGGGTGTTCAGCGCAAGGTAATCAGGGATTATGGCTAGGCAAATTACGATCTAATGAACTCTGAACTTGATGTCTTCCTACACAATACATTTCTTCCCTCATTCACCAACAAGTCTGTTGAGGATAACTGGAATTACTTTAGAAACATTATAGCGCTCCTCATAGATAAATATGTTCCACTAATAACAATCTCTAACGACAAATCCAACCCATGGTTTAATAAATCGCTTAGATCGCTCAGAAATAAAAAGAAAAGGTAATATGCTTCAGCTAAAAGGTTATCATCTTCTAAGTCATATGGTCTATGTATAAAGACTGTTTAAAATCTTACTGTCTTGCGATTAGCGAAGCGAAAAACAAATATTTTTTCGCCGACCTGTCTTCACTTTTATTGACTAACCCTAAAAAGTTTTGGCGTGCCATTTCGCCTGACCGTGGCAGTGGCATTGTTACATTACATAACAGCGATAATGTTCCTGTCTCTGCATCTGAGTGTGCTTCAACTTTCAATTCGTTGCTTTGCTCGGTTTTTACTAATGAAGACTTTTCTTCGGTTCCCTGTGTCCCCGATCGTGAGTATTGCTTCATGTCTCCTGTCATTGTTACTGTTGAAGGCATATCTAAACTTATACACGGTCTAAAGCTGTCTACATCGTGTGGTGCTGACAATATTAATTCCAAGGTACTTAAAACACATCCACTTCCTCCAGTCAAATTTTATGCCACATTTTTCAACAGTCTTTATCTTCTGGTCAACTTCCCACTGACTAGAAGATAGCAAAGGTTATTCCGATATTCAAGGATGGTAACAAACACACACCCGGTAACTACCGCCCCATTTCGCTAACATGCATCTGTTGCAAGCTGCTTGAACACATCATCACCTCTCATATATACAGCCATCTTGAGTCAAATACCTTCTTTCTAAATCAGCATGGTTTTCGTAAAGCGTTATCTTGTGATACTCAGCTATTAGAATTTACGTCTGATTTACATAATGGCATGAATAGTAATAAAATTGTTGACTGCATCTTTCTAGACTATGCGAAAGCATTTGACAGAGTTGCCCATTTTCGCCTAATAGCTAAGCTGTCTGCACTTAAACTCGACTTATCAACATTATCTCGGCTTAGAAATTTTTTGTCCAATCGACAGCAGTTTACAATTGTCAATAACTTCAGCTCGTCTACTTCATTTGTTTCATCAGGTGTGTCCCAGGGCAGTGTATTAGGCCCTCTTCTTTTTCTGATTTATATAAATGATTTGCCTTGTAACATTTCTTCCTCAATTCGTCTTTTCACGGATGACTGCGTAGTGTACAGAATTATTAACTCTGAAGAAGACCACGTCCATTTACAAAAGGACCTCGACTTAATAAATCAGTGGTGTGATTGTTGGCAAATGACGCTTAACACATCTAAGTCCTGCGTACTTTGTTTCACCCGTAGGAAATCGGTTTTTAACTTTTCTTCTCTATCTGTTCAGCTGTAATTCCCCGTTCATCTACATACAAATACCTTGGTGTCCATCTTTGTACTAATCTTGACTGGTGTACTCACATTGACAAGATATGCGCGAAAGCAAACAGAACTCTGGGATTCTTGCGCCGGAATCTGCATCATTCCCCATCTACCGTTCGGCAGCAGGCCTACCAAACGTTTGTACGTCCTGAGCTTGAATACGCTTCATCGATCTGGTCTCCGCATCAACAATACCTAATAGATAAACTGGAATCCATCCAAAATTGTGCAGCCCGCTTCATCACTTCAATGTATAACCACTACTCCAGCATCACCCAAATCAAACGCGATATTGCCCTTACTAACCTGGATTACCGCCGCTCTGTCACCCGTCTATGCCTCCTCCATAAGTACTACTACAACTCGTGGACCAGTCGTCTATCGCTTGACATTCCTTCGCGTACATCTAGTCGACTTAATAATCATCTCAGTTTCAGACGCATCTTCGGCAACACACAGTCATTAAATAATTCTGCATTGCCACGCGCCATCGCAGTTTGCAATAGCCTTCCAGATGAAATTGTTTCTTTGAGAGATCCGGCCAAATTTCGTGAGCTACTGCAGATTTATATGTTCTCTTGATTTTGTATAAAGATGCTTTATTTTTTTTTTCATTTTGTATTTTGCTGCATTTGCTTATAGTGTTTGTTCTTCTCCCTTCCATTGTACAATTTTCTTTGTTTTCTTCGATATATTTCTTTTTATGCTTTATGTATTGTGATTTTTCTGTAACCCCCCCTACTCAATGCTCCTCTGGGGCCTGTAGGGTAACATGAATAATTAAATAAATAAACTTGACTAACTTGACTTGTTTTTGTATGTTGAAAGTAAACATATATATATATATATATATATATATATATATATACACTGTAAAAAAAAATGTCTCGGTACACAGCAAAAGCTGCTGGTAAATCGTTGCCGGAGGCATTCTGTAAATGAGTAACAGCAGGCTCCGTATCACGAAGTCTCTGTTATACATTTTTCCGTATTCTCTTTCACATCATATCTGTATTCCTGAACACAGCAGATCTGTTATTTCAAACACAGCAAATCTGTTAACCCAAACACAGCAAATCTGTCAACCCAAACACAGCAAATCTGTCAACCCAAACACAGCAAATCTGTTAACCCAAACACAGCAAATCTGTTATTCCAAACACAGCAGATCTGTTATTCCAAACACAGCAAATCTGTTATCCCAAACACAGCAAATCTGTTATCTCAAACACATCATGACTCTGTTTGTAGGAATACAGAATTTGCTGTATTTAGAGGAGGAATAAACGGAGATCGCTGTAGAGCAGTCTGGCTGTAAATTATTCCGTTATTATTAATGAAAACAGAAGCTTCAGTAAAACACCTGGTTTCGTTTAATGGCTTTTCTGTGCTTGACTAAGGTTTTGTGTAGTTTCTTTGCCTTGAAGGAAAGAGTTGTTTCACTGAGCTTAAATAAACTTAGTTTTGGTAGTAACTTAATTTGTGAAAAACTAACACAAGCTTTTGTTGACCAGTACTGTCGAAAAGCCGATGTTTTACGGGATGGAATGGAATGTTTATGTGGCTGCCTGTAGATTCTCATGATTGAGTTTTATGTCCAATTTTATGTACTGTTTCAACCTACACTAATGCAGTCTTTATGTACTGTGTGTGTGTAAACCACCCCTGCTGCTGCATACCATATAAATAATAATGCAACATTAACAAAACACAGATGAATTTATTTACATATAATACATGTGCTGTAGCTTGCTACATCACCATTCTTCATCACTTCAGCATGTTTATGCCTGAAAAGAATGTGAAAAACAAGTGATCAAATGAATGCAAGAAGCAACTTACACACACTTTATAATGCCTTCTCTGTGTATGTATATGGCCCTTGATACAAAAAGTAGGGGCACGTGGTAGAGCAAAATGTGAAAAAAAAATCGCTTTGTTTTCTTTGCAATTTGGGGAGGGGTGTCCCTTTGTGCATCCACATTCGTGCTTTTCATAAACAGCATTTTTGGTGGCTCAAAACCAGTTTTTCCAAAAGGAAGTAGCCAGTGAAAACACACTCTAGTGCAAGCCCCTTGCATTCGCTCTATGCTTACGGCCTAATTTTCTGACGTACAAAAGTCAAAATGCTTGTCTAGAGTCAGCTGTGTATAGAAGATTGTCGGGTAACTTCTAAAGCAGTCCGAAGACACTGTGCACCTTTGTATTCACAATCCGCCTTCAGAATACATAGGTTGGAACACTTTCAGCTCCTAGCATCATTACACCTTGCATTTGCCGTGCTTGTCGATAACCTTAGATGCTGGGGGTAAAGAAGGTTCTGAGGAAGTGTAAATTTCGTTGAAGCCCGTACAGTTTTCTTGTTAATGTGAATAAATCCCTGTGACGTACTGAGGTGCTGAACCAGCAAGCTCTTTATTGTTAAACCTCCCAGCCTTTTCAGCATCTTTCGAGGTGAATCACGTATATACATGGGGACAACGGGTATGCTCTAATGGACATGGACTAATATTTCTGATGCAACTGAATAACAATGTGTGAGAACGACTCAGTGTAAGTGTTGAGTTAATGGGAATTGAGTCACAGAATCTTTCCTTTCTTTGTTTAGGGTGAGAGTCCTAGAAATGGCGACATTGAATATTTTTTTTGCATTTAATAATGGTAGTATCACACGAGCCTCTATTCTGAGATAGGATTGAAGCTTGGCCAAACTACAATGAATTTGCTGGAAATCGTTGACCACACTTGACGATACGTTGCAGATAGAGCTGAATGACATCTCACAAAAAAAAAAAAACAAGACAAGCATTGCGAGAGGCTCCACGGCGAAAAATTGACTTTGGCAGTGATTACCAAGCTTGTAACTACTAAACAAAATAATTGAACAGTGTTTCTGACAGTGCGATCACTTTTCACCTGTTTTTGAACTTTATTCCATATCTCAAAACAGTTTTTTATTACTTAGCTACCATTATTTCCCATGTATTTTAAGATAACCAGTTGATTATTTTTTTTGTATACAGCTACTGAAGCAAAATAGAAGCTATGCACTTTACCGTTATTGTGTTACAAATTTTCATAGATGCCAATTAACTCAAAAGTCAAGCTCTAGTGGTAAAAAATTCACAAAAATTCTATATTATGAAGTTAAAAGAGCAAAAAGTTTGGAAGAAAATGATGTATGGATTATATGAATATCCCTTTTAGTCACTGAGAAAACTACCTAAAATCAGCAAAAATGCACAGGATGTATAGGGCCTGCCCGGCGCTCCTGAGAAGTTTCCCACTGGCTCTGATCATGCTCAGAATGAGCAGTTACATTTTCAGAAATATTTGTTGCTATTGTATAGCAGAATGCACGGGTGAATACCTATACTGATTTTCAACTTTGCATTCTGCTGTTAAGCTCTATGTGCCACATATAGCTACAAATTATGGCTGAACTTTCTTAATATAGATTTACCAGCGCAAAAAAAGACGGCACATATTTTAATCATGAACCAACTCGCCCAAGCAGCAGCTTTAGTGAAATTTTTTAAGCACTGTTTATTGATCACAGAATGTTTTTTTTCACTATGCTGAGGTGGGAGGGGGGGGGGGTTGAGGATCCTGTAAAAAAACTGAAAGAGCTTGACCTGAACTAAGAAACATCATGTGAATATACACTACACTTATTCGTAGCCAGGCGGTGGCACACCGGGCCCGTGCCTCTCCCCTCCTTCCCCCCAAACTTTTTTCTCCATGAAATACTTAGCGCAAAATTACCATTTGCCTGCCCAGACCTCTGGTTCAGATCAAAAAGGGCCCCCTCCCCCTAAAAAGTTCTGTGTATGCCCTTGGTTTAGATGAATGAATTTCCAAACCCTGTTTAACATAAGCATCAGTGAGATTAGATAGATATATGGGGTTTAATGTCCTAAAACCACATATGGTTATGAGAAACGCTGTAGTGGAGGGCTCCGGAAATTTCGACCACCTGGGGTTCTTTAACGAAGCATCAGTGAGATTGATAACTAGGATAAAATTAAGGCCAAACCTTCCATTTTTCTCTTTTCACAACATACTATATGTCCTTGGCACAATTCACAGTATATAGAAATCTCAATTGAGAGTGCATTTTCATGTGCTGGCTCTTGTGAAATAATAGCAGTATATTTTGACTACACTCCGAAGGACAAAAAAAAAGAAAACGCCAGGCTCATAATACTTACAAACAAATTAAATTGAAAATGCAAAGCCACAATCAAGATAATATTCAGCTCTAATAACCGGATATCATCAGAAAATGTGTATGATTCATGCTCACACTTTCACTGATTGAAACGCAGCTTCTGGGCCAACTTCATTATCTTTGTGTGCACACTTGTGCGAGACTTCTGGCCACCTTCGCACCTGCTGCCCTTTTTCGTGTTGGAGCCCTTTAAGGTTATCAAGGTGTGGTTCAAATGAAACATATGAGAAGAGCACAAGGATGGGTACAGACTCGTCAATGGGCTTCATTTAGAACACGTATGGTTACACGCTACAGTCTGCAAATTCCTCATCTATGCATCATAGACTTGCATTAATTCTTGTACAATCTGAGCCAAATACGCTGGCCCAATCATTTTCCTCCTGAAAAAAAAAAAGAAGACCTCAGCAAGCTTAGGAGCCAATTGGTCAAGGCTGCATCTCCGAATTTCATTCTTGCCAGTAATGGCTGTCATAGTTTCTGACAAGTAATCAATGGACTTTCACTGAAGTCAGAGGCAGATAAGACCCTTGTCAGGAATCAACAACTTGTGTTCCCTGCGCCGTTCATATATATATTGGCCTGTTTGATTGATGTAAACATTCCTCCTGGTTTGATAAGCAACTAACAAACTAAAAGGTGTGGCACTTAGTGCAATTTTACACACCCTACTAGTGGTTTGTACGCTCCCAAAATTTTTCCAAGGCTTCCTTTGAAAAAATGTGCAATGGCCTTTTTCAGTCTTCGAATACGCACAATCATAAAATAAGTCTTCACATGCTCGTGGTAAATATGTTCAGAATGTATGATCTGATGTTAAAGTTGGGTTAATATTAAAGCACAGCATTTTGTCTGGTGAGCTAGTTTGTGGGTGAAGGTTACTCTTCTGTGCCGTTCAAGGTAAATGCTAAGACCCCGCATTGCCTCTATGAGGTGTGCAAGATTGCACTAAGTGCCACCCCACTGAGTTCGACGTGCGCTCGTCAAGTAGGATAACGAAGTCACTCAGACATGGAGGAATGTTAACATTGGTCATACAGGTCAATGTATAAATGAATGATGTAGGGAACACCAGCCCTTGATAAAGACCAGACAAGGTTCTCACCTGCCCAACTTAAATGCATACGAATTGTTTACTTTTAGTAAACCATGGCAGACTTTACTGGCAAAGACAAGAATTGAGATGCAGTTGTGACCCAATGGCACTTGAGCTTGCCTAGGCTTTTTTCCTAATGAACAAAAGCAATGATTGTGTCTGTGATACTTCACTCAGACTATCAGAATGAACGCAGGTTCCCTGCATGAGTGTACTGAATAAAACCCAGTTGCAGGTCTGCCCTCATCTTCCACTCTTCTCCTCCGACAACATCTGTTATTTAAGTGTATAAGTATCTACTGCACCTTGTAGCTGGAGTTAGGCTCACACTCATGTTGTAAAATGTCATCAATTTACTTGACCTCCTCGCACAACAATCAACACATAATGATATCGACAAGGGAACTCACCCAGTGCAATGATTGTAGGCGTTGATGGCAACTCGGCAAGCTTTTCAGTGATGCTTGTTCCCTCCTGGATGAGCAAAAATATCCCATGTACACAAAAGCACAAAGAGATATGTACAGTTGCGGCCATTCCAATATATAAATCAGAGATGCGATCCCTGCAATTCCGTTTTCCACCATGGTTCCTGGTCTATTGCAGGCTGTGTGCACCAAGTACAAATTACCTACCTAGGAGCCTTGAAACTTGGAACAATTTTAGAGCAAAGTAGAATGGATAGCGAGCACGCAAAAAAACCTGCTCACATTTTGATTCATTTTTCTCTTTGGATTACAGCAACATCATAGACAACTCTGAATGATTGCAGGTCAATATATCAATGTTAGTGGTGATAGTATTGCTTAAAATTATTTTGCATGTGCGACAGCAAGGGACAAAGTGAGCAACATCTTGCAACAACTCTGGCCTATTCCCATTCTTAGTGCCCTCCTCACTGCGTCGTAATGAGGCACTACAGCCAAAGTGACGAGAAACATTGTTCTGCAGTGCATTGCAAAAAACTAATGCTTTGTGCATGTGGAGCACTCTGATTGCACACAAACACTTTTTTTCCCATTGAGCCTGAAAAAGGCTAGTAAACCAAGTTTGTGCACTGTGGTTCACCATGCGTGCACCATGCCCCAACACAGTTTTTGTTGCATGAAGTCTCACTTTTCACAGCGCTACGTTCCTTCTCATTCACTCTGTGAACTTTATAGTCGGATGCTTGGGGACTTCACTCCCTATCCTAGTGGCTCTGATGAAACAATGGCACCTGCCCGCACTAACTGTTGGCTCAAGGGCAGTGTATTTTTTTTTTCAGAACATTTTTGTGACTACGACACAATGCGGATAACCAAAGTAAGTTCCACAAAAAAATTGAAAATTGCCTTTTTTTTACACTATCTTCAAATGCTGATACTTGTGACAAAGCGCGTGTTCCGGTGTAATTTTAATGAATAATGCTGCTGTACAAAGCCACCAAAATTACCTTAAAATGAAGCACAAAGGCAAAAGATATGCAAAGCTACACTATCCTCCTTTTAACTTGTGTCCAGCAATTCATGAATTAGGTATTTTTGGATGTTTAGCATATTTGTTCTGTCAAAAAATTTTGCTGCAGCGGTCACTAAATTCTCATACGGTAGCATTGCACTTGTTCTTTATGGGAAGAAAATACATCGATTAAGAAGTGTAAAAAAGTTAAGTCTGCTCAAAGTTCAGAAATTGTGAAATTAGAAGAAAACTGATTTCAGCAGTCAAAGTTTAATTTTCCTTTATACAAAAGCAGCTTTTTTCACAAAATTCAACTGAAAAAGCTATTGTTTTGTGCTAAAAACCTGCACAGCATTCAGTCGATCCCAGATATATTGAACTCGAAGGGGATCGCGATATATGTAGTTCAATATATCGATGAGTCGAAACACAAAATATGTGTATTTAAGGCATAAATTAGAGCATCTCAGACCTAAAAACAGTTTTTTGAAATCCTAACAAGCACTTAAAGAATGATTCTCTCACAATATGATAAAGAACAAGGCCTGAACATCTACTTTTGCAAGTTATCGCACTTCATTTCACTTGAAAATAGTCTGTAAACTTTTCTCTCTTTTTGCGTGCCACCAAGTTTCAGTTGTCCTCAATATCACTGGACCCTTCCAAGTAAGCAAATTCAGCTCATTCGGCCACAACAGCGCTGAGTGGCACTGAATGCCAATGTAAGCTCCGTAGAGCGTTGGTGGCGAAAGCAATAATTCCACGGCACCGTCAACATTGGGCATCATCTCGGCATCCATGCAGTCAGAACCAGCGACGTCGTCTTCTGCTCCAATGAAGCCGCTCGCTGTCCGAGATGGTGCCCGAAAACACTAACAAGGCATAGAATTTACTGAGGCATTGTACGCCCTTGACAGCAGTCATGACGCACTCAAAGTCGTCACCTGGCACAAAGCCCGCAAAGAAACAGTTCACGACTGTGCTTTACTTGAGGTCGCTCCTAGCACCAGCCATGATTTTTATCGCTACGAGCGTATCAATGTGTAGCGCCGACTTCCAAATGATGATTTATCAGTAACGAGGCGAGAAGTACACAGGTCCACAAGCCACAAAAGGCGATGCTGCCCACAAACGAGCAAGCTCCCACCGTCAGCATGTTGGTGATAGCGATGTCACTTGTGGCTTTGTCATTTTGTAACCGACAGCTGTTGCTTTGGTGCGGAAAGCTAGAAAAAAGCGTAGCCTCCGAAATGAGCGTTCTAAAACCGGAAGCACCAAAATACCTCATGAAGTTGCACATCTCGAAGGCCACGCTTTTCAGTCCCACATGCCATCATACACGATTGAATGCGAACATCGCAATGAGATCACTAAACTTCCTTAAGTCATTCCACTTCGTTTTGGTGCCCTCGGTCATCACCATGCCCCCACGTTAAAACCTGCAGATCGCACATCAAGCATACCGGTGCACTCACAAGTGCTGTGCAACGAGCTAGATCAGCAAGATGGAGTTTCAATGTTTCACTTTTCAGCACCCCCTTTTAGTCACTTGCACGCGAAAAGGGATCGGAACTTGTCGAATTGTGGCTATAAATGATCATTATTTGTTAGGAAAAATGCAATTTGTGGGCTTTAGCGTGGCTCAGAGTTCAATTTAGCGGATGTTCTGCTGTGCGTGAGTTCGATAGATGTGTACAGCAGTCCCGTATTTTTGCATGGGAAATTCAAGGGGATCTCTCAACTTTTTGATATAGCCAATAATTCGATATATCATAGTTTGATATACCCGGGATCGACTGTATTCTATAAAATCTAGAACCTAAAGCTGTTCTCAACAAACCAATACATCACTTTCTGAAAAGATGTTACTGTCCAGTTTTGTACTAACATAATGCAACAAAGTGAAACTTACTTCAAATACTTGGTAAAGGTAGTTCTTGTCTTCCTTAAAATGCGCGCAGAGGAATGGTAGCACAGCTACCTGGACTGCTTTTTCTCTTTGTCCTTCGTCTCTCACGCGCACCACCAGTTCCATAGTATGTTTCGTCGGCGCCTCCTCCATCATCTGAAATAATGCAGGCGCACAGGCCGCCATCCTCTCCTGGAAGATTTCCTGCAATTATTCCAAAAATCAAAGTAAATAACAGTTACTTGATAATAGATGAATTCATCTGTAGAGATATTAAAGTGAAAACTGATTGAAATGTAGAACTATATTACCACCCTACAATTGAGTGCAACAGCTGTGACACGCCAAAAAAAGAAGACAAAAAACAGACTGGTGGGGAATACCACCCTGAAACTACTGCACCAGCTTACTAGAACATGTTGTTGGCTAGTAGGTTCAGGCTGAAGAAAGGTAGGGACGTAAACCACATAGACAAGAAAAAAAGAAGTGGACGAGATAGAGCATTGATTGCAACAGATTTTGTTTGCAAAATAAAAAAGGCTCCTTTTGTTTTTGTAAACACCAAAGCATATGAGCAGGAAAATGGCGTGCACTCCACGATTATGACATCACTATAAAAAAAAAAAGGGGTTCAGCGGCAAATCGCTGTCACAACCAGACTCCCTTTCACAGTTATCTCCAACATCAGCAGGGGGTGTGCTACTGTGCTCTTGATCTGAACTGGATTCAATTTCAGGTACTTCCGTGCACTGTGTTGCAGTTTTGCCCCGGTGATACCTTGAAACATGTGTTCTGAAGGAACCTGCTGACCTCAGCACACTACCACAACCCACAAAAGGACACATAACAGCATCAATTCCACTCTCCAGATGGGCAGCTATGTGACCAAGAAGCTCCGTGCGAGTAGGCACACTCGCCCCGCATGACAACACAGAGCAGACAAACGCATCATCAGTCTGTTTGCTGCATCGCTTCTTGTGATGTCTGAAGACGTGACTTCTTAGGCTCTGATAGTTTTTAAACAAAGCTCCACAAGGCTCACAAGGGCAAAGGGCACCGCCCAACACACTGCTGTGATAGTGGTAGTGCTCGAAGTAGTCGGTCAATGTTGAAAATGTCTGTGCGCAATGCCGGCAAGTGGGCATTCTTCATTGATGTTATGGCTGCAATGAAGGTAGAGCACTTATTTTGCTAAATTACATTCACTGGCTTGTGCACTTTTTCAGACCGCCCAATTTTATAATAAAAACACTGCTACAATGGTAATAATACCTTACAGTCTACAATAGTAGAATCATTCCAATATCTGGTTAGCATGTCAGGTTATGTTCAATTTCATATGAACATTAGCCAATGCTTTTTAAGCAGTCCTCTATATAAGAGCACAGTGAATATAAATATTCTTGACCTGCTACAAATGTTTAAACTAAGTTGAAGCAGGCGGCGCAAGGAAAAGAAATAATGACGGAGACTGTAACATTAACTGCACAAATTCTACAGAAAACTGCACCCATACTTGCGCAACTTGGGTCTCTTAAAAGGCTATTCCTGAATGTGCAGTCAAAAGTGAGCTTAGCATATGCTCCAACATTACACATGTTCACAACTTAAGTAATGCTATCCATTATATCGCTAATGTTGACAACAGATGTTCATATCTTGCACATATGTGAAAGCAGCTTCAGCCTCTCAAGTGCAGCCAGGTCCAATATTGAATACAATTACTTTAAAATTTTAGCTTGAAACATAATTACTTTAAACAATTACTTAAAGCTTTTTGTGATATATTGACTAATCAAACAGTTGATACCAAGTATGAATTGCACCGTAGCCTGCCAGTAGTACGCGCAAGAGATGGAAATGGGTGGCTTCAAGATAGGGCACCCAAAACTTCGCATATGCGATCGCTTGATTCTGTTGCCATACACCAACTTCTTGGGTACACACAAGGACTCCCATGCTGGATTAGCTGCAGTTAAGCAGTAGTATGGCTAAGTGACGTGCAAATTCGCAATGTTGTCGGGTGTAAGCAATGTGTCGTGCAATTCCAAAGAAATGAACTGCTGAGCACGCAAATCAATAGACACAACAGAACATGCATGCGAAATGCGAGCGCCAATCGTACCTCACGGCTGTCACTCAAATTCCGCCAAGTACGGCAAAATAAGTTTACACACAGCCAAGTGACAGTTGCTGCCCCTGTCGTCTCCTACACCTATTTTTGTAGTAACGGACGTATGACTTGCAAGCGATGCAGGCATGGAAAACACGAGTGCTTTGTCTGCGCTCGATAAGACGACAAAGACACGTACACGCCTGGTGTGTACGTGACAGCAGACTCCTGCTGATCCGGCTTACAAGTGCACCTTATAACAGCCATGTGCATGGGCACCGAGGAGATCACTAATGAGTGCGTGCACAAACTGACCTGTGACATCCTCAAACTACAAAGATGCAACTCAACAGCAGGCTTCACCACAATAATACAATTAAGTGACACTAACAAAGGAAAAATGCCGTTATTGCTGAGTGCAAGCAATGCTTCATATAATTCCGAAGAATTAAACTGTTCACTGTACTGCTTCCTGCATGCGCAACTCAATAAAGGTGCAACACAGCGTGCGAGCACTATGGTCGTACCTCATAGCCGACACTAAAAATCCACAAAATGCACTGAAATATGCCTACGCACAGTAATGTTACCGTTGCTACCCCTACTGTTTTCTGTGCCTAATTTAGTAATAAGGTATGTATGAGCGATGCAAGCATGGCAAACACGTGTTTCATTATTCACCTTATAATAGCGACAGACATGTTACATGCCTAGCTCGTATGAGCTGTGGCATGCGAGTGCACCTTATAACTGTTTATAAGATAGGTAATGATCGATAACGGTGAAATAAATGCCTACCTGATTGTGATGTGTGCCAGGTGATGGACTTCGCAGGAAGGTGAGAGAGCTCTGACAATAGCCGCCTGCCTTGACCACGTAGGGTGCCAGAGACCACTGAGCTGAACAAGTGAAGAGTGCGCCAAAAAACTTGACAAGTGAGGAACCAAACAAATGAACTGCTAGCACTACTTGGTCCTGAGCACGTAAATCAATAACAAGATGCAACACAACCTGCATGCAAAATGCGAGCACCAATCGTACCTCACGGCTGTCACTCAGATTCCGCCAAATATGGCAAAATAAGTTTACACACAGCCAAGTGATAGTTCCTGCCCCTGTCGTCTCCTACACCTATTTTTGTAGTAATGAACGTATGACTTGCAAGCGGTGCAGGCATGGAAAACACGTGTGCTTTGTCTGTTGCACTCAAAGGTGGTGTGGTGTCCATGTCGAACGCGGACAGCATCATGGGCACTTCGGCATTGGGGTCACTAGTAGCCGGCGTTGCGCCCGCGCCAGTGTTGGGTCGGCGCGGGTGCTTTGTTAGGCCTAGCCTTGAACGTACCCCGGGCGCGTCCTCGTTGTGGGGTTTTTTTCGCTTCTGTGCTTTAAGTCCCGAAGATTTTGGTTGCAAAAGAGTCTTAGCAGCTTTACTGACCTTGCGCACAGGAATCTTGGAGGCAGGAAGAGAAGTTCCGGGGCAATCCGGCGTTTTTGTGGGAGCAGATGCAGCCGTGACTGATGTACACGACGCTCGTAGCGCCCTCTTAGGCTACGAAGGGAGGCGCTCAGCTGAAACGGCACCGGCGGGTGGTGCGGCTTTTAATCGAACTCGCGACGCTCCCTTTGGGGCAAACTGACTACTTTAGCGCCTGCCTACAATTTGTTTTTGTATTCTAGCCGACACCACGATGCACCGATGCTATCTTGCACCCATTCTATTGGGCAGTGATGGCCGGACACACCGCAGCAGTCGTGTTATTTTGTGTGACCATCAACGCATTTTTTTTTCTTTTGGCCTGTTGTGGTTGGGAAGAGCTATGGTGGTGCAAAAAATTTATCGGTTATTCAGGAAAAGTGGTGTAAAGGGAAATAGTTCTGAAGAATCGATGTTCTCGTCGCAGGTAGTGAGAACCATTCAACAACCGATGAATTCTTCGGTGACGAAGTGAAGTCGCCGTCGGTGTTCACCGAGTAGACTCATGAATTCATAAAAAGAACAAACGTTTCCCCGAGCCTTCCAAATTTTATTATTGGGCTTGAGCTTGCATGGTAGGCTTGACGGTGCGAAACAGCGTGAAAACAACGAGTTCATACAAAGAAACAGCAAACCGCACCCTTTTAAAATACACTTCATTACTGTGTTTCATTGACTGCGTGTTAATTGGTGTGCCAACTATACAACGCAGCTACGATTATAGGATTGCTCTCACTAAACAAGTCAAGGCTTGCAAGCACGAAAAAAAAAAAGGAACGAAAATAGGAGAACATGTACACTGTCTCTTCTTCTGTGTGTCGTGCATTCTCACGATGTGACGAAAAAAAAAAAAACGTAAACTATTATGCACACCATCAAGATTCACATATATGCAGGGATTCTTGGACGGGTATGTTTTTTTTTCACTATCTTTTGTCAATAAAGTCTCATAGACGCAGTACAAGTACCTGTTCGCTTTCAATCTTGCAAGATTGAAAACGAAGTGCAGCGCCTTTCGACGATATATATATATATATATATATATATATATATATATATATATATATATATATATATATATATATATATATATATATATATATATATATATATATATATATATATATATATATATCGGAAGCGAAAAAGCACGACGTACGCCGAAACACCTTTACTAATTACAAATGTTTCGGCTGATGGGCCAGCCTTCGTCAGTGTGACCACACTAACGAAGGCTGGCCCACCATATCGTCTCGCTTTATAACTTTTTATGGCAACCCGACTTCGCTACTAATAGTAAATTTAGCTTCCCTTGCGGTGAAGTATCATAATGCTGTAATTATCCTCTTCCTTAATCGGTAAAAACTCTGAAACGTTCTCTTTTTCTTTTTTACCGCTGCTATCCTTCTCCGCCTCTCCGAATATATATATGTATCCATACTGGCACTTTCCAGTGATCCTGCATGCAGCTCTTTTTCTCCATTGTGAGTTAATGAACAGTTTCTCTTCCTCATTCTCTCGTATTTCTTAGTCTATCTTCGAACCCAATGTTGCTCTAAGCTTAATTTCCTCATCAAAGCCTGCCCAGTTATCACACTTTCCGTCTTCGTTTTCTGACTTTCCATGAGCGTACAATGCGAATCTGCGCATTCCTTACACACTGTGGGACGCCTCATCTTAGTCGGCGACTGCAGCGTTGCCGCTGTATGTATACGTTAGCCACCCGCCACGATAGCTCTCTCAAGGCATTGTCCATGGCTATCGCTTAATTTTCTGTTCTAGTTCACTGTATCATTGTCGAACGGGGGGAATGGTCAAAGTTCAGCCAGTATGTCGCCGACAGCTCTCTCAAGGCATTGCCCATGGCTGTCGCTTAACTTTCTGTTCTAGTTCACTGTATCATTGTCGAACGGGGGGAATGGTCAAAGTTCAGCCAGTATGTCGCCGTGCACACAAATCACGGAAGCGTGTTCTTGAAGTACAGAAGACATACGTTTTTCTGGTGTTTTACGGAAGGAGCGAAAGAACGGAAACATCGACTGCTGCTTTACGGCAACTCCTGCTGTTTCCCATAAACCGCAGCACAGTTTGTGCTTTAAACGTCCAGTCTCGCTATTTTTCAGGAAACAGATGTTACTCTGTAGTTTCTACGGTCTGCTCCGACGTTAAAACACGGATATTTTTTACAGTGTATATATATATATATATATATATATATATATATATATATATATATATATATATATATATATATATATATATATATATATATATATATATATATATATATATATATATATATATATATATATATATATATTTATTGTTACCACATGTGTAATTTAGGTATGTGCACCTGTGTAGCGGGGAACATGGTGGTAGCAGAAGAGGACGTTCGGTTGGTGGCAAGAGCTCGCTGCTTCGCGTTCACTGCGGTATACCGTCGAGTCGACCGTTACGTCTGCTTCGAATAAACCCCTCGTAGACGTAACAATATATATAGGTTGCTTGGCAATCGCAATTCTTTTACATGTGTTTTTCAATGGTGCTCCTTCGACGTTTATTGTATGAGCCGGACCAAGTCGAATATCGCTTATTTTCAGTCCAAGTGCGTCTGTTTTAGAAATATTTAGCGAGTCTATTAGTCCGAGTGAGTCCGCTGAAGGAACGTTTCGATCAGTCTGAGTATGAGTGGGTATATTTGAGAAAAGTATTAGTGGATCCGGCTGACAAAAACATCGGTGAGTCTGAGTCTGAGTGAGTTTAAATAGAGAGAAATTTCGTTAGGCTCAGTCTGAGAGAGTCCAGAGCAACATATTTTTATATATGGTTTCGTTACACCAGCCGTACAGACAACAGCATAGAGGCTTTCACTTGCCGTCTTCGCGCTGGCTATGATCAAGAGTTGCAATTTGGAACAGCTGTGCACCGGGCCCCAGTGCATAAACCGGGTTTTCAGCAAAAATATGTCACTTCTTTCAATCAAAATATGCCGGAGGGAAAATTCCTGGTGATCGAATGCTTGGTAGTCTGTAGGAAATGCTGTCACTGCGTTGATATTGCTTATCGTACACCATTCTATAGAAGCAGCAGTGGGGCTTAACACTCATGAACCATGGAAAAGCGCAGACAGAGAACAAGTACTCCCACGTGCGAACTTAGTTTAAAAAACTTTGGAGTGATTTCCTTTTTTTTGGAGTACCATTTCCAGAAGTCATGCGCGGCGAATAAATATTTGTAGTACTTTAATTTGAATATTTGCGACTAACAACCGCCTCATACTTCAGCTATATAATGAAAATATACTAGAATTCCAAGACTTTCAAAGAAAAGAAGCTATGGCATACACTGCACGCCTTTTCATAGAAGATGCACCTTACGTACGTCATTGCAACCGATTCCCTCTCGGAGTGAAACTGTGCGTGCTTATGTGCGTGTGTCTGTAGAAGATGTTAAGATCGGCCTCCCTGGCTGGGCGCCGCTTGGACGCGGGGGACGATTGCAGCTAAGCCTACTGTGATTTGTTCCGGATCAACGCTCTCGAGGTGCGCCAAAAGCAGCGACAACACGAATGTCATACTTCGAATTCTTTAGGGCTGTTGGCTCCCCTCGTCAAAAACTCTTTGGACACGCCTGACTGACTGACAGCCTAGGAAGAACTGTTTGAAATCGAGGCTGCTTGTTTTGTTCGACTTGCCAAGAGACGCGCTGAACAATTAGCCGAGAGCTTGGGATCCCTCGTCAGGTATGTTTCCCACACTCTGTGGTGCTTGCAAGTCTTCCATTCTCACAAGCCCTAGCCTGCCTAGTGCTGCAGACCCTATTCTGCACATACGAAGCAATGTTATTGCACTGTGATGTGTTGTGCGTATTATTGCACTGTGACCTACGTTATGTTTCTCTCTCGCCGTGTGACAAACTGAACGTGCACCTTCTCTCTTTCCTGGGTTGAAAAGAAGGCAGTGTTTGACTTTCTCTCTCTTTCTCAATATCTCGTTTTAAAAAAAAAAATCCTTATTCGCTGCTCGCTGTGCTCCCTGCGGGGCTTCAGAAATCAGACAACATCTTATAACCACTACCCCCCCCCCCCCCATTTGGTGGACGGAGATGAAGACGACAATTTGTTCGGACTGCCCTGAACCGAATTGACATGCAGTCTGTCAGTTTACAGTGATCTGCAAGGCGGCTTTCCTGTGGGGTTTGTTTTTCAACCAAAAACTCTCGTTCACAGACTGCTTTCATTTCTCATTTTGAGCGTGCGAGTACAACAGAATGTCACCTCTCCAAATTCTAGCGAAGGCACGTGAGCACAACAAGATCTAAAAAAAAGGAATGGCAAAAACGAAATGAGCGATAAAAGCATCCTGTGAACGTGAGTTCTTGGTTGAAAAACTAACCTTACAGAAAAGCTGCCTAGCAGGTTATTGCAAACTGTCCACTGTTTTCTCATGCAGATAATTTTAGGAATACTGGGGCGTAAAGCGTGAGCACCAAGACGCTCTGAACCATCCCTAAGAAGCTCCCATCACGCTTCCATGATGCTACCATCAACATATAGCTACCTTGTAAGGTCTGGCATCGCAGGTCATGGGAGCAAGTTTTCTCCGTCTCAAAAGGGCGCGCTTCCCAAAAAGCCGATTCTCGGGAGACGGTAATCTCGGCGTAAGCGCGCCCCTTCTGGCAAGAATACCGCGGTCGGTCGCCGCTTCTAGCAACCAGCTAAATAGTCCCCGGACTGCGGATTGCCGGCGGGTGACGGGAGGACAGTGCATAGCCACCCATCCCTCAGGAGTAGAGTCCGCGGGACGGCCCTCATGCTGGACAGCGTAGTCATCTCGCGGTAATGCAGGAGGCCCGCAGCCGAACGGCGCCACCATTGTGTGCGTTCGCACAGTTCGCGGAACGTTGGGTGCAGGCCTGTTCTTTCGTCTCTCTCTTTCCGACCGAGCAGTCGAGTGCGGAAAGAAGAGAGCGAGAGGAGGGGACGGCAACAAGTGTGTTGTTGGTCCAATAAACGGACTAAATTGCTTTGGTTGGCCGTGAGGAGAATCGGGAGGGGCAACCGAGGTATTAAAACCTGGCTTCCGAGTCCTCGCGGAGGAGTCTGGTGGCAACAAAGAGTGCTCTGCACTATCGGCTCTGCCGAGACAACATGCGACGGTTCCGATGGTCAAGTCTTGTAAATATGTACATAAGTTGCTGTATATAAAGTCGAGTTGCTGTAACGTTTGAAATGTGCTGGCCTCCATCCACGAACAAGCAGCAGCAGCCACGACAAAACAAGACGGACACCGAGAAGCAACCAACCTTCCACTCCTTTCTGTAGCAACAGCCGCTACGCAGCTGGCAGAGCTCTGCTCAAGGAAACAGAGGGAGTGGGTAGAAGGTTGAGTTTTAGTGGCGCAGTCGGCAGGATCCAGACGACGACAACAAGGAGCACTCTGCGCAACAAGGAGATCGTCGTGTTGCGGAGAACACGCAAGACCAAAAGCCAAGACATCGGCTGTTCAAACGAAGAGCCAAGCCACCGAGCTGAGGAGGTGGTAGTGTGGCAGCCATCGACCCGAGGAAGCCAGGGGTCCAGCTACGGTCATCCCAATTCATCAGCTCGGCGACAACCCCGGCGACGTCGTAGGCCCGTGTACTCAGATTTGGGTGCATGTTAAAGAACCCCAGGTGGTCAAAATTTCCGGAGCCCTCCACTACGGCGTCTCTCATAATCATATGGTGGTTTTGGGACGTTAAACCCCACAAATCAATCAATCAACCCCGGCGACGTCGAGCAATCAGCGAGCAAAAACTTCGAAAGTGGTGAGTCCTCTGGTGTTCTTGCATCTCAAGGGTGCCGCTGCCTTTTTTGAGTTTTAAGGCGTCCTATGGACACGAGGTTTTCCCACTTAAATTCAGACAGGCGGGCGCAGGCCATGAGTCGTGAGTCAGGGGACGAGAGCGACGTGGGAAACCCGGGAGAGGGTAGTGGGCGGGAAAGCCAGAAAGATGACCGTTTCGGAAATCTCACGCCGGAGCGTAGACTGCAGGAATTGCGGTTGGAGATGGAGAGGCTGTCGCAGATGATGGGCGGAATCTCTCGGTGGAGTGGACCCGAGTTCGGCAGGCGGGATCCGTGTAGCGAACTGAGACGCTACTTAAAAGTCCTCACAGGGGTGTTACCCAAATTTTCAGCCGAGGCTGAAGCACCAGTGTGGTTTAAGTCCGTGGAAAGTGCCCTAGAAGCGTACGAGGTACCGGGGGAGTTTTGGGGACGTTTAGTTTTCCCGTTGGTAACGGAGAGAGTCCCGTTTTTGTCCACGCGGCTAAGCCCAACAGAGCACAAAGATTACCAGGTAATCAAGCAAACGGTGCTTGACGAGCTCAGACTTTCAGCCGGGGAATATCTAAAAAGATTTTTAGGGTCAGGCAAGCGTGTGAACGAGAGGTGGAGACCTTTTTCGACATGTTTAGAGAGCTACCTCCACTTTTACCTTGAGGCAAGAGGGGTGCCGACATTCGAGGGCCTGGTCAAGCTTTTGGTGGCCGGCCAATTAAAGAAAAATTTGTCGGAGGAGGCCTTGCGATATGTGACACTCCAAGAAGGTAGAACGTGGATGAGCGCCCCAGAGATATCCGCGTTGCTGCGAATGTTTGAAGAAGCACAGGGGACGAACAGCGCCGCGAGACAGGCGAAGCAAAGCGTGGCAGAGTCGAAAAGCGCGAGCAGAGCTACATCCGACGAAGAGACAACGAAGGGCCGCGGGGCTGGGAAAAACCGTATCGTGGAGGGAAACCAAAGCCCAGGGCCTGCTACAGTTGCGGCAGTACAGGGCACCAAAAATGGAATTGCCCGCAGCGTCAGAAACAGCCGACGGAGGTGCTTCCGAACTGTAAAGAAGACAGCGTAGCGGCGCGTGTTTCGATTGAAGGTCCCCCAGCCGCACTCAGTGATTTAATCTCGGTATCGCTCGACTGCAAAGACAAACATATAGGAGCAGTGTTGGACACAGGTGCGGAAATTACAGTAGTCCGTGAGAGCGTGGTCCCGCCAAAGTTGGTGCAACCGCATGGGATGGTCAACCTGACTTCGGCGTTCGGGGAGAAAGTACACGCCAAGCTTGCAGTTATTCCACTGACTATGTCGCGTGAGCGTGGAGTTTTTTCCGACGTTAGAGAACCAGTCCCAGTGTTGTGCGCGTTAACGGACCGTCTAACGGTACGAACAGATTGCCTACTTTCCGAAGAAACATGGAAACTACTACACGTGGAGAGCACCCTCGAAGGGGTAGTGGAGGGTACCGCAGAAGTGGGCGACGCTCGGCCAGAGTTCGATAGCGAGCCTCAGCACGCCGTGGCCATATGGCGTCAGGACGAGGTGGACACTCGTGTAAAATTGGTAGAGCGACATGCGACCGAGGAGGTGTTGATCAGCGAGGTCGCTGTAGCAAGCCGCGATGAAGGGGATCAGCGGGATGACAGCGTGTTGCCTAACGGAGCCCCGAGCGTCGGCATGAAGGAGAGGTCCGCGTCAGACGAATTTCGCGAGAAACATCGGGGAGACCCGACTTTACAGGAAGCGTGGAGAGGAGCGGCGACAGGAAAAGGCAGTATGCTAGTAATCGACGGGTTACTTTATCATAAGGATAAGGTGTTGGGGCAATCGGTAACGCAGCTGGTATTGCCGGAATACCACAGAGGGGAAGTTTTGCAACTGGCGCACGAGTCAAGCTTGGTCGGGCATTTTGGTTGCCGTAAAACGTGCTCTAGGATCAAGTACAGGTTTTATTCGCCAGGCGTAGGAGACGACGTACGACGGCACTGC
Organism: Rhipicephalus microplus; assembly: GCF_043290135.1. Classification (NCBI taxonomy): domain Eukaryota; kingdom Metazoa; phylum Arthropoda; class Arachnida; order Ixodida; family Ixodidae; genus Rhipicephalus; species Rhipicephalus microplus. Next base: position 189,500,492 of record NC_134702.1, read on the forward strand.
AAAAGTTGTCATGGTTGCCAGGCGAGGGCAGACTGGCGTCGCGGGGACAGCGTCCCGATCGAACTACTTACGAGACCCAGATATCCGTTGCAGCAGGTTAACGTGGACGTTATTGGGCCGCTGGAGCCAGTATCAGGCAGGGGCCATAAGTACTGTTTATGCGTCATCCACTTATGCACGCGCTGGCCCGAGGTGGTGTGTTTGCGTTCATTAAGCGCTAGGGCAACCTGCGATGCACTACTGGCAGTATTTAGCAGAACAGGCATACCCGAGGTTATAGCGTCCGTCCGCGGCACTAACTTTATTACAGCGGCACTGACAAGAGAGTTTCTGTCGAAACTTGGTTGCTCCCCTCGATTTTCCACGCCGGGGCACCCAGAGAGCAATGGGGCGGTCGAGCGATGGAACAGGACCTCTAAGAACATGCTATATCACATAATAGAGAAGGAGGGGAGGAATTGGGATCAATTTGTGCCTTTCTTGCTGTGGGGGTACAGGGAAGTCCCACACGATACGACCGGAGTAGCACCTTTTGAGATGCTGTATGGGAGGCAACCAACGGGTCCGTTGAGTATACTTAAGAGGGCTTGGACGGGGAAACTGCAGTGCCGGGAGAGTTGGGGGCGTCGCCAGCGGCGTACATGGAAGAATTACGAGGGAGGCTCAGGCGCGCGGCGCAGGTTGCGGAAATGGTCAGCTCGAAATCGCAAAACACCTACGCTGCGCAATTCAACAAAAGGGCGAAGGCAAAAGAGTTTAACGTCGGTGATTTGGTACTGGTGTTTGATGATCAACGACCGGGGAAAATGTTTCCGAAATGGGAAGGGCCAGGCAGTGTCACCGAGAGATACCGCGAGCATTCATTCTTCGTGCAGATGCCAGTAGGTAACCGGAAACTGGTGCACGCGAATAAGCTGCGCCCATATCTGTCTAGGGTTATATCGGTAGGAGTAACGTTCGAGGAGGACGTTGATTTCGGTGAAGTAGAGTGCGCCCCACAGCCAGGGGCAATGCGCAGTGAAGCAGTTTTCCGTCGCGCGATATGGTAGCCCATTTAGTAGAAACGGGAACGCGGGGTGATCTGCGAAGTATTCAAGAGGCATGTGGAGCAGTTTGGCGGGGGGCCGACGGTAGCGGCAGTAAGGCCACACGAGATAAGGTTGCAAGATGGGTTTGTCCGCAGAAGCGCGCATCCGTACAGGGTACCCAAAAGCTTACAGGCAGAGGTGGGGAGGCAGGTAGACGAGCTGCTCGAATTGGGGTTGATCTTTCCGTGCGAGAGCCCGTATGCCCATCCGCTGGTATGCGTTCCGAAGAAAGACGGCAGCATGCGACTCTGTGTCGATTTTCGGGCTTTAAACGCGGGGACGGTGGCGGACGCATACCCAATGGCCCTTCAGCAAGAACTCATAATGAGCGTAGGAAAAGCGAAGTACATAACGCTGCTCGACCTGCGAAGAGGTTATTGGCAGGTACCACTCGAGTCTTCTTCGCGCCTGCGGACAGCGTTTGCGTGTCATCGCGGACAGTTTGCCTGGGCGGTAATGCCCTTCGGGCTTAAAAACGCGGCTCAGACATTCTAGAGGGCAATGAACGAACTGCTAAGGCCACACAGCGGATACTGCTGTGCATACCTGGATGATATAGCCGTTTTTAGTGAAACGCTCGAAGAGCACGCGGAACACCTGGGGCAGGTGTTTGAAACCCTAAAGCGGGTTGACCTGAAGGTCAAGAGGGATCAGTTCCAGATAGCTCGTCCATCGATGCGGTATTTGGGACATGTGGTAGGCTCGGGACGGCATGCACCTGACCCTGAGAAGCTTGCAGCGATCAAAGGTGTAAAGGCGCCGGAGACTAAAAGAGAACTACGCAGTGTACTGGGCCTGTGTGGCTACTACCGAAGCTATGTGAAAGATTACGCAGAGGTAGCGAGGCCCCTGACAGAGCTAACGGGAAAGCGAATCCCGAACCGAATGAGCTTGTCTTTATAATTATAAGGCAGCGGTTGAAATCTTCGTAGCACTTATTTTATGGTACGGCTTTTTCGGGGGCCAGACACAAGGTATTTATTAGTTAGTGCGGGTGTGTGTGTTTGAAATTTTTTCTTGTTGTTTTTTTCTTTTGCCACCCCGTGGGGGAGGTGCGCGTACATTGAACACGCAAATTTTTGTAGCAAAGCATAGACTTTCTTTTTTTTTCGAAGTGCAGGGCTCGAGTTTAGTAATTATCGAGTATAGGGACAATTGGTGTCAGAAAGGCATGGTTAAAAAGACTGTAAAGTGTTCAGGATGTGGTGTGGGTTTGAAAGTGGACCCAAGCGTAGAAGCGGATGGAGAAGAGGCTGGCGCGAAGTGTAGGCAATGTGAGGTCAAGGAAAAAATGGAGAAAATGGTGGTTGCCCAGAGTGAACTGCTGGTGAGAATCGCCGAGCTCGAGACTGCGTTGGCGACAGAGCAAGAGAAAACTAGGGCAATGGAAGAACGACTGAAGTCCGCCGAGGAAGCGCTAGCGAAGCTGAACAAAGAAGCGACCTACCAAGAAAACAGTAGGGAACCGGCAAACAGAACGGTGGAGAAGGAAAAGCGAGCAAGTTTGGAAAAAACAGGTTTAGCCGGTTCAACTGTCGCAAGGCCCAGCTTCAGCGAGGTAGTGGTGGGGCAGGGAGGGAACAAAGCAGCCGGCGTCACAGGTGCAAGTAGCCCCCAGGTGCAGAAGGATCCAGCTGAAAAGTCACAACATGTGATAATCGCCGAGGACTCGAATTTAAATCGATGCACAGAAGCCATCAAAGAGAGGGTAAGAGGTGACAAGAGGGTTGCAGTAGGACGTTCCCAGGACGCAAGCTGGAAGCAGTCATGAGGCAAGCGAGCGCAAAGGTCAAGACGACAGCTGATAGACGAAACCTCGTGATAATTTCAGGCGGTTTAAACGATGTCCTCAAGGAAGATGCAGCAGGACTAGCAGCCACACTGGCGAAAGGCGTCGATGACATGCGCGCCACTTCTCCTAAGGTACAGGTAGTGATATGCACGATACCGGAGGTACCGGTGTGTGATAGCAACCTGCAAAGAGCGGTGGTCAACGCAAACCAAGAAATATGGCGGATGAGTCGAGAGAAAGGTTTTGAGGTGGTGGAAATAAACAGAGAGGTGCATAGGTGGGGGGGTTTTCAACGAGACAGAATTCACTTCGATGGGCGGCTAGGTCATGAGGTGGGTTGGTGACTTGCAGGACGCGCAGTAGCTTTTTTGGGGGGCAAGCGAGCCCTTCGGGGTGCAGGATAGCTAGTAACGAGGAAAACAACCAGGGAGACTTCGACAGGTGGTATGGACAGATACGATTCCAAAGTGGCACCAATATCTAAGAAAGGTAGAGTCCGGGGCATAAATAGACGTAGCCACGAGCGCCGAGCCAATTCAGACATAGGGTATATTAACATGCAGGGTGGTAGGAACCGGCTGAAGTGGGAAGAGATAGAAGAACAGCTAAGGGAAGAGAGGCCGATGGTATACGGTTTTGTAGAAACACATCTCAGGGACATGGAACAACCTCCGAATAATCCGGACTACGCGTGGGAATATTGTAATAGAACAGAAGGCAGCAGAAAGGGGGGTGGTATTGGGGCATTCATTTATAAAAGTACAGACTGGCAAAGGGTCAAGCAGGAGTGCAAGGAACATTTATGGCTAAAAGGGAAAGTGGCAGGTCAAATGACACTCCTTGGTTTCGTGTACTTGTGGACGGGAGCAAAGGCCAGAGAGGAAAACCAGGCAATGGTAGAGTGTATATCAAAGGACATTCAGGAGTTAGGAAGAGAGTGCGAGATAATTATACTAGGAGACATGAATGCGCACATAGAAGATATAGATGGGTATACCGACCCGACAGGCAAAATGATCATGGATATGTGTGAAAGGCTTGATTTGATCATTTGCAACAGTACCGAGAAGTGCGAAGGGCAAATAACATGGGAGGTAGGAAGGCTTCAGTCGACGATAGATTATGCACTGATGTCACATAGGATGTATGATAAGCTCAGGGGAATGCACATAGATGAAGGTGGCTCCAGAAGTCTGGGTAGCGATCAGAAACGTATCAAGCTAAGTTTTGGGGGAGCAGTGAAAGTGGGAAGAAGACAAGATGAGCAACTACAGGAAAATTTTGATTCAGAAAGGCAAATTGAAATAGCCACTAAACAAATTGAGAAAGTAATCACGGAGGATAATAAGACTGTGTGGACATACATGAATCTAATTAGACTCTTTGAGTTAGAGCTTGCTAAGACGCGTGAGAAGTCACCCCGGAAAAGAAGACACAAACCCAAAAGTTGGTGGGATGAGAAAGTTAGGATAGCCAAAGAAAAACGTCAGGAAGCCTCTAGGGAACACAGACAAGCTAAGCAGCGGGGTGAACCGACAGATGATGTTGAAAGAAAATGGGATGCTTTTCTAGGCTGTAGAAGGATAGCATACTTTCTGATCAATGAAAAGATTAGAAGGAAGGAAGCTCAGTGGCTGGCAGAAGTACATGAAAAAGATAGAAAAGCAGCTGCGAAATTTTGGAACCATCTAAACTCCCTAAGAAATGAGACGAGCCTAGAGCAGAGTTTTATAACTACAGCCCAAGGTGATAGGCTAAAAGGGGACGAAGCTATTGAATATATAAGAACAAGGGTGACAGAAAAATTTCAACAAAGTACTTTATGCACCACAATAGACAAGGACGAATCAAGTGGTGCAATGGCTCCATTTTCACAACAAGAGTGGGAAAGGGCTGAGAAAAGGGTCCCTAGTAGTACATCAACAGGCCCAGATGGCATTCCAATTAGGCTGATAAAGACATTAGGTCCGAAGTCTAAGCAGGCTTTGAGAGAGGCAGTGAGCACAATAGTAATCGATGGTGAAGTTCCCGATGGATGGAAACTTAGCAGGATGAGCATGATCTATAAAGGAAAGGGGGACAAAGCTGACATAAACAACTACCGTCCTATAACAGTGACATCAGTGGTCTACAGGCTGGCGATGCAGATTATAAAGGAAAGACTGCAAACGTGGATAGATGATGAGGCGGTGCTGGGGGAACTGCAGAATGGGTTTCGGAAACACAGGAGGTTGGAAGACAATCTGTTCTCACTGACGCAGTGCATCGAAATAGCAGAAAAGGAACACAGGCCTCTGTGGCTAGCATTTTTGGATATCAAGGGAGCGTATGATAGCGTGGTTCAAGAGGAATTGTGGGGAATACTGGACACACTAGGCGTGGAACATGTAGTCACTAATCTTTTAAAGGGTATCTATAAAGGTAACAAGGTAGTTATAAAGTGGGAAAAACAGGTATCCAAGCCTGCAGAGGTAAAACGGGGGCTTAGGCAGGGGTGCCCCCTGTCACCCTTATTATTCATGATGTACCTACAAGGATTAGAAGCAAAATTAGAGGGAAGTGGGCTGGGCTTCAACCTCTCTTTAGTCAAACAAGGAAAACTTATTGATCAGGCACTACCAGCATTAATGTACGCAGATGATATAGTGCTAATGGCCAACAACAAGGAAGATTTGCAGAGATTGATGGACATCTGCGGTAATGAGAGGGATAGGTTAGATTATAGATTCAGTAAGGAAAAATCTGCAGTCATGATTTTCAATGACAACGAAGGTAGTGAGCTTAGAATACAGGAGGTCACGCTAGAGATAACACATAAATACAAATATCAGGGTGTATGGATAAGCAATGGGACCGAGTATCTGAGGGAACACGAAATATACGTGACGACTAAAGGTAACAGGAATGCAGCAGTCATGAAAAATAGGGCACTGTGGAATTACAATAGGTATGATGTTGTGAGAGGAATATGGAAAGCGGTCATGGTTCCTGGGCTGACGTTCGGCAATGCGGTCTTGTGCATGAGATCAGAAGTTCAAGCAAGATTAGAAATTAAGCAACGGGGAATAGGTAGGCTTGCTTTAGGAGCTCACGGGAATACACCAAATCAGGGAGTACAAGGTGATATGGGATGGACATCATTTGAGGGCAGGGAAGCTAGCAGCAAGATAAAATTTGAGAAACGATTGAGAGAAATGGGGGAAGAGCGTTGGGCTAGGAAGGTTTTCAGCTACTTGTACATGAAGAATGTCGATACGAAATGGAGGAAGCGAACCAGGAAGTTGACTGGTAAATACTTAGAAAACAGCAGGTGGCCAGACCAAAAAGAACTATCGGTTAAGAAGAAAGTGAATTAAACTGAGACTGACATGTGGAGAATGGGCATGATTAAGAAGTACGCACTAGAGACCTATCGAACCTTTAAGCAGGAAATTGCCAGGGAAAGGATCTATGATAATACTCGGGGTAGTTCTCTACTGTTTGAGGCCCGGACGGGAGTACTGCGAACCAAGACATATCGGGCCAAATACGAAGGGGTAGACACAGTATGCAGTGCGTGTGGAAAGGAAGAAAAAACTGCCGAACACTTGATAATGTTCTGTAAAGGGCTTCACCCTATAGTTCAGGATGATGGCGCTGCGTTATTCAAAGCACTGGGGTTTAGGGACCGGGAGGGCAAAATAGACTTTAAGCGGGTAGGCTTAACTAGAAGGAGGTTATCTGATTGGTGGCTAAAGTCGAGGCACGAGTGAAAATTAAACCCTTCACTGCAAAGTTCGAATCCTCAAACTCACTTTTTAAGAAAAAAAATATAGTTTTTGGTTCATTAGGTATTACGGCTTGGTGGCGCTAGCCACCGCCCGATCTAAAGGGTACAGCCATATCCATCCATCCATCCATCCATCCATCCATCCATCCATCCATCCATCCATCCATCCATCCATCCATCCATCCATCCATCCATCCATCCATCCATCCATCCATCCATCCATCCATCCATCCATCCATCCATCCATCCATCCATCCATCCATCCGATGCCTGTCGAAAGCAAAGCGAGGGGGTTGGCGCTGTTTCTTCCGTCGTTTGTTTACCGTTTTGCGCACGTGTTTCTTTGTGCCTTACAGGCTGAGTTCATCGCTTTTTGTGTGACAAGTATGTCGCACAAACTTATTTCCAGTCAGTACTGAGTGCGGTGATCTAAAGCGCAATGAGCTCTGGCGTGAAACGGAAAGCGTCGCAGACGCACTGCTTCGCGCCCGGCTGTTCTTCGGGCTACGTGTCTGCGAGGAAGTCCGGTCGGCAAGTGATGTTGTTTTCTGTGCCCAAAGACCCTGAACGCTTCAAAACCTGGCAGCGAGCAGTGCCACGTGCGTGAAAGCTTCTTGGCTTACTTGGACCTGTGGGAAAAAAAGTGTGAAAAAAGTCTAAAAAAGGGGTCAGCTGGCTTCCTTAGCCAAACCACCGCAGAAGGACTTCGCGTCACGCTCTCAAGCACCCTACTCCTTCTGGAGTACGTGACAACGAAATTGAATTACAAGTACCTCATGACAAGCCGGTTGTGCCAAGATTCGATGGAAAGGGTCTTTGGGATTGTTAGGCAAATGTCTGGGTCTAATGATCACCCGTCGCCCAGCCAGTTCCTCATTTCAATTAATACTCTGACCTTCCAAAATCTTGCCAAGTCACCGTCACATGCCAATGTGTCTTCAGGAGTGCTAAGGAACCTGATAGACACCGAGGGTGCAATGGGCACCACGTCTCATAGGAGGATCGATGAACTGCTAGACATAGGCAACCTCTGTGAAGCACGTGAAGTCCTCAGCGGGTGTGGGCTTGACCACACTGACATGGTAGTGGAAGCCAGTGACTCAAGGCTCATCTATTACATTGGCGGCTATGTGGCAAGGAAAAGCATCGCAACCACAAAGTGCACCGACTGCTGTGCACAGCTCCTGCGACAGAACGATGGGTCACTGCCAGCCGCAGCATGCCTCACCAATGCAGTGAACAGGGGTGGCGTGCTGCATCCATCAGCCAAGCTGAATGACCTGGTGACTTCGCTTGAGAACGCATACACATTTTGCTTCAGCATCAAGGAGATCAAAAGTGACAGTATCCTGGACTTGATCTCATTTTTGCAGTTGGCTAAGTTGACCATCGTGGGCTGCCCCGATCACAAGACGGAACTCACAAACAAGGTCATCAAATTCTGCGTCCTCACCAGGCTGCATTGTCTTGTGAAAACTCAGAGTGCCAGCCAAGGTGACAAGCGTAAGAAGATGAAGATGATAAAATTAAGAAGAGTGCTGTGAATTGAGTGGATTAGTTGCTTTTCTTCACTCTACTTTCAATGCAGCCTTTGTATGAGTTTTGTAAATATGTTCAAAAGCGATCACTATAGTTAAAAATGTATGAACATGACTGACTTTTTTTCTTTTATTAGTTAAAGTGATGTGCTGCAGTCGCAGATACAGACGCTTTCTGTTTACGTGCAGTTATTGATTTCTTGTGAGTTCAGATTGGAAAAAATAAATCGTTTTTTATGCTTTGTGTACTCATGCAAACAGCGGGTATGGTCTCTTCCTTGTATTTTATCGAAACTAACGTCGAGTGCGAAATGGGAAGTGTGGAGTAGAGCATGGAAGTCGGAAGCGAGGGATCAGTGCCGTTCGGGATTGCATCGGTCATGCGTATCAGAATAGAACACTTCGACGTGCTCAGTACGAGTTCCGAAGTATATGCCACTTAAGGCCACTTGCGTGCTTAGTAAAATTAGACTTGCGCGTGCGGCGAACTTCTAATTTTCGCTTCCGCCGCGCGCCCAGCCGTAGAGCGAGTGGCCGAGCGGGCATCGAACTACGACAAGCAGCGCCACCGTGCGCCAGGCATGAAACGGCGCATCGCTTTTGACCGGCCCTTGGCGTCACCTGCCCCTTCTAGCCACCATAGCCTTCGATGCCGCCATTTTGCAAAACGAAGTCTCGCGCAGTCGCGAACTTGTTCGAGAGCGGCGCGATCACCTCATACGTACGCACGCACGCATCTCATGCGTGCGCACGTAGCGGCTGCGTACGTAATGCGATACGTGCGCGTTGCGGTCTGCGCATGCGCACTACGCAGAACGTGGCGTTCTTACGTACGCAACGCCACCACGTACGCAGCGTACGCAGTACTAAAACTCTCTATTATCGACCCCAGATCCCGAGGGGCCGTAGTGGCTGTTTACAGACGCGTCCGCGGTCGCAGCTGGAGTCTGCCTGTCGCAACGTGCGGGCGATGGTACCGAGATGCCGATCGCATTTGCGAGCCACAAGTTCTCTCCAACTCAAACGCGCTGGTCGACTATTGAGCGAGAGGCCTTTGCAGTCATCTGGGGTCTGAAAAGGTTTGATTTCTGGCTCTTCGGCGCACAGGTTACCGTGGTGTCAGACCACAACCCCCTAGCTTTTCTCACCCAGGGCACTCTTCCTGGGGCTAAGCTTACCTGTTGGGCCTAGGCGCTTCAGCGGTATCATGTAGTGGTGCAGCACAGGAAAGGCGTCGAGCATGGCAACGCAGATGTGCTTTCGAGGGTGCCTAATGAGTGCTGGGGAATCGTCAGTGGTGCTCCGGGGGTCTAGACACTAGAGGACTAGGCGCATGGTGGACACTCAAGAGTGACGTGCGCGAACCTGTGGACAATTGAACAGCACCACGCGTTGAAAGGTCTATGTGCCTCAGTGAAGTGTATTGTTTCTCTTGTGCGTGTGTGTAGCATGCAGGAGTTATTGGTATTTTGGTTGAATTTGAACAGCACCACGTGCGGAAGGGTGTGTGTGTGTGTTTCAGTGAAGTGTTTTTTGTGTATATGTACGACTGTAAGCATGTAGAAGTTTGTTGTTGTTTGACTTGCCTGCTTTATAAATTGTACTTGTGTACACAGTGACCTCGTGTCGGGTTTTTTTTTCTTTTTTTTGCTCTGTGGTGGCGTCCATTTGATGGGGCCACAAGGGTTAAGGAGAGAAAGTATTGCACGCGTTGTAGAAACGCCTCTGGCGTTCAAAGAACTGCGAAGTGTGGCCACAGGGTTGGGGAACTGCAGTGCCATACTTTTATGTTGTTATTCGCGTAGCTGCATTTGAGCGCTTGCGCGAATCTTGGAAAAGGCGTGTAAGGCCTGGCGTCACAGGCCATGGGAGCAAGTTTTCTCGGTCTCAAAAGGGCGCGCTTCCCAAAAAGCCGATTCTTGGGAGACGGTAATCTCGGCGTAAGCGCGCCCCTTCTGGCAAGAATACCGCGGTCAGTCGCCGCTTCTAGCAACCAGCTAAATGGTCCCCGGACTGCGGATAGCCGGCGGGTGACGGGAGGACAGTGCATAGCCACCCATCCGTCAGGAGTAAAGTCCGCGGGACGGCCGTCATGCTGGATGCACGAGGCCCGCAACCGAACGGCGGCCCTATTATGTGCGTTCGCACAGTTCGCGGAACGTTGTGTGCAGGCCGGTCCTTCCGTCTCTCTCTTTCCGACCGAGCAGTCGAGTGCGGGAAGAAGAGAGCGAGAGGAGGGGACGGCAACAAGTGTGTTGTTGGTCCAATAAACGGACTAAATTGCTTTGGTTGGCCGTGAGGAGAATCGGGAGGGGCAACCGAGGTAATAAAACCTGGCTTCCGAGTCTTCGCGGAGGAGTCTGGTGCCAAGAAAGCGTGCTCTGCACTATCGGCTCTGCCGAGACAACATGCGACGGTTCGGACGGTCAAGTCTTGTAAATATGTACATAAGTTGCTGTATATAAAGTTCGAGTTGCTGTAACGTTTGAATGTGCTGGCCTCCATCCACGAACAAGCAGCAGCAGCCACGACAAAACAAGACGGACACCGAGAAGCAACCAGCCTTCCACTCCCTTCTGTAGCAACAGCCGCTAGGCAGCTGGGAGAGCTCTGCTCAAGGGCACAGAGGGAGTGGGTAGAAGGTCAAGTTTTACTTACCTTTAGTGTGTAAATAGTGTATATAAACGTTCCTTTTACCAGCCCCGGCTACTCTGCTCGGCTTCTCCCCGAGGATAGTTATTGCGCGAGAACAAAACGACGACACAGAGACAAGAAGGACACGAAAGACTCGTGTCTTTCGTGTCCTTCTTGTCTCTGTGTCGTCGTTTTGTTCTCGCGCAATAACTATCGTCATGCCATACCAACTAGCCCAAGCTGCCACACTTCTCCCCGAGACTTGGCTAGCTCCTTCTAATACATCACGAGCAAGCAAAAGGGCACGGAGTTGTACAGGCGAATATGTGCGACATCACATCGCTTTTATTACGTGACATATTCGTTCTCCGCTGCATTCTCCCGCTCATGTCCGCAAATAACGTTCCAGTTTTATAGCGACGACACGCCGTTGATCGCAGTCACGTCATTGAATATCAATTAAACAGAGGTTGCATTATTTATTTGCAAATTACTTCACCATAAAATATGGGGAAATAATTCATCACTCAGCCACCTGAGGAGCTTTCTAACTTGACTAACTTTTTTATCAAAACCTGAATATAATTTTAAGATTTATTTGGTTGATTCTGAGCACTATCTTCACAACAGGAGTACATCACCACTGTCCGCAACAATTATTATTCAACTTTCCCAGTGCCAGTAGGTCCGTTCAAGGCACGTGATGAAAACTTGTTTGCTGGAGTACGTCATATGTTGCTCAAGTGTCTGTCTCCCCATTATTGACGAATCCAGCCGTCTTTTGTAAACTTTTCGCTGGCTAGTTTTTTAAATTTTATTTTTTTAAACTGGTGGCCTCAGACAAGCTACTTACGCCTCTGCTCACCACTTATATAGCGATGTTACACGCGGCGCCTGGGCCGACGGGGGAGAGTGGCGTCTTTGTTCGTCAAACAAGTCACGGAAGGGTTGCCAGCCGTGTTTTGTCCATCTTAGCCGGGAAGTGAGGTGGCATTCCGACATCATAAGACGTTCGACGTGACGACCACAGTGGTTTCTTGGTGTCACAGGTGCAGCGTGGTGGCAACGCCCCCGTCAAAGACGTTGACGTGAGCGAGTGTGAGTGGCACCGTCAGAAATGGTGTGGGTCCCCTGTGATACAACAGCGCATTCTGGACCCATTCCCTGATTTAGTCAAAACGCACACTTTATAATGAGCCACCCAGCTCATTCGCAAGAGATCTGTCGCCCTGTCTGTACAGAATGTAATAAATCCTCTGTTAAGTTTGCCATCCTACTCCTGAGTGCACATGCGTTTTCTTTTCTGTCTCTCTACACCCCCTTTCTTGCCCCTATTTCTCCACCCCCAGTGCTGGGCCGCAAACCGGATGCCAAGATCTGGTTAATCCCCAAGCCTTCATTTCTCTCTCTTGCCATCTTACTGCCTTGGCATCTTCATCCCGGATATATGATGCCTGAATTAAAAGGCATCAAATATTTTCTGCAGCATGTTGAGACGCTGCATATAAGTGGTCATCCTCGAAAATTATCAACTTTAACACCACGGACAGGTGATGATATATCCTGAGTAGGTTTGAGCGTGTATTATGCCTCAACGCTTCTAATCTCCATTAAACTTCTCCCTTTCGATTTCATCCTTCGGGGATTTCTGTAGTTCTTCACCTAACGCGCTGCATTCGTGCTGCACTGCTACCATTTAATTTCTTCTGTGTATACGCCCTGTTTCGGGCACGATCATAGGCTGCCATCTTGGACGGATTATGATGCCGTTTTGCATCCATATGAATATTCGAATAGTGCTACGGTGAACTCGCATGCATCAACACGCTGGGTCAGTACATTCAACGTTGTATGACCAAAACCGTTGCTAATTACGACATAGAAAACCAGCAAAAATTGATTTTAAGCCCAAGATGGCAGCGTTTATGCATTACTGTAACTGTTACATTTATTTTTTGTCAATTTGTCCAATATGTCATTTCATGCAGCGGTCGCCGAACTTGTGCCGCTGTTCATAGTGGTACTCTCGGTCTGTGAAGTTGGATGAAGACAACTAAGAAGCCTGTTTTTTACTGGCTATATAAATGTGAAACGAAGCTATAAATCAAGATAAAAAAGAAAAAGACAATACTGTGAAAATACGGTACTGGTGCATAATTGGCGTGCCGATTGCGCCGATGAAAAACGTCGGCGGCGGCGGCGGCACGCCGATCAGTTCGCGTTGGCGACGGCGGCGTCACGAAAACTCTCGGTGGCGGCGCGTCGACCAGTCGCCGCACACCTCTAGACCGGAACGCGCCGGGCTTGCGTGTAATGCCTTGGGAGGAAACCGCCAGATGGCGCTGGCACACATTTGGTTGTCACGTTCGGGCTGTCACGGTAGATGGACGTGTTTTTCGAGCGCTCCGGATCGACTGCGCAGATAAGTGTTTTTGCATGTTTTGAGCTTGTCTTTATAATTATAAGGCAGCGGTTGAAATCTTCGTAGCACCTATTTTATGGTACGGCTTTTTCGGGGGCCAGTTACCAGGTATTTATTAGTTAGTGCGGGTGTGTATATTAGAATTTTTTGTTGTTTTTTCCCACCCCGCGGGGAAGGTGCGCGTACATTGAACACGCACATTTTTGTAGTAGATTTTAGACATTCTTTTTTCGTAGTGCAGTGCTCGAGTTTAGTAATTATTGAGTATAGGGACAATTGGTGTCAGAAAGACATTATTAAAAAGACTGTAAAATGTCCAGGATGTGGAGTGAGTTTGAAAGTGGACCCAAGCGTAGAAGCGGATGGAGAAGAGGCTGACGCGAAGTGTAGGCAATGTGAGGTCGAGGAAAAAATGGAGAAAATGATGGTTGCCCAGAATGAACTGCTGATCAGAATCGCCGAGCTCGAGACTGCGTTGGCGACACAACAAGAGAAAACGAGGGCAATGGGAGAAAGACTGAAGTCCGCCGAGGAAGCACAAGCGAAGCTGAACAAAGAAGCGGCCTACCGAGAGAACAGTACGGAACTGGCAACCAGAACGGTGGAGAAAAAAGAGCAAGCAAGTCTGGAAAAAACAGGATCAGCCGGTTCAACTGTCGCAAGGTCCAGCTTCAGCGAGGTGGTGGTGGGGCTTGGAGGAGACAAAGCAGCCGGCGTAACAGGTGCAAGTAGCCCCCAGGTGCAGGACGCTCCAGCTGAAAAGTCACAGCATGTGATAATCGCCGGGGACTCGAATTGAAATCGATGCACAGAAGCCATCAAACAAAGGGTAAGAGGTGACAAGAGGGTTGCAGTAGGGGCGTTCCCAGGACGCAAGCTTGAAGCAGTCATGTGGCAAGCGAGCGCAAAACCCAAAACTACAGCTGGTAGACGAAACCTCGTGATAATTTCAGGCTGTTTAAACGATGTCTTAAATGAAGATACAGCAGGACTAGCAAACACACTGGCGAAAGGCGTCGATGACATGTGCGCCACTTCTCTTAAGGTACCGTTAAAGAACCCGAGGTGGTCGAAATTTCTGGAGCCCTCCACTACGGCGTCTCTCATAATCAAATGGTGGTTTTGGGACGTTAAACCCCACAAACCAATCAATCAATCAATCCTAAGGTACAGGTAGTGATATACACGATACCGGAAGTACCGGTGCGTGATAGCAACCTGCAAAGAGCGGTTGTGAACGCAAATCAAGAGATATGGCGGATGAGTCGAGAGAAAGGCTTTGAGGTGGTGGAAACAAATAGAGAGGTGCATAGGTGGGGTGGTTTTCAACGAGACAGAATTCACTTCAATGGCCGGCTAGGTCATGAGGTGGGTTGGCGACTTGCAGGACACGCAGTAGCTTTTTTGGGGGGCAAGCGAGCCCTTCGGGGTGCAGGATAGCTAGTAAAGAGGAAAACAACCAGACAGGCTCTTCGACAGGTGGTGTGGACAGATACAATTCCAAAGTGGCACCAATATCTAAGATAGGTAGAGTCCGGGGCATAAATAGACGTAGCCACGAGCACCGAGCCAATTCAGACATAGGGTATATTAACATGCAGGGTGGTAGAAACAGGCTGAAGTGGGAAGAGACAGAAGAACAGCTAAGAGAGGAGAGGCCGATGGTATACGGTTTTGTAGAAACACATCTCAGGGACAGGGAACGACCTCCGAACAATCCGGACTACGCGTGGGAATATTGTAATAGAACAGAAGGCAGCAGAAAGGGGGGGTATCGGGGCATTCATTCATAAAAGTAGAGACTGGCAAAGGGTCGAGCAGGAGTGCAAGGAACATTTATGGCTAAAAGGGAAAGTGGCAGAAAAAATGACACTCCTTGGTTTCGTCTAGTTGTGGACGGGAGCAAAGGCCAGAGAGGAAAACCAGGCAATGGTAGAGTGTATATCAAAGGACATTCAGGAGTTAGGAAGAGAGTGCGAGATAATTATACTAGGAGACATCGCAGACATGCGCACATAGAAGTTATAGATGGATATATCGACTCGACAGGCAAAAAGATCATGGATATGTGTGAAAGGCTTGATTTGATCATTTGCAACAGTACCGAGAAGTGTGAAGGGCAAATAACATGGGAGGTAGGAAGGCTGCAGTCGACGATAGATTATGCACTGATGTCACATAGGATGTATGATAAGCTCTGGGGAATGCACATAAATGAAGGTGGCTCCAGAAGTCTGGGTAGTGATCACAAACGTATTAAGCTAAGTTTTGGAAGAGCAGTGAAAGTGGGAAGGAGACAAGATGAGCAACTACAGGAAACTTTTTATCCAGAAAAGGCAAATTGAAATAGCCACTGAACAAATTGAGAAAGTAATCACGGAGGAAAATAAGGCAGTGTGGACATACACGAATCTAATTAGACTACTTGAGCTAGAGCTTGCTAAGACGCGTGACAAGTCATCCCGGAAAAGAAGACACAAACCCAAAAGTTGGTGGGATGAGAAAGTTAGGAGAGCCAAAGAAAAACGTCAGGAAGCCTCTAGGGAACACAGACATGCTAAGCAGCGGGGTGAACCGACAGATGATGTTGAAAGAAAATGGGATGCTTTTCTAGGCTGTAGAAGGATAGCATACTTTCTGATCAATTAAAAGATTAGAAGAAAGGGAGCCCAGTGGCTGGCAGAAGTACATAAAAAAGATAGAAAAGCAGCTGCGAAATATTGGAACCATCTAAACGCCCTAAGAAATGAGACGAGCCTAAAGCAAATGTTTATAACTACAGCCCAAGGTGGTAGGCTAGAAGGGGATGAAGCTATTGATTATATAAGAAACAAGGATGACAGAAAAATTTCAACACAGAAGTACTTTATGCACCACAATAGACAAGGGCGAATCAAGTGGTGCAATGGCTCCATTTTCACATTGAGAGTGGGAAAGGGCTGAGAAAAAGGTTCCTAGCAGTACATCAACAGGCCCAGATGGCATTCCTATTCTGCTGATAAAGACATTAGGTCCGAAGTCTAAGGAGGCTTTGGGAGAGGCAGTGAGCAAAATAATAATTGATGATGAAGTTCCCGATGGATTGAAACTGAGCAGGATGAGCATGATCTATAAAGGAAAGGGGGACAAAGCTGACATAAAAAACTACCGTCCTATAACAGTGGCATCAGTGGTCTGCAGGCTGGCGATGCAGATTACAAAGAAAAGACTGCAGGCATGGATAGAGGAGGAGGGGGTGCTGGGTGAACTGCAGAATGGGTTTCGGAAACACAGGAGGTTGGAAGACAATCTGTTCTCACTGACGCAGTGTATCGAAATAGCAGAAAGGGAACACAGGCCCCTGTGGCTAGCATTTTCGGATATCAAGAGAGCGTACGATGGCGTGGTTCAAGAGGAATTGTGGGGAATACTGGACACACTAGGCGTTACATATAGTCACTAATCTTTTAAAGGATATTGACGCGCGTATGTGCCAGTGGTGAGGACAACGAAGCAGCGCGAGTGTCCTTGGCCGAGGGCAAAAGACGAAGAAGTCGTTGCAGTCTGTTTCCTGCGATCGATAAATCGTATTTGTTTGAGGCGCTTTGTGTGCTCGTCAATCTCGCGTCGTCACACTGGTGGAGGTGCTGGGTACGTCTTCATGCTTGGAACCCCTTCGCGGACCCGACATTCAAGCCCGGAATCACTACCACCCGTCGACACACCAGTCCACCGTTCCAGCCGCCGTCTGCGAGGCCTAGCTCCCGAGCTCAATCCCTTTCTAGAAACTGCCAGCAATCGCTTGCCTCCTTCAACCACCATGGCCACTGCAGCTACATCACACATGACACTTCAGAATCCCATGATTCCTGACTGCTTTCATGGTGAGACCTATGAAGATGCACAAGACTGGCTGGACCAGTTCGAACGCTGCGCGAAGTACAACCAATGGGCCACCCCAGAAGACAAGCTCGCGAATGTGTACTTCTACCTGAAAGACAACGCCCAGACGTGGTACATCAACAGGGAAAGAAGCATGGCTACGTGGGATGACTTCCGCAACCAGCTGATTGACACCTTCAGTAGTCTTGACAGAAAGGAGAATGCGCAACGTCTCTTGGAAGCTCGAATTCAAAAACCAAACGAGAGCGTCGCTATGTTCGCCGAGGACATGACCCGTCTTTTCGGCAGGGCGGATCCCGAGATGCCGGAAGACAGGAAGCTGCGGTATCTAATGCGAGGCGTGAAGGAGCAACTGTTTGCTGGGCTTGTGAGAAATCCGCCAACAACAGTAGCTGAGTTCACGAAAGAAGCCACAGCTATTGAACGGGCCCTACAGCAACGGTACCGCCAGCAGAACCCGGTCGACGTTCGAGGGAGTAGCCCTGTCACGACTGCGACGAGCCTCTGCGACAACGACAGGCCTCTGCGGGAAGTCATCCGGGAGATTTTGAGGGAGGAGCTTCGGCAGCTTGGTTTAATTCCAGCAACTGAACCGACGCCGGCATTGTCTTTTGTCGCTGATGTTGTCCGGGATGAGGTCCGCCATGCTCTCTCTTCATCCGGCTATAATGGTGTGCGACGCCATTTTACTTATGCTGATGCAGTCCGACGCCCCGTCGTCGCTCCTTCAGCTCAGCAGACCCCAATGGCTTGACCACCACCAGCCCTGCAAACACAGCCACTGTCAGCACCGACCACTTTCGCAACCTCACCGATTCCTCCGACAAGACGAATGCCGTATAACCAACATGCCCCACAACGTAGCCCCACAACGTGGCCCAATAGTGAGTCACCACTTACCTACCAGCGTCGGAAAACCGATTTGTGGCGTACCGCTGACCGTCGACCGGTATGCTTTCATTGTGGCGAAGCTGGGCACGTTTACAGAGTTTGCCGTTATCGCGACGCTCAGTACTCGAGAGTTCCTCGCTACCCTGATTACATTGCGTACGACGATCGACGCATGTACAACTACGCCCCTGTGAACACACCGCCGCAGAATCCAGTAATGCCCAGATCACGTTCTCCATCTCCTGCGCGGCCCAGTTCACCTAATCGTCGCAGTTTTGCCGGCGTCACCAGGGGCAGGTCCCCTAGCCCGCGACGGGGAAACTAGACGCAGCGACCTCGGGGGGTGGGGTTGCCAATATTCGAAATTCCGAACAGCCCCCATTGCAGACAAATGACAGCTCGAAGCCATCGATACCGAAGAAGACGACAGCAACGACTAATTCGACGAATGAGACAACCACCGACGTAACCGACGTTTTTAGCGCTGACCTCGTCGTTCACATTGACGGCCACCAAGTGACGGCACTTGTGGACACTGGCTCCCACTTTTCTATAATAAGCCTACAGCTAGCCGAAAGACTAAGGAAGGTGAAAATGCCATGGCAGGGACCCAATATAAGAACTGCAGGAGGTCAGTTGATTACACCGGTTGGAAAGTGCACGGCCCGACTCTTCATTGCTGGTTCCACCTTTGTCGCCACCCTCGTCATTCTCCACGAGTGCTGTAAACAGCTCATATTGGGAATGGATTTCTTGCGCGAATACGTGGCTGTGATTGACATCCGTGACAGAAGCGTAACGTTCACTGTAAGCTCGGAGACTACTACAGATGAGGAACACCAGCCACCTCGCTTCCGTATTGCCGATGACGACGTCATACTGCCGCCCCGAAGTTGTTCTCTCGTATCCGTGCACTGTGACAAATTACAAAATGGTACTGGCATCGCTGAACACATCAAGGAGCTCGCATTCACTAGCAGCATTTCTGTTGCCAGGGCTGTCGTCACTGTTATTGACGGATGCGCTGAATTGCTATTGACAAATTTCAGCAGAGAACGCCGACACATAGTTAAAGGCACGGCTATTGCCTATTTTGACGAACTCTCGCAAACAGAAGATTGTCATTTAGTGGAGGAAGCAGAAACGTCTACTATCACTACACCGACACCTGTAGACGTTGGTCCAATGTTATCTCCCGTTGAGCGAGACCGCCTTCTCACGCTGATCAACAAGTTCCACGGCTGCTTCTCATCCACATCAAGAGTTGGTCAAACGGCACTGACGAAACACCGCATCATCACAGATTCTGATGCCAGACCCATCCGGCAAAATCCTTATCGAGTCGCCCCAAAGGAGCGTGAGGTAATTCAAAAACAGGTGAAAACGATGCTAGAAGATGGTGTTATTCGGCCGTCTAACAGTCCTTGGGCATCACCTGTAGTACTCGTTAAAAAGAAGGACGGTAGCTTGCGTTTCTGCGTCGACTACCGTAAGCTTAATCAGATCACAAAGAAGGACGTCTACCCTCTGCCGCGTATTGATGATTCATTGGATAGACTACGAAACGCACGCTACTTTTCGTCTATGGACTTAAAAAGCGGCTACTGGCAAATTGAAGTGGATGAGAGAGATCGTGAGAAGACCGCCTTTGTTACGCCCGACGGACTTTATGTATTTCAGGTTCTTCCTTTCGGTTTGTGTTCGGCGCCAGCAACATTCCAGCGTCTCATGGACACGGTTCTGTCGGGACTTAAGTGGCAAACCTGCTTGGTGTACCTCGATGACGTGATTGTCTTTTCGGCGACTTTCGAGGAACACTTACGAAGGCTCGAAGCAGTTTTTGAAGCAATACGCTTGGCCGGTCTTACTCTAAAACCAGAAAAGTGCCACTTCGGCTTCCACGAACTTCGATTCCTCGGTC
Source organism: Rhipicephalus microplus (assembly GCF_043290135.1). NCBI lineage: Eukaryota > Metazoa > Arthropoda > Arachnida > Ixodida > Ixodidae > Rhipicephalus > Rhipicephalus microplus. The sequence continues at coordinate 189,520,429 of NC_134702.1, forward strand.
ACGTCGTAAGCAGCCAAGGGATCCGACCCGACCCGGATAAAATTGCCGCCGTGGCAAACTTCCCGACGCCATCAGACAAAAAATCAGTGCGACGTTTTTTAGGACTCTGTGCCTATTACCGGCGGTTTATTGCTAATTTTTCGCGCATCGCATGGCCATTGACATAGCTTACTCGGGAAGATACCCCCTTCAGATGGGGCGAAGACCAACAGCAGGCATTTCACGAGCTTCGTCAGCGAATGCAAACACCCCCCGTGCTGGCCCACTTCGATGAAGACGCGCCGACAATACTTCATACAGACGCTAGTAATGTGGGTCTTGGAGCAGTGCTCGTACAGTCGAAGGACAACAACGAAAACGTGATCGCCTACGCCAGCAGGACGCTGTCCCGAGCTGAAGCTAATTACACTACGACGGAAAAAGAATGTCTTGCAATGGTATGGGCAGTCCTGAAGTTTCGTCCTTATTTGTACGGCCGCCCATTCACCGTTATCAGCGATCACCACTCTGTCTGCTGGTTAGTTAACTTGAAAGATCCGTCTGGCCGCCTTGCACGATGGAGTCTTCGGCTCCAAGAATTTGACTTCACTGTTGCCTACAAGTCGGGAAAACGACACACCGATGCCGACTGTCTTTCTCGGTCTCCTGTTGAGACGGCATCCGCGGACAACGACGATGACGACACGGCCTTTCTCGGAATTGTGGACACTGCCGCCTTTTCTCAAGAGCAGCGTGGCGATGCTGAGCTGCTACCACTTATAGATTACCTAAAAGGACGAGTGAATAGCGTTCCGAAGTTATTTGCGAGAGGGCTGCCGTCGTACTGCTTGCGAAATGACGTTCTTTATAAGAGGAACTTTTCACCCACCGGCAGCAGCTACTTGCTCGTCGTTCCTTCTTCGCTTCGCCGTGAGGTACTGCAAGCCTGTCACGACAAACCTACCGCTGGTCACTTGGGTTACGCAAGAACATTGGCGAGGATAAGGCAGAACTATTACTGGCCAAGACTTGCCGAAGTTGTCAAAACTTACGTGCAGGCATGTCTAGATTGCCAGCGCCGCAAGCCACCATCCATCAAACCAGCTGGCCTGCTGCAGCCTGTTCGAATGCCGGCGACACCGTTTGCACAAATCGGCATGGATTTTCTGGGCCGCTTCCCAAAGTCTGCCACTGGAAACAGGTGGATAATCGTCGCCACGGATTACCTGACCCGGTACGCGGAGAAAGGCGCTCTGCCACGGGCAACGGCAGCTGAAGCGGCGCAATTTTTCATCGAAGCCATCGTCTTAAGACACGGTGCCCCCGCAATAGTCATCACTGACAGAGGTACTGCGTTCATGGCCGAGCTTTTGGACACCATTTTCCGACTAAGTGGTACAGCTCACAGGAAGACAACGGCGTATCATCCCCAGACCAACGGGCTCACCGAACGCCTCAACAAGACCCTGGCTGACATGATAAGCATGTACGTAGATGTAGAGCACAAGAACTGGGACATCATTTTGCCCTACGTCACATTCGCGTACAACACGGCTCGTCAAGAGACCACTCGGAAGACACCCTTTAGTCTCCTTTACGGACGCGAGGTTACAACAACGTTAGACGCAATGCTCCCTCATGAAAATGATGGCAATGAAACAGATGCCGAAGAGTTTACCCAGCTAGCAGAAGAAGCCAGACAACTTGCAAGGTTGCGAATCACCAAACAGCAAGACGACGATGCCAAGTATTACAACCTCCGGCACAGACCCGTCATATACAACGTGGACGACAAAGTATGGGTCTGGACACCTGTTCGTCAGCGTGGGCTTTCCGAAAAGCTGTTGCGAAGATACTTCGGACCCTACAAGGTTCTGCGACGCATTAGTGACGTCAACTACGAGGTTGTTCCGGACGGCGTGCAGTGTTCAAAGCGGCGCAGACATTCACCAGAAATTGTCCACGTGCTTCGGATGAAGCCTTACTTTCAGTGACTAAATGTGCAGTTTTGGTTTCGCCTTGCTTCTCAAACGTTTAACATCGGGACGATGTTTTTTTAAGGGGGAATAATGACGCGCGTATGTGCCAGTGGTGAGGACAACGAAGCAGCGCGAGTGTCCTTGGCCGAGGGCAAAAGACGAAGAAGTCGTTGCAGTCTGTTTCCTGCGATCGATAAATCGTATTTGTTTGAGGCGCTTTGTGTGCTCGTCAATCTCGCGTCGTCACAATATCTATAAAGGTAACAAGGTAGTTATAAAGTGAGAAAAACAGGTATCGAAGCATGCAGAGGTAAAACGGGGGCTTAGGCAGGGCTGTCCTCTGTCACCCTTATTATTCATGATGTACCTACAAGGATTAGAGGCCAAATTAGAGGGAAGTGGACTGGGCTTCAACCTCTCTTTAGTCAAACAAGGAAAACTCATTGATCAGGCACTACCAGCATTAATGTACGCAGATGATATAGTGCAAATGGCCAACAACAAGGAAGATTTGCAGAGATTGATGGACATCTGCGGTAATAAGGGAGATAGGTTAGATCTTAGATTCACTAAGGAAAAATCAGCAGTCATGATTGTCGATGACCACGAAGGTAGTGAGCTTAGAATACAGGAGGTCACGCTAGATATAACAGATAAATACAAATATCTGGGCGTATGGATAAGCATTGGGACCGAGTACCTGAGAGAACACGAAATATACGTGACGACTAAAGGTAACAGGATTGCTGCAGTGATGAAAAATAGTGCACTGTGGAATGACAATAGGTATGATGTTGTGAGAGGAATATGGAAAGGGGTCATGGTTCCTGGGCTGACGTCCGGCAATGGGGTTTTGTGCATGAGATCAGAAGTTCAAGCAAGATTAGAAATTAAGCAACCTGGAATAAGTAGGCTTGCTTTAGGAGCTCACGGGAATACACCAAATCAGGGAGTACAAGGTGATATGGGATGGACATCATTTGAGGGCAGAGAAGCTAGCAGCAAGATAAAATTTGAGAAGCGATTGAGAGAAATGGGTGAGGAGCGTTGGGCTAAAAAGGTTTTCAGCTACTTGTACATGAAGAATGTCGATACAAAATGGAGGAAGCGAACCAGAAAATTGAGTGGTAAATACTTAGAAAACAGCAGGTGGCAAAACCAAAAAGAACTATCGGTTAAGAAGAAAGTGAAGGAAACGGAGACTAACATGTGGAGAATGGGCATGATTAAGAAGTCCGCACTAGAGATCTATCGAACTTTTAAGCAGGATATTGCCAAGGAAAGGATCTATGATAATACTCGGGGTAGTTCTCTACTGTTTGAGGCCAGGACGGGAGTATTGCGAACCAAGACATATCGAGCCGAATACGAAGGGGTAGACACGGTATGCAGTGCGTGTCGATAGGAAGAGGAAACTGCCGAACACTTGATGGTGTTCTGTAATGGGCTTCACCCTATAGTTCAGGATGATGGCGCAGAGTTTTTCAAAGCACTGGGGTTTAGGGACAGGGAGGGCAAAATAGACTTTAGGCGGGTATAATTAACTAGAAGGAGGTTATCTTATTGGTGGCTAAAGTCAAGGCACGAGTGAAAATTAAATCCTTCACTGCAAAGTACGAATCCCCAACCTCACTTTTTAAAGGAAAAAAATAAATCTAATTTTGGTTCACTAGGTATCACGGCTTGCTGGCGCTAGCCACCGCCCGATCTAAAGGGTACAGCCATATCCATCCATCCATCCATCCATCCATCCATCCATCCATCCATCCATCCATCCATCCATCCATCCATCCATCCATCCATCCATCCATCCATCCATCCATCCATCCATCCATCCATTCATCCGTCCGTCCGTCCGTCCGTCCGTCTGTCCGTTCGTTCGTTCGTCCGTCCGTCCGTCCGTCCATCCATCCATCCATCCATCCATCCATCCATCCATCCATCCATCCATCCATCCATCCATCCATCCATCCATCCATCCATCCATCCATCCATCCATCCATCCATCCATCCATCCATCCATCCATCCATTCATCCATCCATCTATTCATTCATGAGGGGGTGCTGGGGAAACTGCAAAATGGATTTCGGAAACACAGGAGGTTGGAAGACAATCTGTTCTCACTGATGCAGTGCATCGAAGTAGCAGAGAAGGAACACAGGCCCCTGTGGCTGGCATTTTTGGAAATCAAGGAAGCGTACGATAGCATGGTTCACGAGGAATCATGGGGAACACTGGACACACAAGGCGTGTAAGATGCAGAACCTAATCTTTTAAGGGATATCTATAAAGGTAACAAGGTAGTTAAAAAGTGGTAAAAACAGGTATCCAAGTCTGCAGAGGTAAAACGGGTGCTTAGGCAGGGGTGTCCCCTGTCACCCTTATTATTCCTGATGTACCTTCAAGGATTAGAGGCCAAATTAGAGAGAAGAGGAATGGGCTTGAACCTCTCTTTCGTCAAACAAGGAAAACTAATTGAACAGGCACTGCTAGCATTGATGTACGCAGATGATATAGTGCTTATGGCCGACCACAAGGAAGATTTGCAGAGATTGGTGGATATCTGCGGTAATGAGGGAGATAGGTTAGATTTCATATTCAGTAAGGAAAAATCAGCAGTCATGATCTTTAATGAAAATGAAGGTAGAAAGCTTAGAATACAGGAGGTCACGCTAGAAATAACACATAAATACAAATATCTGGGTGTATTGATAAGCAATGGGGCCGAGTATCTAAGGAAACACGAAATATACGTAAAGGCTAAACGTAACCGGCATGCAGCGGTAATGAAAAACAAGGCACTGTAGAAATACAATAGGTATGATGTTGTGAGAGGAATATGGAAAGATGTCATAGTTCCTGGTCTGACATTCGGCAATGCGATCTTTTGCATAAGATCAGACGTTCAAGCAAGATTAGAAGTTAAGCTACCTGGAATAGGAAGGCTTGCCTTAGGAGCTCACGGGAATACATTAAATCAGGGAGTACAAGGTGATATGGGATGGACATCATTTGAGGGCAGAGAAGCTAGCAGCAAGATAAAATTTGAGAAGCGATTGAGAGAAATGGGGGAGGAGCGTTGGGCTACGAAGGTATTCAGCTGCTTGTACATGAAGAATGTCGATACAAGATGAAACGAACCAGACGCGAACCAGAAAATTGACTGGTAAATACTTAGAAAACAGCAGGGGGCCAAACCAAAAAGAATTATCGGTTAAAAAGAAGGTGAAGGAAGCTAAGTCCGATAAGTGAAAAATTGGCATGATTAAGAAGTCCGCACTAGAGATCGATCGAACTTTTAAGCAGGAAATTGCCAAGAAAAGGATCTAAGATAATACTCGGGGTAGTTCTCTACTGTTTGAGGCCTGGACGGGAGTATTGCGAACCGAGACATATTGGGCCAAATACTGTATGCAGTGCGTGTGGAGAGGAAGAATAAACTGCCGAACACTTGATAATGTTAGGGCTCCATCCTATAGTTCAGGAGCATGGCGCAGAGTTTTTCAACGCACTGGTGTTTATTGACAGGGAGGGAAAAATAGACTTTAAGTGGGTAGAATTAACTAGAAAGAGATTATCTGATTGGTGGCTCAAGTCAAGGCGCGAGTGAGGATTGGACCCTTTCATGCGGGGTGCGAGTCCTCTGCCTCACTATTTGAAGGAAAAAAGAAGAAATCTAGTTTTGGGTTGACTTAGTATTACGGCTTGGAGGCGTTAGCAACCACCCCATCTAAATGGTACAGCCGTATCAATCCACCCAAGTCTGAAAAATAGGGCACTGTGGAACTACAATAGGTATGACGTTGTGAAAGGCATTTAGAAAGGTGTCATGGTCCCGGGTTTGACGTTCGGCAATGCGGTCTTGTGGATGAAATCCGAAGTTCAAGCAAGATTGGAAATCAAACGATGTGACATAGCTGGACTTGCTTTGGGAGCACACGGAAATACCCTAAATCAGGGGGTACAGGGAGACATGGGATGGACATCGCTTGGGTGCAGGGAAGCTAGAAGCAAGATAAAGTTTGAGGAGCGATTGAGAAAAATGGGAGAGGAGCGTTGGGCTAGGAAAGTTTTCAGTTACTTGTACATGAAGAATGTTGATACTAAACGGAGGAAACGAACTCGAAAATTTTCAAGCAAGTATTTAGACAACAGCAAAACACCAAGCCACAAGGAAACATCGGTTAAGAAGGAGAAGGAAACAGATAGAGACATGTTGAAGATTCGAATGCTTACTAAATCATTACTGGAGACCTACCAAACATTTAGGCAGGAAATTTCAAGGAAAAGATCTAGGATAGTTTACGGAGTAGTTCTCTGCTTTTTGAGGCTAGAACGGGAGAATTGCGGATCAAGACGTACTGAGCAAAATACGAAGGCACAGACACTGTATGCAGTGCGTGTGGGGAGGAGGAGGAAACGGCTGAAAATTTGATAATGTTCTGTAAAGGGCTCCACCATATAGTCGAAGTTATTGCGCCAAATTTTTCAAAGCATTGTGGTTTAGGGACAGTGAAGGCAAAATATACTTTAAACGAGTAGAAATGCCCAAGAGGAGGCTAACTGATTGGTGGCTACAATTGAGGCGCGAGTGAAATTCAATCCTTAAACACACAGTGATAGTACCTAACTTTATGGCTAGGTGGCATGAGCTACCGCCTGATCTAAAGGGAACAGCCGGACACATCTATCCATCCATCCGTCACCCAAGGCGGCGATGCGTTGCGCAGAGACAGGTATCAACCATGCGCCCGGGCAATGTGAAACATTTAAAATATATTTTTTCGCTCGTGCATGGCCTCAAATGGCGACCGAGAAATTATGTTAGTTAGCTTCTGGGAGACAGGATGCCTACGCGGGTGCGCGACTGAACTGAAATATCGTCAGGTCGACAGAATGCCGAAAGGGAGCACGTGACGGCACTGAAACATTTTATGGATATAAAGTGGTAGAGGATTGGAACGATGAACTCATTTGTGAGCCATTGCTAAGACACCTTTCACGGCTTCGCCTCAAGCACTAATCTGTAAATAAAGCCCCATCATTCATAACGTCACACTCAGAGACGAGAATCACGAGCGCTATCTGCATAAAATCCTTTCATTTTCTGCACACAGATCCTACAACGCATTTCAGAGTAGTGACTCACTATCTGTTTGAAACAAGGCATTACTAATAATTGGTCACGCGTCCTATCTTATTCCCAAGAAAAAATGTTTTAGACTTCACAAGCACCCCACAGAACATTAAGCTGCAAATAGGTGATGCGCCTGAGCGTCAGGTACTTCCTCTTTTAACAAGAAGATGCTCGCTGCTTGTGGAGTACCTTTGTGTAAAAAACGCAAATGGGGGAGCAGAAAAAAAAACTTGTTTGCTTGATTGGTGAGGCTCGGAGCATGTTGTGCGCAGCCCAGTGTGACATCTTTTATTACTTTTTTTTCAAGCAGGAAACACTCTTCCAAGCTGTCACTGTGAAGCTCGTTGTAGCTAAACCACTTTGAAAAACTGATTTTAAGGGCGTCTACAATTGCGAAGAACTTCTCCGAAAGGCCTACTTACATAGGCGTCCGCCCGAGGGGGGCAAAGGGGCTGGCCACCTGGGAGAGGGGCGCCACTGAACAACTAGGGGTGCTAAATCTTTTCTATACATTGACTAGGTAGCGGGACACTTTTAGTGATCTAAGAGGGCGCGGGCGTAAAATCTGCCTCATACATTCATATCATAGGGAGGAGATCTCCCTGTAATGAACCTGCCCCCCCCCCCCCCCGAGCGGCAAGCACGCTCATTGGCCTACCCCTTTCAATCCGGACAATTTCGCCATTCTCAGTGTGCTCAAAGTGCCGGAAGATGTGCCTCTCGCAGAAGTGCAGCTCGCACACAGCCGAGTTTTCTCGAAGCAGCTTGTCAGCCCATGGGATCGCTCACCGCAACTGCGCTTACAGAGCTTCGTCCTTTGGAACGCCGAACAACGCATGCTTCTTTTTAGCTTACTTTCAGCCTGTAGTGCAACCCGGCACGAAGCAACGACGTTGTTTTGCACAATGAGAGTGAAAACGGAAGCTTTGGTGTCAGAGTGCCACCACGATAAAAAATTGCCCGCAGCTTCCCTCGGGGGAACACTGAGGAGGATGCGGAGCATATAATTGGTTTACGGGGTGTTAAAGTGCGACTTACTTGGGTCGATGGCTAAATTGGTTAACGTGGTTGTGAAATGGGGTGTTAAATTGCGACTTACTTGGGTCGATGGCTAAATTGGTTAACGTGGTTGTAGGAGGGGGTGTTAAATGAGTGAACACGTACACACGTATGCGAAAGGGCGGCGCTGGTCGAAGGGACGCCGATCATTGTGTTTGTGGATTCGTTGGAATTCATTTCACCGCAACCTTGGACGTCGACGCGCCGTACAAACCAACGGACGAGCGGCAACTGAGCGAGCGAGCGCCGACCTTGAGTATATATACAGCGCGACGGCGCATGCGCTGTCAGCTGTCCAATGTTCTCGAAGGAGAAGCGCGCGCGCGGCACAGATGGCGACGGCGCGACGGCGCATGCGCTGTCAGCTGTCGAATGTTCTCGAAGGAGAAGCGCGCGCGGCACAGATGGTGGGCGACTGCGCGACGGCGCATGCGCGCGCGTCAGCTGTCGAATGTTCGAGAAGCGGTGCGGACGGCGCGGACGGCGCACTACAAGGCGCGAGTATAAGATGCTTCCGCATCTAAAAAAACGAGGACGAACGCGCCCGACCAAACTGTCGGAAAAGTGCAAACAACATTTAAACGACTGCGCGCGCCCCGACGCAGCTCCTCCTCAGAGGCTTCGGTGCGCTCCGTAGGCGGCACTTGCCACTCATCATAGTTCCCTATTCTAGCCACTGTAACCTGGTGCTGCGATAGTGTATCCTCATGCATAGAGTTGTTCTCCCGTCGTCTACCAGGGCCAAGGCTATCGCAACCTGTTCGGCAACCTCGGCCGTTGTGGTCCGGACCGTCGAGGAGTTTGTAACAATGCCATCTTCAATGGTGACTGCGACGAATGCTTTCCGTTCGGGTACAGTGCAGCGTCAACGAAACAGCAAGCTGGTGCATGGGCGGGCTCCATTCAGGAGAGCTTTAACCCTAGCCCGTCGTCTGCCTACATTGTACTTAGGGTGAACAGTCCGAGGTATAGGTATGGTATCGCGCGAGGAGGGGCATCTCGAAAGCGACCGCCGCGCCGCCACATCCGGATGAATTCTCGCACGCTCTGTGGCACACCGATGCTGACACCTCTCCTTCTAGCCACCATAGTATGAGTGCCACGGTAATATGCTCTCTCTGTTGTCGAGGGATGTTGCAATATCTGGTATCGATTTCTGTCGGGAGAACTCCACGCTCTCTCAAGATGTTCCTCCCGGTACTGGTGGTAGAAACTGTGATAAACTGCGCCCTCGCTTGTGACTCAGCTATCTCTTCCAGCTTAATTGTTATGCACGCCGAGGTGAAACAGCCTGTCCGAGCTCGTGTACATGGGAATCCCGAGGGCTCTCTTCACCGCTTTTCTTATCAATGTGTTCCGTTCTGACCTTGGCCAGTTGTGCATTGCCGCTACGTAGGTGATGTTACACATCAAGAAAGCATGCACCAACTTCGTGAGAATGTCTTCGCATAGCCCTTAATGCCGGTTAGAAACCCTGCTTATCAACCAGAGTGTGTTGTCTGTTTTCTTGGTAAATAACAGTCTGGTTATTTGAACCGTTTGATGCAGTCATCATACCTACAACACGGAGGGTGTCCACACTGAGGATGGTATCCCCCTCAATCGTCTTTAGAGTGATGTCTATGTCCTCTACAGGCCTCCAACCTTTCGGTTTGGAGCCCTTCCGCTTAGGGCTGTACAGTTGCAGCTCTGATGTGCGCGGCGAGCTTCGGAGTCTTGCTGGTCTGAGGTAGCCTTCTGTAACTTCGATGGCATCTTGAAGCGCAGCTTCCAAATAACCATTGCTGCCCCCGGAATACCATATGGTGACGTCATCTGCATATATATTAGGATTAATACCAACGAGCTCAAAGACTTTTCTGGACAGACTAATCATGGTGAGATGTAAAGGGGTAGGGTATACGTACAACCCCTGTGGCGTACGTTTAGAACCGAGCTTAACCGAGTATGACACGAGGCCTCCCACGATGAGGATGGCTCCTCTGCCTGTCAAGAAAGATCTCGTGTAGTCATAAAAGTTATTGCCAAGACCAAGGCTCGAGATCGTTCCTAGAACATAGGAATGTAAGATGCTGTCGAAAGCCTTCTCCAAGGCAAGTTCAAGAATTGCTCAAATGTCTTTCGTGTTGCGATCGATGACCAGATTCTTGAATATCTTCATAAAATTTTGAGAAGAGAGCCCAAGTTTGAAGCCTATCATGTTGTGGGTATACACGTCTTTGTCTTTCAAACACCGGGACAGCCTGTTCAGGATTGTGTGCTCAGCTATTATGACCACTCAAAGTGAGCGAGATGGGCCAAATACTGTCGAACGTGGGTGGCTTTTCAGGCTTGGGAATGTAGATTATGGTGGTGTTCTGGAACATTTCGGTTGTTCTATGACTTGTTGATGAGCTCGGTGAGGTGCTCCATTAATTTGTCATTCAGGTTCCTTGGGGCCTTGGTAGCGATCTTATCTGTACCGGGTGCCAATTCATCATCATGTCGTGTAAAGCTGGCTTGATTCAACTCCAAATTCAACTGGTTTTATCAAATAGTATGCAATATACACGTAGTCAAGGGAGAGACCCAGGGGGGGGGCTCTCCCTTCTCCCGAAATTCATCCAGTCGACTAATAACGCCAGAGACATCATCATCATCAGCCTGACTACGTGTACGGCAGGACAAAGACCTATTCCATGATCCGCCCGTCAACTCGGTCCTGTGCTTGCTGCTGTCACTTTATACCCGCAAACTTTCTAATCTCATCCGCCCACCTTACTTTCTCTCGCCTCCTAGCCCGCTTGTCTTCTCTGGGAATCCAATCGATTTCCAGAGAAGAAGTCCGTAATGACCTGTGATTATCCTGCTTACGCGTTACATGCCCGGCGGATGTTCATTTCTTCTTAATTTCAAAAATGATATCATTATCTCCAATTTCTATCCTGATACACTCTCTCTCTTCTTGTCTCCTAATGTTACAGCGATCATTTTCCTTTCCCTTGCTCGTTGCGTCGTCCTCAATTTAAGCTGAACCTTCTTTGTAAACTTCAAGGTTTCTGCTCCATAACTGTGTAGC